>NC_140013.1:8552513-9152513 GCF_964263955.1 Coregonus lavaretus
TCTTATCTTCGCCTCTGATCATGCTCAGCCATCATTGAGTATTCCATTCTCCCTGCGTACGTACTTTATACTTCAATTTATTTACCTATTATTCTGCCACTGCATGGTCCCAGGAATCCACCTTCTCCTCATCCTGAGTGCACAATATACCTCCCAGCTGAGGTGTCAGCAAGTTGTACTTTGTGCAAGGCCAGCCACTTTTTTGTACCTTAATCTCCAAACACAAGTGTTTGTCATCTGAATATTTATGTGGCTCAGTTTTCAAACCCGTGGATATACTGTGCTGTTCTGTACATGCAAATCTATCCAAAGGACGGGGTTGGAGGGAGACAGTTTGAAGAGAGAACTTGATGTCAAAACGATGTAATTAGTTAGCTGAAGTCCTTCGGGGGACGAAGTGTTAAAGAAAGTAGTCGAAGCAAAAAGTAATTGGACAGCTCTCAGGGATTTCTTTCTTAGCTTGGAAAAAGAGAATTAATGTTCTCCTGTCTCTTTTCTTGATTCTTCTGCTCTTTTCCTGTGAGGCATATAAATACAGACATCTGCCTATTTGATTTGGAGAAAGGTAGAGTTGATGTAAGTGCAGCCAAGAGTGTCTTACAAGATGAGATGCGTTTGCCATTTCTCTGAGTCATTATGTGGCTAGAAAGAGGCCTATGCCACCCATACTATACAGGAGCTTTGGGGATGATGAAGCCATCAAACTCTACCCCATCCCGTATTCATGCAACCCCTCCACTGATTGCTGGTTGGCTAGTCAAAGTTGGGCTTGGGATATAGGGAAAACCAGTCATGCTCCTGAAATGAGCTTTGCAAATCACAGAATATCACTTTTATCTTAGTGTGACAGAGAGGATCCCTGAGCTCTGGCGACATGCCCTGACCAGCCTGATCACCTCTCATTATATCTGCCCCAAGTCAAATTCCTGACGTCCCCCTATTGTGGGATTATGGCTCTGTCACAGCCTCCCACTTAAATCTGACCAAATGTGAGAGTTTGTACACTGTCTGTGTCCTTCAGTGAGAGTGACATGGGAACGCTGAGCTGACGACAACACATCACTCAAGTCCCACCGACTGGCATGCTGCCTGAGATTAGCTGCTTTTAGCTCTGACCATATTTTGTGTGTGTGTTTGGGGGGGATGGGGGGGATCTGTGTGTGAGCGTCATACTCCTGTGCGTGTTTTAGTTACATCCTCTAGATGTGTTGTTCACACTTGCATTGCAAAGACCTGCACAATTTTCTGTCTGCTACCCTCGCCGACATGCCCTAGAATGAATTCTAACAGTGTCAGCCTAAGCCTGCCCTGCCATGCTTCAGTGAACTAGCAGCAGAGACAGCCAGCAGAGAGAGGCTCAGGAAGGGTCCTGTTCTAGTGTGTACTGCTGGATTGGAGTGTAGTCCTGTCTCTGACCGCTCTCCTGCCTGCTTGCATGCTTGCCTGTGTGAAAGGATGCATCCACCTTTGACGGTGTCTGTAATGGAAATGTATTACTGTGAGTGGTGTTCAAGTGCTGGTGGCCTACTTCTGAATCCAGATACCATAAACAGTCTGTGCACACACACCTACGTGCACACACACCTACACACTTGCACACACACTTACACACTTACACACACACACACAACACACACACACACACCATCTGCCCAGGAGAGGTGGGCACATCACAGCACATCAGTGAGTCTTTCCGTGAGGATGCCAGAACCCATCACTGGCCCGGACCATGCAAGTACATGGGCTGAGAGGCATGTCTCCAGGTATTACACTGCATGGGGGAGCCGGACCACCGTGAATATGCAGGGATCAAAGAGAGGAACGGTACAAAACAAGCAAACACTGTGAAAAAGCCATCAAATGTGCTATAGTTTTGTGATAAAAACCTTAAACCCCTAGAGTCGATTGCATCAATCTAAGTTACATAACAACAAAATACCCATTAAAATCTGTAGGCTAGGTTAGCAGAAGCCATTACATTAACCATGAGGACCTATTGATTCAACATCTCAAGTGAAAAGCCATCGCTTTCAAATGAGTGGAGCCAGTGACTGACAGTTATAGCATGGATGCATTTCACCTTGTTCAGTTAGGAGGAGGTGAGGGCCCTTGCGGAGTGGTGCCAGGAAAATAACATTTACATTTTAGTCATTTAGCAGACGCTCTTATCCAGAGCAACTTACAGTTAGTGAGTGCATACATTTTTTTTTTTCATACTGCTCCCCCTTGGGAAACGAACCCACAACCCTGGCGTTGCAAACACCATGCTCTACCAACTGAGCTACACGGGACTATAACCGCTCTGTCAACAAAACAAAGGAGCTGATCGTGGACTTCAGGAGACAATAGAGAGAGCACGCCCCTATTCACATCGACGGGACCTCAGTGGAGAAGGTAAAAAGCTTCAAGTTCCTCGGCGTACACATGACTGACAATCTGAAATGGTCCACCCACACAGACAGTGTGGTGAAGAAGGCGCAACAGTGCCTCTTCAACCTCAGAAGGCTGAAGAAATGTGGCTTGGCCCCTAAGACCCTCACAAACTTTTACAGATGTACAATTGAGAGCATCCTGTCGGGCTGTATACCGCCTGGTATGGCAACTGCATTGCCCGCAACCGCAGGGCTCTCCAGAGGGTGGTGCGGTCTGCCCAACGCATCACCGGGGTCACACTGCTTGTCCTCCAGGACACCTACAGCACCCGATGTCACAGAAAGGACAAAAATATAATCAAGGACATCTACTGCCACTCAGACATTGCTCGTCCTAATATATATATTTCTTAATTCCATTGTTTTACTTTTAGATTTGTGTGTATTGTTGTGAATTGTTAGATACTACTGCACTGTTGGAGCTAGGAACACAAGCATTTAGCTTCACCCACAATAACATCTGCTAAATATGTGTATGACCAATAACATTTGATTTGATTTGATATCTGCGTCTGCCAGTGTCGCACTTCCTCATCTGCGGTGATAGGTGGCAGAGCTAGAGCGGTGTTTGTCAGACCATGACACATCCCGAAAATCGTTCTTCTCACGAAAACGTATATGGAAAGGGGAGACTCTCACGATGGTGTTGTCCGTTTTGCTCTACGACCCCCACAAGTGTCAGGAGACTAGTTTGAAGTCGGTACAGTCGATGTGCCAACTTTTGTTTGGTTGCGTCCGAACAATTTGGGCTACCAACTAATGGGACCCCACTGTGGAAAGGGGAGATTCTCACAAACACAATGGTGTTCTTCGTTTTGCTCTACAGCCCCCACAAGAGTCACGGGACCTGTCTGAATGTAACCAGTACAGGTAAAACAAATGAATGGAAGTATGAAGGTAGTTTTGTGCCTACCCAATGAAAGGGTTAAATACTGTATGTGTAAAAAAAAGTATATATACACTACCAGTCAAAAGTTTGGACACACCTACTCATTCAAGGGTTTTTCTTTACTTGTACTATTTTTTACATTGTAGAATAATAGTGAAGACATCAAAACTATGAAATAGCACATATGGAATCATGTAGTAACCAAAAAAGTGTTAAACAAATCAAAGCATATTTTAAATTTGAGAATTTTCAAATAGCCACCCTTTGCCTTGATGACAGCTTTGCACTCTCTTGGCATTCTCTCAACCAGCTTCACCTGGAATGCTTTTCCAACAGTCTTAAATTAGTTCCCACATATTCTGAGCACTTGTTGGCTGCTTTTCCTTCACTCTACATCTGACTCATCCCAAACCATCTCAATTGGGTTGAGGTCAGGGGATTGTGGAGGCCAGGTCATCTGATGCAGCACTCCATCACTCTCCTTCTTGGTAAAATAGCCCTTACACAGCCTGGAGGCGTGTTGGGTCATTGTGCTGTTGAAAAACAAATGATAGTCCCACTAAGCCCAAACCAGATGGGATGGTGTATCGCTGCAGAATACTGTGAAAGCCATACTGGTTAAGTGTGCCTTGAATTCAAATTAAATTGCAGACAGTGTCACCAGCAAAGCACCCCCACACCATAACACCTCCTCCCCCATGATTTACAGTGGGAACTATACATGCGGATATCATCCGTTCACCCACACCGCATCTCACAAAGACATGGCGGTTGGAAACAAAAATCTCACATTTGAACTCCAGACCAAAGGACACATTTCCACCGGTCTAATGTCCATTGCTTGTGTTTCTTGGCCCAAGCAGGTCTCTTCTTCTTATTGGTGTCCTTTAGTAGTGGTTTCTTTGCAGCAATTCGACCATGAAGGCCTGATTCACACAGTCCCCTCTGAACAGTTGATATTGAGATGTGTCTGTTACTTGAACTCTGTGAAGCATTTATTTGGGCTGCAATTTCTGAGGCTGGTAACTCTAATGAACTTATCCTCTGCGGCACAGTTAACTCTGGGTCTTCAATTCCTGTCGCGGTCCTCATGAGAGCCAGTTTAATCAGAGAGCTTGATGGTTTTTTCAACTGCACTGGAAGAAACTTTAAAAGTTCTTGAAATGTTCCGTATTCACTGACCATCATGTCTTAAAGTAATGATGGACTGTCATTTCTCTTTCCTTATTTGAGCTGTTCTTGCCATAATATGGACTTGGTATTTTACCAACTAGGGCTGTCTTTTGTATACCCCCCCTACCTTGACACAACACAACTGATTGGCTCAAACGCATTAAGAAGGAAATAAATACCACAAATTAACTTTTAAGAAGGCACACCTGTTATTTGAAATGGATTCTAGGTGAGTACCTCATGAAGCTGGTTGAGAGAATGCCAGGAGTGTGCAATGCTGTCGTTAAGGCAAAGGTGGCTATTTGAAGAATCTCAAATATAAAATATATTTTGATTTGTTTAACACTTTTTTGGTTACTATATGATTCCATGTGTTATTTCATAGTTGTGACTTCTTCACTATTATTCTACAATGTAAAAAATAGTAAAGATAAAGAAAAACCCTTGAATGAGTAGGTGTGTCCAAACTTTTGACTGGTAGTGTATGTATTATTGCTGTTCATTGACTAAAGCTCAGCATTCAACACCATATTGCCCTCCAAGCTCATCACTATGCTAAGGACCCTGGGACTGAACACCTCCCTCTGCAACTGGATCCTGGAGGTTCCTGACGGTCCGCCCCCAGGTGGTGAAGGTAGGCAACAACACATCCAGTAGTGTGGTGCCAGAACAACAACCTCTCCCTCAACATCAGCATGACAAAGGAGCTGACCATTGACAACAGGAAACAGAGGGATTCACATCAATAGGGCTGTAGTGGTGCGGGCCCAGAGCTTCAAGTTCCTCGGTGTCCACATCCCTAAGGATCTATCATGGTCCACACATCAACACATTTATGAAGAGGGCAAGACAATGCCTCTTCCCCCTCAGGAGGCTGAAAAGATTTGAAAAAGTTATACAGCTGCACCATCGAGAGCACTTTGAGTTGACTGGCTGCATCACCGCTTGGTATGACAACTGCTTGGCATCTGACCGCAAGGCGCTACAGAGGGTAGTGCATACGGCCCAGTACAATCTGGCAGTACAGGCTTCAAACCCACTTATTAATTGCCTCCTGTTACATCTACACACACTTTCAAACACACAGAAATAAAATCAGAAATAACTTACATAAGTATTCAGACCTATTGCTATGAGACCTGAAATTGAGCTCAGGTGCATCCTGTTTCCATTGGGCTCCCGAGTGACACAGCGGTCTAAGGCACTGCATCTCAGTGCTTGAGGCGTCACTACAGACCCCCTGGTTCGATTCCAGGCTGTATCACAATCGGCCGTGATTGGGAGTCCCATAGGAAGGCGCACAATTGGCCCAGCGTCGTCCGGGTTTGGCCGGTGTAGGCCGTCATAGTAAATAAGAATTTGTTCTTAACTGACTTGCCTAGTTAAATAAAGGTAAAATAAATAAAATAAAAATAATCCTTGAGATGTTTCTACAACTTGATTGGAGTCCACCTGGGGTAAATTCAACTGATTGGACATGATTTGGAAAGGCCATAACCTGCCTATATAAGGTCCCACAGTTGACAGCGCATGTCAGCAAAAACCAAGTCATTAGGTCAAAGGAATTGTCCGTAGACAGGATTATTTCCAGGCACAGATCTGGGGATTTCTGCAGCATTGAAGGTCCCCAAGAACATAGTGGCCTCTATCATTCTTAAATTGAAGAAGTTTGGAACCACCAAGACTCTTCATAGAGCTGGCCGCCCGGCCAAACTGAGCAATCAGGGGAGAAGGGCCTTGGTTAGGGAGGAGACCAAGAACCCGAAGGTCACTCTGACAGAGCTCCAGAGTTCCTCTGTGGAGATGGGAGAACCTTCTACAACGACAACCATCTCTGCAGCACTCCACCAATCAGGCCTTTATGATAGAGTTGCCAGACGGATGCCACTCCTCAGGAAAAGGCACATGACAGCTTGGAGTTTGCCAAAAGGCAACTAAAGGACTCAGACCATGAGAAACAAGATGCTCTGGTCTGATGAAACCAAGATTGAATTATTTGGCCTGAATGCCAAACGCCACGTCTGGAGGAAACCTTGCACCATCCCTACGGTGAAGCATGGTGGTGGCAGCATCATGCTGTTGGGATGTTTTTCAGTGGCAGGGACTGGGAGACTAGTCAGGATCGAGGGAAAGATGAATGGAGCAAAGTACAGAGAGATCCTTGATGAAAACCTGCTCCAGAGTGCTCAGGACCTCAGACTGGGGCAAGGACCCTAAACACACAGCCAAGACAACGCAGGAGTGGCTTCGGGACAAGTCTCTGAATGTCCTTGAGTGGCCCAGCCAGAGCCCGGACTTGAACCCGATCAAACATTTGTGGAGAGACCTGAAAATAGCTGTGCAGCAACGCTCCCCGTCCAACCTGACAGAACTTGAGAGGATCTGCAGTGAAGATATGGAGAAACTCCCCAAATGCAGGTCTGCCAAGCTTGTAGCGTCATACCCAAGAAAACTCGAGGCTGTAATCGCTGCCAAAGGTGCTTCAACAAAGTACTGAGTAAAGGGTCTGAATACTTATATAAATGTGATATTTCCAGTTTTTTTTTTATGCATTTGCAAACAAAATCTGAAAACCTGTTGTTACATTGTCATTATAGGGTATTGTGTGTAGATTGATGAGGGAAAAAAAACATTTGATACATTTTAGAACAAGGCTGTAACCTAAGAAAATGTGGAAAGGGGTCTCAATATTTTCTGAATGCCCTGTATGTACACACACACTAAACCACATAAGCACTTTTTAACATCTGCTGATGTACATTTGATTGATTGATTGATTTGATTGATATGCATTTTTGGCTAACATATTTCTGATTTACATTGAACAAAAATATGAACTCAACATGTACAATGTTGATCCCATGTTTCATGAGCTGAAATAAATTATCCCAGCAATTTTCCATTCGCACAAATAGCTTTCTTCTCTCATATTTTGTGCACAAATTCGTTTACATCCCTGTTAGTGAGCATTTCTCCTTTGCCAAGATAATCCATCCACCTGACAGGTGTGACATATCAAGAATCTGATTAAACAGCATGATCATTACACAGGTGCACCTTGTGCTGGAGACAATTAAAGGCCACTCTAAAAGTTGCAGTTTTGTCACACAACACAATGCCACAGATGTCTCAAGTTTTGAGGGAGCATGCAATTGGCATGCTGACTGAAGGAATGTCCACCAGAGCTGTTGCCAGAGAATGTAATGTTTTTTTCTCTACAATAAGCATTTTAGAGAATTTGGCAGTATGTCCAACCGGCCTCACAACCGCAGACCACGTGTAACCACGCCAGCCCAGGACCTCCACATCTGGCTTCTTCACCTGCAGGATCGTCTGAGACCAGCCACCCAGACAGCTGATGAAACTGTGGGTTTGCGCAACTGAAGAACTTCTGCTGAAACTGTCAGAAAACCATCTCAGGGAAGCTCATCTGCACCCTGCTGAGATGAAACTGTATCATTACAGTATCTTATAGCCACCCAAGATCTGTCTGGCTACTGTATGTCTCTTTCTCTCTTTTACTCTCTTATTCTCTCTTACTCTCTCTCTTTCGCCCTCTCACCCGTGTGCTGGTGTATGCGCACCTTCAGTAGTCACATGTTGAGTGGGCGTCTGTGTTTGACCTGGGGGGGTTGTTATACGTTGTTGTTGTCTATCTCTGAGCACACATATCTCCGGCTTCCATCTGTTTAGATGAAAAGGAGATGAGGAATCCACAAAAAGGAGAAGCGGATGAAAAAAGGACAGTGTTAAGAGAAAATGGGGTGTCTTGTGTTAAGTTGCGTCAATTCAAATCTGGTATAGGAACAAAAAGAGGTCAATACACGTCTTCTAAAATAGACTAGTATTTTAATTAATGCAAAGACTTGAATTGGTAAATATGATGTTCGTATATACGGGCCCACTGAAAAACCACGCAGGGCAGTCAGAGAACTGAGCCATTGTTATAAGTTCTTCTTTAAATACTCTGACAGAGATAGTTCCTGCTCCAAGCAGGCCTATCAGAGTAGAGGCTAGGCGTGGTTTAGACTTACTCAGCCTATCGTTGGCGCACAGGCTGGTCCCAGGCCCTTGGCGCTTCACTGTTGCCAGGCATTAGTTGTTATCTCCACAACTTGTCTCGAGTCAGCAACCTCAGACATCTTTGTAGCAGAACACATGTCCTTGAGCGGTTTAACAAAGAGGCAGTGTGTGTGTATGTGAGACACAAGTCTTATCTCATCCTACCCCCTAACAGTTCCCCACATTAATCACAGCTTGTTATATTAAACAATCTATATCAGTACAGCACAAACCTATTATGTTTAATCATTAATGTATTCTTTATAAGCTAGGCATTCACATCTAATTATAAGAAAATAGATCCCCACACTTTAGAAGGGTCTCTCTATTCAGATAATAAATTAATGTTTCTTAGTGTGGAGGCGGAGCACCACTGAGCAGGAAGGAAGCAGTATAAAAGTTGGTCAAGATGAGTTTCGGCGATAGAGAATGGATTGTGGCTGAATGGAGAAAGAAAAGCTGCCATGATCACCAAACCAGTGTTTTCTCCTCTTTTACTCCTCTTCCTGCTCCCCAAGCTTCTTCTCCCTGGCTGATAGACTGGATTAGAGTTCTCTCTGCAGTCAGGGAAGCCTTGTACGTTTACAGACGGCTGAAAGCTGCTAGCTCATCAGGGGACCAATACCAAAGAGTGCAGAGTGATCCAACCTTCTAGTGGTTCAAGCTTGAATTCAAAAAGGGCATTATGAACTGAAGGGATCAATCAAAGGGGAAACCACAGAGTTAAAGTGTAAACCTGAGCTCTACAGACCTCAAGGTTTAACTCTTTATTGAACGAAGAGAGTGAGAGTTTTCCCATAGATTCATTTCACCCTGTCAAGAGGTGTTTGCCATGTTAAAGCCACAGGGCATTGAAGGGGTTAATGATGTATTCACGCCATATATAAATTGATATTCTGAGTCACAAAGACATCGCAAAGGTAATTGTCTATTTGCCCTTTTGTTCCAAACCTCCCAAAACTGATTTATTCAGACTTTTACAGCCAGGGTTTATTGTCCAGGAGTGGCATCTATAGAGTAGGCAGAGAGAAGAAGATTGAAACTAGTCACTAGTGTTATGATGAGTTTTCTGGTATTGAGAAGTTCAGGATGCAAGAGAATAGCTAAACACTTAGATGGAGGGTTGATTCAGAGTTTATTTATTATTACAGTACTGGATTCGTATGACAAGCGGTATGAGCGTAGCCTATTGTCATACGAATGACTTACATTGCAAACCTCTCAGTTTATATCATGCTTTCCGAGCTACTTCTATCCAACAGTTGCTAACCATTATTGAGTGTCACTCATCACCTACAATAGGATCCCCCTACATGGTATCGTGTGGCACCCTAGCCAGGCTATTCCATCACGTACTCCTTCTAAGATTAGCACCAGTGGCCCCCAAGCTATCTTGGCACGCAGACCTTGTGGCACCCACCAGTGACAGAAATAATACATGGAATCTCCTTCTCCTCTCGCTCCCATACAGCTCAGAAAATCGAAGACATTAACAAATACTGTATAAAAAAACGTCATATCAACTAGTGTGTCATATATATTTTCCTTTTTACCCCTCCATTATACAGTATAATCAAAGCCCAACAGGCAGGCTCTCTCTGGTTGATACAACCTTAACACTGCAATCTAATGAGAAGACTTCGTATCCCATGATCCTATGACTCAGGAGAGTAGCAGCCAGGGATTGGGGGGCTGGTGCATGTGACTGGTGGGGAATGGAATATGGAGCTGGTGTATGGGGCAGATGGGGAATGGAATATGGAGCTGGTGTATGGGGCAGATGGGGAATGGAATATGGAGCTGGTGTATGGGGCAGATGGGGAATGGAATATGGAGCTGGTGTATGGGGCTGGTGGGGAATGGAATATGGAGCTGGTGCATGGGGCTGGTGTATGGCATTGGTGTATGGGGCTGGTGGGGAATGGAATATGGGGTTGTTGGGGGCTACTGGTGGTGCTACAGCGACAGTGGATGAGAGAAAGAGCAGATGGATGATCCCAGGGCTCACACTCCGGCAAGGCAATCGCACTTCCCATGTATCAGCCGGCACATATTGGACGAAGTAAATGTGGGTATTGCATTAACCAGCTCTGTATGAGATAGGACTCACTTATCTCCCCTTGTAGTCCCTTTCCGGTGTGTGTGTGTGTGTGTGTGTGTGTGTGCATGCGTGCATGTGTGTGGGAAAGTGTGTGTGTGAGTGTGTGCGCACGTGTGTGTGTGCGCGAGCGTGTGTGAACCCGCTTCTGTACCTGTAATTTAATGTAATTCCTTACACAAGACAGAATCCCGAATCCCATTAGAGCAAACCTGAATACAGAAGCTCCAATATATTGCGGAGCCAGGTAATGTGAAAATGTTTGAACATCTTATAACAGTGGAACTCTTATTGTGTACTTGCGGAGGTGTGTGTGTGTGTGGCTGGCTGGCACCAACTGTGAAAGGTTAGACAGAGGAGGGAGGAGGATATTCAGAACCACCTTTTCAGGAGGGAGATGATGGTGAAAGCCTTCTTTCCTCCAGCACTTTCTCTTAATGAGATGAGAAGCGCTATTATTTACTCAGACTTAGTGGATGGAAATGTCTGTATCCCGTGAATTAATTCAATGAACGAGCTAAACGTGTTACTTCTACCCGGTAATTAAATTGCTTGATTTTCTTTAGATATTGGCAGATTTGAATTGGTGTGGGTTATTCCCCACTTTAACCAATTTAGGCAACGGGAATGTGAGCTGAAAACCAAAACACTCACTCTGTGTATTCAGTGGCAGAATAGGCAGAATATTTTTTTAAATAAAAATAATTATACAAAATGATGTGAAATAGAATAGACTTTGGAGTCTTTCCGGGAAGGGTCATAGTGTCACTACTTCCTCCAAAGCTGCCTCCCCTCCTTGTTTGGGCAGGCTTCGGCGTTTGTCATCACCGGCCTTCTAGCCACTGCCGCTCCATATCTCATCATTTCAATTGTCTTGTCTTGTCAATTACACACACCTGGTTCATATTCCCCTCATTAGTACGTGTTTAAGTGTTCCCTCTGCCCCCTTGTCCTTGTGGGTGATTGTTCGTTGTGAGGATTAGTAGCTCGGTTGAGCTCAGTATTTTGTATTGCCGGGGTATTTTCCCCGTGTGCATGTTTGGTTACGCTGGATTACGGAATAAACTCTGTATACTGTGATTTACCCTCCTCCGCTTGTCTCCTTCAAATCACGCATCACAGAATCAACCAACCGCTATGGAGTCAGCGGGAGAGGAGCGCATGCCTGGAGTCGTGGCACGGGTCCAGCAGCATTCAACAATGCTAGCCAGCTTGGGAGAAGCGATGGATCGGGTTCTCCAGGTCGTCCAACGCCTGGAGAGGAGAGGACCTGATCTGTTGAGACCAGCTGGGCAACCGGATCCAGCCACCCACACCCCAGCACCCAGAGGGATCCATATATCCTGACTACGGGAGTTTGACAGGACAGCTGCTCTCTACCAGGGATTCCTCCTCCAACTGGAGCTCTACTTCTCCAGCATCAGCCCGGCCCCATCGGAGCAGGACAAGGTGTCCGCCCTCATCTGCTGCCTCTCGGGGAAAGCCCTGGAGTCGGCCAACGCGGTCTGGAACGAAGGAGGAGCCGCGTTGGACAACTACGGGGAGTTCGCTCGCCTCTTTCGGGCTGTCTTCGATCAGCCTCCTGAAGGTCGAGAGGTGGGCGAGCGGCTGGTCCACCTGAGGCAGGGGACGAGGACTGCGCAGGACTTCACCTTGGAGATTTAAACACTAGCAGCTGGGTCCGGGTGGAACGAGCGGGCCCTTATCGACCACTTCCGGTGCCATCTGCGGGAAGAAATCCTAAGGGAGGTAGTGATGAAGATTTTTTAGTAAACTATTGGATAAACAAAGTTAATTACACACATGACAAACAAGGAGTCATAATTAACCATTGGTACATTGCTGTTGCTAGGCAAGAACTTAGTGAATTCCTCTAACTAGGTTTGTGTGTGTGTAAAATGGGCATCTGACCTGTCATTGGGTCAAATTCTACAGTTGTCTTATGTTATCTGTGACTGCAACCAGACTATGACCCTGTGGCTCTCCTTAGGCATATCCCTGGAACAAGCCAGGGTTGAACAGAGTTCAGGCTAAACCTTTTTGTCTCTCCTTGGCTATCTTCTTGATTGATTACAGCATGATGGGGTGGGGTTTGTGTATGTTTGAAAGATTATGTATGGACCTGTCATGTCCAACAATCAATCTTCAGGTCAAGCCTGGGAGAGCTGGGGTTGAACAGAGTTTAAACTAAACATGAGTGTTTTGCAAGATAAGGGATTGATTAATTGTATTACTATTGATTCTGAACTGAATAAAAGTCAGATTTAGCCGCTATGATAGACTAAGGGAGTGGGCGGAGCGGTAGAGAGAGGGAAACCAGAATGGTGGTAGGGGAACCCAAGAGGGAGGGGCTTTAAGCTAGGATGTGTGTGAATATGACTATATAAATGGAGAGCCAAGGGAGAGAGGGGGGTGATCTGCAGACCATCACGTCTTTGTCCATTGTAATAAAGTAAATCTTGATTCTACAAAAACTCTGGAAGAACTTTGATTTTTAATAAAGTATAGTGATAATTTTCCACATCACTAGCCTGCTGGGACACCACGTTGTCCTTCACGCAACTGGTGGACATGGCCATCCATTTGGACAACCTGCTGGCGGCCAGAGGACGTCCTGGAGGGGGTCTGCCCATTCCAACCCCAGCCGACTCGGATCACGAGCTGATGGAGCTGGGTGGAGCCGCAATCTGAGAGAGCGGAGGATGACAGCGCCAGTGTCAATCTGGTGGCACGAAGGGACATTACACCGCACAATGTTGTCAGCGCTCTTTTGGGTCTGGAGGCGGCAGGCAGGGCACTCTCGCATCACCCCAGGTATCAAACACCCACACTTGTTCAGAGCCCTCTGCTGCGCACTGTACCCTACCCATCCACTTTCCTGATCACATTGTAGTTCCCCAGTGTAAGGCGCTAGTCGATTCAGGCGCAGCTGGGAACTTTATGAACGGGGCATTCTCACACAGTCTAGGCATTTCATTGGTTCCACTATCCATTCCACTCCCCATCAGAGCACTTGACAGTCGACCATTAGGGTCTGGGTGTGTTAGGGAAGTTACCGCACCAATCACCATGGTTACCCACGAGACTCATTGCGAGCAAGTCAAGTTTTTTATTATTGAGTCTCCTGCTTTCCCTGTGGTATTAGGTATATCTTGGTTAGCACTCCACAACCCCACATTCTCATGGCCGCAGAGGGTTCTCATGGGGTGGTCGCGAGAGTGAGAGGGGTAGGTGTCTCAGTGTTTCCGTTGGTGCAACCACAGTGGAAAGTCCAGACTGTACTTCCACCGTGCACATTCCCCCCGAATACCTCGATTTGGCACACATGTTTTCCAAAACGCAGGCGACCAAGTTACCTCCTCATCGGGCGGGGGATTGCGCGATAAACCTCCGGGTAGACACTGTGCCTCCCAGGAGTCATGTGTATCCCCTGTCACAGGCTGAAACGGAGGCTATGGAAACATATGTCACGAGTCCCTACGCCAGGGGTTTATATGTCCCTCCACTTCACCCGCCTCCTCTAGTTTCTTTTTTGTGAAGAAGAAAGACGGTGGTCTGCGCCCTTGCATTGATTATCGATCACCTGAACAAGGAAACGATACGATTTAGTTATCCTCTCCCCCTCATTCTTTCAGTGATCGAGTCAATGCACAGGGCGCGCCTCTTCACCAAATTAGATCTCCAGAGTGCGTACAACCTGGTGCGTGTCCGAGAGGGGGATGAGTGTTCCCTCTGCCCCCTTGTCCTTGTGGGTGATTGTTCATTGTGAGGATTAGTAGCTCGGTTGAGCTCAGTATTTTGTATTGCCGGGGTATTTTCCCCCGTGTGGATGTTTATTCCAGTGCGCCTGTTTTGCGCGTGGGACTGGTTACGCTGTATTCCGGAATAAACTCTGTATACTGTGATTTACCCTCCTGCGCCTGACTCCTTCAAATCACGCATCACACATAGACGATAAGCATGCATGGGTGTCAGTGAAATGGCCAAAGCAACGTGCCACAAGCTGTTTGATGTTTGCACTACGGTATACCACTAACACACTAGTGGCTTGAGGAACCCGCCGTACTTTGTTCAAGGTGATTTGAGTAGAGCCTGTCCGGAGGCAATGTTAATATTTCACATGCTAACGACATTTGCCACAAGACCATCAGGAATGTCACTTCCACTGCCATTAGGAAAATCAGACATTAAGTAATGCAATTAGTGCCCTCATCAAGTACACAGCACAGAGTGTGTGCCGGGTCGCGTCGCTGTGCCAAGCCCCCTCATTAATGTCACCTTCTATTAGGTCCATTCTTTACATGGAGCTACTAACATAGAGTAGACTTGTTCAATGCGTGGAAAGGAGTTGTTAACGATTTGAATGGGATGGGATAGTGTGTGTGAGTGTGTGTGTGTGTGTGGGGGTGGGGGGTTGTTTGGGTGTGTATGGGGGGGAGGGATGTGTGTTTACAACAACTATATACCAACTCTTACTTAAGCTAAGACCACTGAGAGTCAATATTTGGTCCCTGAATGTGTGGATCAGGTGATATAGAAGGCTCCATAGTCAGAGGATAGTAATCAGCGATTCCATGACAACGCTGCCTTGAAACACCTTTACAAAGGAGTCCTCAGGCAAGCAACATGGAGAGGTTGCTGGAAGGGTTGTCTGTTGTTCATTTCATACAGTCAGTGTCTAACGAGGCTCCTCCCCATGCAAAATATGGATGGCAGGAAGGAAGAGTTGAATGTAAGTAATTTACCAGAAGCTGACGTAGACTTGGTGATATTAACATCTGTGATTTGTTCATGAGACGCTCAGTTCTGTGCACACTATAGGACAAAAGCAAATATCTAGTGAATGTTGGTTTAGTGAAGAGATATAGCAGCCCACATGGCATAAACATTGCATTTGAAAAGTTATAGAAGTGAAAATTATTCTCTCTGTGCTCTCTAACCATGGTTGATGGCTTCTCTCTCTAGGCCCATTGTCCTCTTCTCACTGTGCACACTATGTTCCCACTGCAACTCAAGGACAGCCATAGAGAGAGAGATAGAGCAGCAGCCACCCCCTTCCCTTCCTCTTTTCCTCTCCTCTGCCTCCGTCCCTCCCTCTTTGTCTCCTGCTATGGCTATGCCAAGGCCCCTGCATCTCTCAGAAATGTCTCTCATTGTCCGGTGCGGTCCAGTGACCTTGCAGAGTGAGAGAGGCTGGCTTGACCGAGATGGACTGTCACAGAGTGGCCCCCAGTGTATTCTCCTCTCACCCCCGTCCTCACCTAAGTCCTAGTACTTTCCTATCCATTGGTTGGATTATCTAGTCACCATTTTACATTAACTGTATGTGTATGTAAGCTGTTAATTTGATACATATTCATAATGTTGAGTATATTTAAATACATTGAGGCTGTGATGTTACAAGGCCAAAGCTGCTGTGTACAGTCTGATGCAGTCTACACGGAACTCTGGGTGCTTCTATGTTGTGTTTGTTCATCATTCTCTATTTGTTGTACATTTTAGTGCATATTTAATACAGTCTGTTCTATGAATCATCTGTAACGAGCGTTTGATGCATAAAGTGAGATTAGTAAACGTGCACCAACTGGGAGGGAATGAATTATTCTCAATCAATAGACACAAAACTTGGAATGGATTTCAAGTAAGCAGAATCGATTTCCAAGTAAGCAGAAGTTACCTGGTCATAAAGGAGATCCATGCTGCCTGTAAATGTCATGACGGCCTGATTGATTCCTTTTCTTTTCATTCACTATTATTATTTATAAGGCCTTTATGTTGATGGAGGGTTCACTTATTTCTGAGATGCAGGCGAAAATATTTTGGGCATTCTATATTTATTAAATACACACAAGCACAAATATGCGCGCGCACACACACACACACACACACACACACACACATGCTATTCTAGGAAACACATGCTATTCTAGGAACAATGCAGGTGGAGCTAGGTCTATCAATTCCTCCAACACAATACATGAATTCTCAGGATTTGAATTGAGCGGACATACTCTTCCCCTGAATCCATCACAGTGCTGTTAAGTTCTTCCCAAAGTGGTACTTAGCGTAGGGACTTAAGGGATCTGGAGAGCAGCTGAAATGTTTATATGGAGCATCTGTTTAATCCTTGATTACATAACCTCCAGCTAAAAACATAGTTTTTTCTGAAAAAGCCAATATGGTTTTTATTCCTAATCTTTGGGAGCTGTTGTTGTACTGTATACCCATGACAGTTATACACACAATGACTGAATAGATTTAAGTAAATACGCCCGGAAAATATGTGAATCCATTGAAACCAGTGATTAAGACAATCAATCGCAAATTGAGCAGCTGTTGACTCATAATTAACTTTCTCTACGACCACTTACCAGGCAAAAATATGCTAATGAGCTGGAATTGGCCACTGTAGATTTCATTTCTATTGGAATGCATTCATTTCGTTTAACATAAAAATAAAAATAATTTTTTTTGGCCTTTTCTTACAGCATAGTATATGTACCTCATTCACTGTTGTGAATTAAACCCAACGGAACTCTCAATTATTATTGATGCACTGTGATGATGCAGCTATTGAAATTCATAGTATGTGTTCACAGTACATAATGTATGTGTTTTTAACAGCATGTATTTTTCCAAGTAACAAAGCATATAATATATGTAAATTAAACCTTTCAGATAAAAATGTTACTCATGCTTTGTGCATTTATTTTGCTCCCTAAGTGCAGTATTTTCAAGCTTTGGCTGAGAAAACTCACCTGTGCTGTATTTTCAAGTTTATGTAATTGTACATAAAAGCATTGCTCTAGAGAGTGGCTTTTACAAGCACATGTGAGCTTCCTCACTGTTAAAGGCTGTGCTATCCCCTACAGCTGGCCTGCCCCAGGGTTGGATAGGGCAGGATAGACACCTCAGCATGTCCAATGCCTCAAACCATCGCCCCATCTGGAATAGCCCTGCCAGGCAGTGTGCCACAGCACCTCCAACCGGTACATCAACTCATTCCACACTGATGGACATAGTTTAGCCAGGAGGATGAGAAAATGGGAATATTGTAAGCAGCAGAATTCACTGAGGTAAATTGACACAGATAAAATGTGTATTGAGTATGAGTATTGAGTATGAGTATTGAGTATTATAGGGAACTAAGTTAAAATGTGTGCAATAGGCAACATATGATGCTCCATTTTGTATTATATGATGCAAAATGCTTCATACCAACTATATTTCTGTATTTTAAAAGTTATATACAATGCCTTCAGAAAGTATTCAGACCCCTTGACGTTTTCCACATTTTGTTACGTTACAGCCTTATTATAAAATGGATTAAATAAATAAAAATGATCAGCAATCTACACACAATACCCCATAATGACAAAGTGAAAACAGGTTTTTAGAAATATTTGCAAATGTATAAAAATTAAAATACTGAAATACCATATTTACATACACTACCAGTCAAAAGTTTGGACACACCTACTCATTCAAGGGTTTTTCATTATTTTTACTATTTTCTACATTGTAGAATAATAGTGAAGACATCAAAACTATGAAATAACACTTATGGAATCATGTAGTAACCAAAAAAGTCTTAAACAAATCAAAATATACTTGAGATTTGAGATTCTTCAAATAGCCACCCTTTGCCTTGCTATTAGCCACCGTTAGCGGTTTTCACCCAGAACATCTGATTTTCTGCCGGAATGACTGAATCACTGGACATTAACACCGGATCGCAACTAGCTAGCCGCAACCGAATGGATGTTGCTGTTGGCTAATCACCACTGCCCCCGAAGCAAGCACCAGTTAGCCTTGAGCTAGCCTCGAGCCAGGCCCATATCCTGGCTATCTACCTCTCTGTCTACCGGACGGGAGTAGCCAGCTAACTAGCTACTTGCTATTAGCCACCGTTAGCGTTTTTTCACCACTGTCCGTGGCCTGCGCTACCTACCAGCCAGCTCTAGCATGGACTATTATCGGCCAGTATGCACTGTCTGCACAGCACGTTATCGACCCAGAACATATCAGTTTTTCTGCCGGAATCACTGAATCACTGGACATTTAACTCCGGATCATCGCAACTAGCTAGCTGCAACCAAATGGATGTTGTTGTTGGCTAATCAGCCTTGAGCTAGCCTCGAGTCAGGCCCATCTCCCGGCTATCTACCTCTCTGTCAACCGGACGGGACCTCCTAGAGTCGACACGGAGCCCCGCCGATCCATCACGACTGGTCTGCCGACTCTTTAATCGTCTGTGGTTTCAACAGGCTTCCCATTGCGATGACCACGAAGATCCATCTGCTAGCCCCAGCCCGCTAGCACACGCAAACAACAGACGTGCTTCCTGCTAGCCTGTACTTTAGCACCAATTCGAACTGCTCTGGGACTTACATATTGCTGTTCACTGGACCTTATGATCACTCAGCTGCACAGCTGATGCCTGCTGGACTGTTCCTTTACACGGGACCCTGTCCTGTTTATCTGTTTAGCCTCAGCCCAAACTTTCATCGCCATTGCCAGTTGTTGTCTTAGCTCTCTCGAATAACACCTGTGATTGCTTTATGCCTCTCTCCGATGTCAATATGCCTTGCCTATTGCTGTTCCAGTTAGTTATTATTATACAATTTCACTGTAAAGCCCCAAGTCCCTCTCAAACTGCCTCAAGTAGCTCCTTTGTTCCACCCCCCATACACGCGGAGACCGGCTCAATTGGTGCCTCCAGTGATGCTATCTCTTTCATTGTTACCCAATGCTTAGGTTTACCTCCACTGTACTCATATCCTTCCATGTCCTTGTCTGTACATAATGCCCTGAATCTATTCTACAACACCCGGAAATCTGCGCCCTTTACTCTCTGTACCCAACGCACTAGAAGACCAGTTCTTAAAGCCTTTAGCCGTATCCTTATTCTAGTCCTCCTCTGTTCCTCTGGTGATGTAGAGGTTAACCCAGGCCCTGCAGCCCCCAGTATCACTCCTACTCCCCAGGAGCTATCATTTGTTGACTTCTGTAACCGTAAAAGCATTGCATTTTTGCATGTTAACATCAGAAGCCTCCTCCCTAAGTTTGAGATATTCACTGCGTTAGCACTCTCCACCAACCCTGATGTTCTAGCAGTGTCTGAATCCTGGCTTAGGAAGGCCACCAAAAATTCAGCAATTTCCATCCCCAACTACAACATTTTCCGTCTAGATAGAACTGCCAAAGGGGGTGGAGTTGCAATCTACTGTAGAGATAGCCTGCAGAGCTCTATCATACTATCCATGTCTGTGCCCAAACAGTTTGAGCTCCTACTTCTAAAAATCCACTTTTCCAGAAATAAGTCTCTCACTGTTGCCGCTTGATACAGACCCCCCTCAGCTCCCAGCTGTGCCCTGGACACCATATGTAAATTGATTGCCCCCCATCTATCCTCAGAGTTCGTACTGCTTGGTGACCTAAACTGGGATATGCTTAACACCCCGGCCATCCTACAATCCAAACTAGATGCCCTCAATCTCACACAAATTATCAAGGAACCTACCAGGTACAACCCTAAATCCGTAAACATGGGCAACCTTATAGATATCATCCTGACTAACTTACCCTCTAAATACTCCGCCGCTGTCTTCAACCAGGATCTCACGATCACTGCCTTATTGCCTGCATCCGTAACGGGTCCGCGATCAAACGACCACCCCTCATCACTGTCAAACGCTCCCTAAATCACTTTAGCGAGCAGGCCTTCCTAATTGACCTGGCCCAGGTATCCTGGATGGATATCGATCTCATTCCGTCAGTAGAGGATGCCTGGTTGTTCTTTAAAAGTGCTTTCCTCTCAATCTTAAATAAGCATGCCCCATTCAAAAAATTCAGAACTAAGAACAGATATAGCCCCTGGTTCTCCTCAGACTTGACTGCGCTTGACCAGCACAAAAACATCCTGTGGCGTACTGCATTAGCATCAAATAGCCCCCACGATATGCAACTTTTTAGGGAAGTTAGGAACCAATATACAAGCAGTTAGGAAAGCAAAGGCTAGCTTTTTCAAACAGAAATTTGCATCCTGTAGCACTAACTCCAAAAAGTTTTGGAACACTGTAAAGTCCATGGAGAATACGAGCACCTCCTCCAAGCTGCCCACTGCACTGAGGCTAGGAAACACTATCACAACCGATAAATCTACAATAATCGAGAATTTCAACAAGCATTTTGCTACGGCTGGCCATGCTTTCCACCTGGCTACCACTACCCCGGTCACCAGCTCTGCACCCTCCGCTGCAACTTGCCCATGCCCCCCCCCGCTTTTAAAGAGCCAAGTTAACAAACAGATAACTGACCATTTCCAATCACACCGTACCTTCTCCGCTATGCAATCCGGTTTCCGAGCTGGTCATGGGTGCACCTCAGCCACGTAATTATTTTGCACTATGGCCTATTTATTGCCTTACCTCCATAACTTGCTACATTTGCACACACTGTATATATATTTACTGTTGTATTTTTGACTTTATGTTTTGTTTTACCCCATATGTAACTCCGTGTTGTTGTTTTTATCGCACTGCTTTGCTTTATCTTGGCCAGGTCGCAGTTGTAAATGAGAACTTGTTCACAACTGGCTTACCTGGTTAAATAAAGGTTAAATATTTTTTATTTTTTATTTTTATGAGAGCTTTGCACTCTCTTGGCATTCTCTCAACTAGCTTCACCTGGAATGCTTTTGCAACAGTCTTGAAGGAGTTCCCACATATTCTTAGCACTTGTTGGCTGCTTTTCCTTCACTCTGCCGTCCGTCTCATCCCAAACCATCTCAATTGGGTTGAGGTCGGGGGATTGTGGAGGCCAAGTCATCTGATGCAGCACTCCATCACGCTCCTTCTTGGTAAAATAGCCCTTACACCGCCTGGAGGTGTGTTGGGTCATTGTCCTGTTGAAAAACAAATAATAGTCCCACTAAGCCCAAACCAGATGGGATGGTGTATCGCTGCAGAATGCTGTGGTAGCCATCCTGGTTAAGTGTGCCTTGAATTCTAAATAAAACACAGACAGTGTCACCAGCAAAGCACCCCCACACAATAACACGTCCTCCTCCATGTTTTACCGGGGGAAAAACAGATGCAGAGATCATTTGTTCATCCACACCGCGTCTCACAAAGACACGGTGGTTGGAACCAAAAATCTTCAATTTGGACTCCAGACCAAAGGAAACATTTTCACCGGTCTAATGTCCATTGCTCGTGTTTCTTGGCACAAGCAGGTCTCTTCTTATTATTGGTGTCCTTTAGTAGTGGTTTCTTTGCAGCAATTTGACCATGAAGGCCTGATTCACACGGTCCCCTCTGAACAGTTGATGTTGAGATGTGTCTGTGACTTGAACTCTGTGAAGCATTTATTTGGGCTGTAATTTCTGAGGCTGGTAACTCTAATGAACTTATCTTCTGCAGCAGAGGTATCTCTGGGTCTTCCATTCCTGTGGCGGTCCTCATGAGAGCCAGTTTGATCATAGCGCTTGATCGTATTTGCGACTGCACTTGAAAAAACGTTTACATTTCTTGAAATGTTCCTTATTGACTGACCTTCATGTCTTAAAGTAATGATGGACTGTCGTTTCTCTGTGCTTATTTGAGATGTTCTTGCCATAATATGGACTTGGTCTTTTACCAAATAGGGCTATCTTCTGTATGCCCCCTTACCTTGTCACAACACAACTGATTGGCTCAAACACATTAAGGAAAGAAAATCCACAAATTAACTTTTAAAGAAGGCACACCTGTTAATTGAAATGCATTCCAGGTGACTACCTCATGAAGCTGGTTGAGAGAATGCCAAGAGTGTGCAAAGCTGTCATCAAGTCAAAGGGTGGCTATTTAAAGAATCTCAAATCTAAAATATATTTTGATTTGTTTAACACTTTTCTGGTTACTACATGATTCCATATGTGTTATTTCATAATGTTGATGTCTTCACTATTATTGTACAATGTAAAGAATAGTAAAAATAAAGAAAAACCCTTGAATGAGTAGGTGTGTCCAAACTTTTGACTGGTAGTGTAAGTGTTCAGACCCTTGAAATTGAGCTCAGGTGCATCCTTTTCCATTGATCATCCTTGAGATGTTTCTACAATTTAATTGGAGTCCACCTGTGGTACATTCAATTGACTGGACATGATTTGGAAAGGCACACACATTTCTAGATAAGGTCCCACAGTTGACAGTGCATGTCAGAGCAAAAAACGATGCCATAAGGTCGAAGGAATTGTCCGTAGAGCTCAGAGACAGGATTGTCTTGAGGCACAGATCTGGGGAAGGTACCACATTTTCTTTGCAGCATTGAAGGTCCTGAAGAACACAGTAGTCTCTGTCATTCTTAAATGGAAGAAGTTTGGAACTACCAAGACCCTTCCTAGAACTGGCTGCCCGGCCAAACTGAGCAATCGGGCAGAACGGCCTTGGTCAGGGAGGTGACCAAGAACCCAATGGTCACTCTGACAGAGCTCTAGTTCCTCTGTGGAGATGGGTGAACCTTCCAGAAGGACAACCATCTCTGCAGCACTCCACCAATCAGGCCTTTATGGTAGAGTAGCCAGACGGAAGACATTCCTCAATAAAAGGCATATGACAGCCCGCTTGGAGTTTTCCAAAAGGCACCTAAATACTCTCAGACCATGAGAAACAAGATTCTCTGGTCTGATGAAACCAAGATTGATCTCTTTGGCCTGAATTCCAAGCGTCACGTCTGGATGAAACCTGGCACCATCCCTAGGTTGAAGCATGGTGGGGGCGGCATCATGCTGTGGGGATGTTTTTCAGAGGCAGGGACTGGGAGACTTGTCAGGATCGAGGGAAAGATGAATGGAGCAAAGTCCAGAGAGATGAAAATCTGCTCCAGAGTGCTCAGGACCTCAGAATGGGGTGAATGTTCATCTTCCAACAGGATAACGACCCTAAGCACACAGCCAAGACAATTCAGGAGTGGCTTCGGGACAAGTCTCTAAATGTCCTTGAGTGGCCCAGCCAGAGGCCCGACTTGAATTCCATTGAACATCTCTGGAGGGACCTGAAAATAGCTGTGCAGCAACACTCCCCGTCCAACCCGACAGAGCTTGAGAGGATCTGCAGAGAAGAATGTGAGAAACTCCCCAAATACATGTGTGCCAAGCTTGTAGCGTCATACCCAATAAGATTCAACGCTGTAATCGCTGCCAAAGGTGCTTCAACAAAGTACTGAGTAAGGGTCTGAATACTTATGTAAATGTCATTTCAGTTTTGTACTTTTTATACATTTGCAAACATTTCTAAAAACCTATTTTTGCTTTGTCGTTATGGGGTATTGTGTGTAGATTGAGGAGGGGAAAAAACCCAATTTAATCAATTTTAGAATAAGGCAGTAACGTAACAAAATGTGGAAAAAGTCAAGAGGTCTGAATAATTTCCGAATGCACTGCATCTTAAAAACTTGATTGCTGACATGCAAAACATTTTGGGACTATTCCAACAATGGACTAATGAAACAAAAACCAAAAGATAGTTGATGGGTGGAATTGTCCTTTAAATGTATTCTCTCCAATGATCAAAGTTAACCAGTTATATAACCTGTTATAAACATTTTTACTTGACATTTTCTCTCCCAGTTATCCTTTAAGGTGCATCTGCATACCCTCTTTTCCACCCCCATCTATTTTCTTAGATTTAAAAAGTAGGACATATTGTATACAGTTATACCAACAGCAGAGATGTCAGGGGGTTTGAATGGTCTATGCAGCAATAGTCTCCTTTTCTTGTCCCATTATTGAAATCTCCCCATTATGCGTGTACAGACATTGGCATCATCATGGCAATTCTCTAGATTTAAAGGTGATGTCACCATTTCCAGACTTCCCCTGTAGCCATTGTTTGCTGCCAAAGGGAAAGATCCATCCTACTGATGGGCTTCTGGCATATGTGCTTGATGAGATTAAGGAGATACTTCCTGCTTCATTCTTGTTAGAGATAAATATATCTTCAGTTACGATGTATGCAGATCAGATGAAGCCTGTTCAACCTCACAGCTAACCAAACCTTAATTTACAATATCGAAAATACAGTGGCAAGAAAAAGTTTGTGAACCCTTTGGAATTACCTTGAATTCTGCATATATTGGTCATACAATTTGATCTGATCTTCATCTAAGTCACAACAATAGACAAACACAGTGTGCTTAAACGAATAACACACAAACAATTATACGTTTGCATGTCTTTACTGAACACACCGCGTAAACATTCACAGTGCAGGGTGGGAAAAGTATTTGAACCCTTGGATTGAATAACTGGTTAACCCTCCTTTGGCAGCAATAACCTCAACCAAACATTTTCTGTAGTTGCGGATCAGACCTGCACAACGGTCAGGAGGAATTTTGGACCATTCCTCTTTACAAAACTGTTTCAGTTCAGCAATATTCTTGGGATGTCTGGTGTGAACCACTCTCGAGGTCATGCCACAGCATCTCAATCGGGTTAAGGTCAGGACTCTTACTGGGCAACTCCAGAAGGTGTATTTTCTTCTGTTGCAGCCATTCGGTTGTTGATTTACTTCTGTGTTTTGGATCGTTGTCCTGTTGCATCACCCAACTTCTGTTGAGCTTCAATTGGCGGACAGATAGCCTTACATTCTCCTGCAAAATGTCTTGATAAACTTGGGAATTCATTTTTTCCGTCATTGATAGCAAGCTCTCCAGGCCCTGAGGCAGCAAAGCAACCCCAAAACAAGATGCTCCCTCCACAATACTTTACAGTTGGGATGAGGTTTTGATGTTTGTGTGCTGTGCCTTTTTTTCTCCATACAGTGTTGTGTGTTCCTTCCAAACAACTCAACTTTAGTTTGATTTGTCCACAGAATATTTTGCCAGTAGCGCTGTGGAACACCCAGGTGCTCTTTTGCAAAACATTTTTTGGGACAGCAGTGGCTTCTTCTGTGGTGTCCTCCCATGAACACCATTCTTGTTTAGTGTTTTACGTATCGTAGACTTGTCAACAGAGATGTTAGCATGTTCCAGAGATTTCTGTAAATCTTTAGCTGACACTCTAGGATACTTCTTAACCTCATTGAGCATTCTGCGCTGTGCTCTTGCAGTCATCTTTGCAGGACGGCCACTCCTAGGGAGAGTAGCAACAGTGCTGAACTTTCTCCATTTATAGACATTTTGTCTTACCGTGGACTGATGAACATCAAGGCTTTTAGAGATACTTGTGTAACCCTTTCCAGCTTTATGCAAGTCAACAATTCTTAATCTTAGGTCTTCTGAGATCTCTTTTGTTCGAGGCATGGTTCACATCAGGCAATGCTTCTTGTGAATAGCAAACTCACATTTTGTGAGTGTTTTTGATAGGGCAGGGAAGCTCTAACCAACATCTCCAATCTCGTCTCATTGATTGGACTCCAGGTTAGCTGACTCCTGACTCCAATTAGCTTTTGGAGAAGTCATTAGCCTAGGGGTTCACATACGTTTTCCAACCTACACTGTGAATGTTTAAATGATGTATTCTATATAGACAAGAACAATACAATCATTTGTATGTTAGTAGTTTAAGCACATTGTGTTTGTTTATTGTTGTGACTTTGTCACGCCCTGACTCTGGGGACTCTTATTTGTTGAGTCAGGGTGTGATTTTCTATGTTGTGTAGTTCTATGTTTTCTATCTAGTATGTCTAGATCTAGTATGTCTAGATCTATGTTTGGCCGGGTGTGTTTCCCAATCAGAGGTAGCTGTCGCTCGTTGTCTCTGATAGGGGAGCATACTTAGGCAGCCTATTGGCAATTAGGTGTTGTGGGATCTTGTTCCGGTTAAGGTATGTTGTGTGTGTGCTACCTTGGACTTCACGTTTCGTTTCCGTTGTTGTTTTGTAGTGTGTTTAACAGTTATAATAAACATGTACGCATATCACGCTGCGCTTTGGTCTGACCCGTCCTTCAACGAACGTGACAGAAGATCCCACCAAACATGGACCAAGCATCGTGCACAGGCGGAGAGAGTAGCCATGTCACAGGTGGGCAATTGGTGGTCATGGGAGGAGATATTTGCGGGGAAAGGGCCATGGGTGAAGGTAGATGCCCAGGCAGGAGAGGAGCAACGGCAACACAGAGGACGCCGGTCGAGGAAGAAGCCCGAGAGACAACCCCAAGACATTTTTTTGGGGGGGCTAAAAGGGTGGTTGGCGGAGCCTAGTGTTAGAGCAGAGCCAACTCCCCGTACTCATGCGAGGAAGCGTGTGACTGGGCAGGCTCTGTGTTATGCGGAGCTACGTACTGTGTTGCCAGTGTGCCGGCACAGTCCTGTACGTCCTGTGCTAGCACCACAAACGTGCCATGCGTAGATGGGCATCCAGCCAGGACGGGGTGTGCCGGCTCAATGCTCCTGGTCTCCAGTACGCCTCCTCGGTCCCGCATATCCTGCGCCGGTTCTACGTGCTGTATCGCCAGTACGCGTGCACAGCCCTGTGCGTCCTGTGCTAATGCCTCACACATACTGTGCGGAAGTAGGCATCCAGCCAGGATGGGTTGTGCCAGCTCTCCGCTTCAGACCTCCAGTCCGCCTCCACAGTCCGGTACGGCCCGTTCCTGCTCCTCGCACCAAGGCAGTGGTGCGCGTCGCCAGCCCGGCCTGTTCCTGCTCCTCGCACCAAACCAGTGGTGCGTGTTCCCAGCCCGGCCCGGCCTGTTCCTGCTCCTCGCACCAAGCCAGTGGTGCTCGTCGCCAGCCCGGCCCGGCCTGTTCCTGCTCCTCGCAACAAGACAGTGGTGCGCGTCGCCAGCCCGGCCCGGCCTGTTCCTGCTCCTCGCACCAAGCCAGTGGTGCGCGTCACCAGCCCGGCCTGCTCCTCACACCAAGCCAGTGGTGCGCGTCACCAGCCCGGCCTGCTCCTCGCACCAAGCCAGTGGTGCGCGTCGCCAGTCCGGCCCGGCCTGTTCCCGCTCCTCGCACCATGCAGTGGTGCGTGTCGCCAGTCCGGCCCGGCCTGTTCATGCTCCTCGCACCAAGCCAGTGGTGCATGTTCCTAGTCCAGTTCGGCCCGTGCCTGCTCCTCGCACCAGACCAGTGGTGAGTGTGTCCAGTCCGGCACGGCCCGTGCCCGTTCCACCGGTGCCTGGTCCCCGGCACCAGTCAGCAGCTCCAGTCCGGAGCCAGAGCAGTCCACTCCACCTGGGTCCAGTCCAGCTCCGATCAGCGGCTCCACTCCGGAGCCAGAGCAGTCCGCTCCACTGGTGCCTGATCCAGCTCCGGTCAGCGGCTCCACTCCGGAGCCAGAGTAGTCCGCTCCACCGGGGTCCAGTCCAGATCCGGTCAGCGGCTCCACTCCGGAACCAGAGCAGTCCGCTCCACCGGTGCCCAGTCCAGCTCCGGTCAGCGGCTCCAGTCCGGAGCCTGAGTAGTCCGCTCCACCGGTGCCCAGTCCAGCTCCGGTCAGCGGCTCCAGTCCAGACCCAGACGTCAGCCCCTCTCCAGGTTCGGGGTCTCCCACACCAGGGTCCAGACAGGGCTTGGAGTATAGTGGGAGGAAGGAGAGGGGAAGCAACATGCCGAGGTCCAGACCAGACCAGGGGCCGGAGAATAGGTGGTTGTCACGCCCGGAGCCGGATCCGCCTCCGAGGCGGAATGCCCACCCGGCCCCTACCCTGTTAAGTAAAGGTTGTGCGGTTGGAGTCCGCACCTTTGGGGGGGGGGGGGGGGGTACTGTCACGCCCTGACTCTGGGGACTCTTATTTGTTGAGTCAGGGTGTGATTTTCTATGTTGTGTAGTTCTATGTTTTCTATCTAGTATGTCTAGATCTATGTTTGGCCGGGTGTGTTTCCCAATCAGAGGCAGCTGTCGCTCGTTGTCTCTGATTGGGGAGCATACTTAGGCAGCCTATTGGCAATTAGGTGTTGTGGGATCTTGTTCCGGTTAAGGTATGTTGTGTGTGTGCTACCTTGGACTTCACGTTTCGTTTCCTTTGTTGTTTTGTAGTGTGTTTAACAGTTATAATAAACATGTACGCATATCACGCTGCGCTTTGGTCTGACCCGTCCTTCAACGAACGTGACAGACTTAGATGAAGATCAGATCAAATTTTGTGACCAATTTATGCAGAAATCCAGGTAATTCCAAAGGGTTCACATCCTTTTTCTTGCCACTGTAGTTCTGAAAATCAACTTCATTTATAGAGTAAAATGTCAACTAGAGTAATCAGTAAGAGCCAAGTGTACTGTATGTCTATATCAAACAAAGGGCACTGAATTAACAGGAGGGAAAGATGTGTCATGCAGCCAGTAAGAGGCATGCCATCAGCTGTCAAAGCCATCCCTTTGAAGCAAAGTGCATGTGACTGGGACTGGGAGTCAGTCTTGACATGTTCCACAAGCGTCTCCCTGTAGGGTTGGCAGGGTTGGGGAAATGAACAACCTAATGAATCACTGCAGACTCTGACAAGCTGTGAGAACAAGATACTCTGTGTATGACAGTAAGATGTAAACAGAAAATTTTTCGGCAAGGAATTCCACGTGGATATACAGTGGGGAAAAAAGTATTTAGTCAGCCACCAATTGTGCAAGTTCTCCCACTTAAAAAGATGAGAGAGGCCTGTAATTTTCATCATAGGTACACGTCAACTATGACAGACAAAATGAGAAAGAAAATCCAGAAAATCACACTGTAGGATTTTTAATGAATTTATTTGCAAATTATGGTGGAAAATAAGTATTTGGTCAATGACAAAAGTTTCTCAATACTTTGTTATATACCCTTTGTTGGCAATGACACAGGTCAAACGTTTTCTGTAAGTCTTCACAAGGTTTTCACACACTGTTGCTGGTATTTTGGCCCATTCCTCCATGCAGATCTCCTCTAGAGCAGTGATGTTTTGGGGCTGTCGCTGGGCAACACAGACTTTCAACTCCCTCCAAAGATGTTCTATGGGGTTGAGATCTGGAGACAGGCTAGGCCACTCCAGGACCTTGAAATGCTTCTCACGAAGCCACTCCTTCGTTGCCCGGGCGGTGTGTTTGGGATCATTGTCATGCTGAAAGACCCAGCCACGTTTCATCTTCAATGCCCTTGCTGATGGAAGGAGGTTTTCACTCAAAATCTCACGATACATGGCCCCATTCTTTCCTTTACACGGATCAGTCGTCCTGGTCCCTTTGCAGAAAAACAGCCCCAAAGCATGATGTTTCCACCCCCATGCTTCACAGTAGGTATGGTGTTCTTTGGATGCAATTCAGCATTCTTTGTCCTCCAAACATGACAAGTTGAGTGTTTACCAAAAAGTTCTATTTTGGTTTCATCTGACCATATGACATTCTCCCAATCCTCTTCTGGATCATCCAAATGCACTCTAGCAAACTTCAGACGGGCCTGGACATGTACTGGCTTAAGCAGGGGGACACGTCTGGCACTGCAGGGTTTGAGTCCCTGGCGGCGTAGTGTGTTACTGATGGTAGGCTTTGTTACTTTGGTCCCAGCTCTCTGCAGGTCATTCACTAGGTCCCCCCGTCTGGTTCTGGGATTTTTGCTCACTGTTCTTGTGATCATTTTGACCCCACGGGGTGAGATCTTGCGTGGAGCCCCTGATCGAGGGAGATTATCAGTGGTCTTGTATGTCTTCCATTTCCTAATAATTGCTCCCACAGTTGATTTCTTCAAACCAAGCTGCTTACCTATTGCAGATTCAGTCTTCCCAGCCTGGTGCAGGCCTACAATTGTGTTTCTGGTGTCCTTTGACAGCTCTTTGGTCTTGGCCATAGTGGAGTTTGGAGTGTGACTGTTTGAGGTTGTGGACGGGTGTATTTTATACTGATAACAAGTTCAAACAGGTGCCATTAATAGAGGTAACGAGTGGAGGACAGAGGAGCCTCTTAAAGAAGAAGTTACAGGTCTGTGAGAGCCAGAAATCTTGCTTGTTTTTAGGTGACCAAATACTTATTTTTTTTCCTCAATTTGTCTGTCATAGTTGACGTGTACCTATGATGAAAATTACAGGCCTCTCTCATCTTTTTAATTGGGAGAACTTGCACAATTGGTGGCTGACTAAATACTTTTTTCCCCCACTGTATGTTAGCCTGGTTAATGTAAACAGGTTAGGACTTGGTTTGTAAACCTTTATGATTAATTTACTATATGGCTTTTTACATTTTAACTGCAGGCATGTTCCATCATCTATCCTAAACATGTTTAAGGCCCTCATTGTGTCACTTATTTGTAGTCATTCAAAATGACATCAATAGTTAATCACCTGTTAGCATCAAAATGTGTTAGCATAATATCCAGCCTGGATAATTTCGCGTATTTTACAAATTCCACTCTGCTTTAGTTTGAGGTATTCATTGAGTCAGTACAGAAAATACTGTACATGTGGCAGATATGGCAGCAGGCATCACATGTTCAAAGAATACATCTCCCAGGACTATTGTTTGGAACAATAGCAGATGTTTGTTTACCTGCTTCCAGGGGGCTTTTATTTGTCTGTCAAACCTGTTCCCCGACACTTGTGCATTGTAAATAATGAACGACACGTTGAATACATATCAGTCTGTTTTAATTGGGCTGGTATTTCAACAGCTCACAACAACGCAATAAAAACCCATGCATCAGTTCCAGAGAAAATAAAAAAACTAGAAGTCAAATGATCTTTAACTGTCATAAAGCATCTCCCGATCCGCCATTGGAAAACAGTTAGAGATTTTCTGATGCTTATGCATGCTCTTGCATGACTAAGGAGTTACCTAAAAACACCATGTCTGTGTTGACTGTCACATAAATAACTGCCATTGACAGTTTCCCCCAGTGACCGCAGCTCTGTTCCTCTGCTATCTCACTGGCACAGCCTTACTGTCTATCATCACATGACATGTGGCGGCGTCCCATCACTGCCATCCTCAAAGGTAACCCAAACAGAGGGTCTGCTTTGCAACTCAACAGACGAAGCTTGTGAATTCTGTGCTAATCATTTCACTGCAGCTACACTGGAAGTCTGACTGGGTAATTGTGAATTGCTACCATTAAATGTTTTATTAGGACAAGAATACTGCTGTTTTAGAGGTTGATTTATTCCTTTGATATTCCAAGAAACACTAAAGTGTAATGATCATGACCTTAGGGTAATATGCTGGGATTCATTCAATTTGTTTGGGCACAGCAAGCATAGAGATTCCATTTAGAAAGCCATATATATAGGTGGAGATGCTTTACTGTCCATTATTGCTTTTCCAAAAGCAAATACAAAGTAGTAACCGCAAAATAGTTGAACGTTTGGTAGCAACTACATGTATAAACTTCACAACGTATGAGCCAAACATGTTTTTGACAGATAAGATGATGTGTCATGTGTGAGTTGTGGACCTGGCAACCATCTCCTTCCCACAACCTTCTGATCCTCCACATCAAGATCAAGTAAAGCAACACAGTTCGATCCAAATGTCTGAAGGTCAAAAACTGTTTCAATGGAAACCTCCACAGCTAAAATCTGAGTGTGTGATAAAGCTTTTCAGGAACTCCAACTGTCCTCAGAACACCCCTACGTCTTAAGGAACACAGTTTGCTCTGTCATTAGTGAACCAAGGACCTTTTGTGTACCAATCTCCCCTTACACTGAACCGCCTATAGACGACACACTGGGAATGAGCAAACATTGTAATTTTGGCGCTGGCTCACGCTCACTTAATCATCCATTATGATCCTCTCATCCCACCCTGACTCCCACAGCCGACCTTTGGTGTCACTGTTAACGGATGCAGCCTGTGTATCCCAGCTTAGGCAGATACACTGACCCACGGCCCATGAAATATGCATGAGGCCAAGACAATCCGCTGGATCTGGGGTGGGGAGGTAGGAAGGAGGAAAGGGGGGTGGTTGCAGACGTGGGATGAAGTGCCCTGTCAAGGATTCAGCATTCCCCCAGCGATTATACTGGTGTATTCAATGCCGTTGCCACACCTCAGGCCAGTGCTCTTTGTTTTGTAAAGCCACACAAGATGGAGAGCCAAAAGGTTGCCTCATGGTTAGATTCTGAAATTAATCATAACAAACTGGCAAAACATCTCCTCAAGGATTTGGCCTTTTTGCTTTGAAAAAGGGTTTTCAGTCAAAATATCTTCCACACAAAACTACAAAAAATGTCATTTGTGTTTTTGTTTGTACTGAATTCATTAATTCATGAATTCATGAAATTTGAAAGGAAATAAAAATAGATTCAGGCCCTATGATCATAGTTCCATCTAAGATCCATTATGATGGAGATGTGCAGCACATATAATTCAACTTCAGAGCACAGATAATATAACCTTGGGCTGGTGAAGTCTGGCAGGGACAGTGGATCCTGACACAGTTAAACACTTGCAGATCAATTTCAAAGAGATGGGACTCCAATTGCTATTTCACACAAGACGCTTGGTAGACAGTGTGATGAATACTGAGTATACGAAGAGGCAGGACGCAGATGCAGGAATTAACAAGGTAAAGGTTTACTTAACAATGAGAACGAGTATAACAAAGAGCGAGTAAATGACACGACGCTAACAATTACACACAACAATGAACGAACAGTCCATGGCTACATAGTGGTGGTGATGAGATGATGATGTGCATTTGCGCTGGAGGTGATTAGGGTGTGTTGGGTTTCCATTCCTGTTTTTGCCGAGGTGGTGCACTCAGACCGGTGGCTCAGTAGACCGGTGAATCAGAGTGCAGGAGGGGAGCAACGGGAGGAGACGTGACAGTACCCCCTCCCGCCGCAGGACGTCGCCTGCCTAGTCGACAACCCCAAGGTCAAGGAGCGGGCCGGACAGGGCGGCGACGGTGGAAGTCCCGAATTAGGTTGGGGTCAAGAATGTCCCCAGCCGGAACCCAGCTCCTCTCCTCAGGGCCATACCCCTCCCAGTCCACCAGGTAACGGAGCCGTCCCCCAAGGAACCTGGAGTCCAGTGAGATCCCTCAGAGCATACGCCGGACTCCCGTCAATGTCCAGGGTCTCCAGGGGCGTACCCTGGGGGACGGCATCTGCCAGAGGACCAGGAACCACCAGCCTGAGGAGAGACACATAAAAAGTAGGTGAGACACGGTAGTGAGGGGGAAGGAGCAGCCGGTACGACACCGCATTAATCCGCCGGAGGACCTAAACGGCCCCACAAAGAGGGGGCTCAGTTTCTTGCAGGGCAGGCGGAGAAGGAGGTTTCGAGTGGACAGCCAGCCGCGATCACCAGGCTGGAATATGGGAGCCTCACTGTGGTGGCGGTCAGCTTGGTCCTTCTGCCGATGAATGGCCCCTGGAGACGGACATGGGCGGCGTCCCAGACCTGTCTGTCCCTGCGGAACCACTCGTCGACAGCGGGCACATCGGTCTGGCTGGGTGTCCAAGGGGCCAGGGCCGGCTGGTACCCCAGGATGCATTTGAAGGGAGTGAGCCCCGTGGAAGAGTGAACGAGGGAGTTCTGGGCATATTCTGCCCAAGGAAGAAACCTCGCCCACTCACCCTGCCGGTCCTGACAGTGGAAATGAAGAAACATCCCCAGGTCCTAGTTCATGCACTCCACCTGCCCATTTGACTGAAGCCTATACCCAGAAGTGAGGCTGGCCGTGGTCCCGATCTTCTCCAGGAAAGCATTCCACACTCGGGAGGTGAATTGGGGGCCACGGTCCAAGACGATAATCTCCGGAAGTCCATAGTGCCTGAAGACCTGTTGGAACAGGACCTCAGCGACCTGGAGAGCAGAAAGAAGACCAGTTAGTGGCATGATTTTGAGAACCGATCTACGACAACAATGACTGTGGTGAAGCCGTCAGAACGTGGGAGGTTGGTGACAAAGTCTATGGACAGGTGTGACCAAAGTCGCTGAGGCACTGGTTTGCCTGCCGGGGCGTTCCAATGTGTCTTCGTTTGGGCACAAACGGAACAGGAGTTGACATAGCGAGAGACATCAGAAGCCAAGGTGGGTCACCAGTATTTTTGTGCTAGAGAATGCAGGGTGCGCGTAATATCGGAGTGCCCTGCCATGAGGGTGGTGTGCGCTCAGATCAGCAGGCCATCAAGGACACTGGTGAGTACATACACGTGCCCCGGAGGGGCATTGGCAGGCGCTGGGTCCTCCTGAGCTGCCAGGCGGATGTCTTCGTCCACATCCCAAATGACAGGTGCAACGATGAGAGACATGGGCAGGATAGGACCCCCAGATCCTTCATCTCTCCGGTATGGTGCATCCTGGAGAGTGCATCAGCTTTCACATTCTGGGATCCTGGGCAGTAGGACAGAATTAATTGAAAGCGAGTAAGAAATTGGGCCCACCTGGCTTGACGAGAGTTCATCCGTTTTGCTGCCCGTATGTGCTCCAAATTCTGGTGGTCAGTAAGAATCAGAATGGATGGACTGCGCCCTCCAGCCAGTGTCTCTATTCCTCCAGAGCGAGGACCACCGCCAACAGCTCCATGTTTCCAACTCCATAGTTCCTCTCTGCGGGGTTAAGCTATTTAGAGAAAAAGGCACAGGGATACATTTTCTCTGGCTTACCGTGCCGCTGGGAGAGGACCGCACCAACGCCCTCCTCCGATGCATCCACCTCCAGGATGAAAGGACAAAATGGATCTGGTTGTTTTAGGATGGGCACTGTGGTGAACCTCTCCTTCAGCCTCTTGAAGGCAGCGTCAGCCTCAGGGTTCCAGGCCAGCTTATGAGTCCCACCCTTAAGGAGAGAGTTGAGCGGGGCGGCTATGGAGCTGAAGGACCTGATGAAACGCCGGTAGAAATTGGCGAAGCCCAGGAAGCTCTGTAGGCCCTTGATGGTGGTGGGAACTGGCCATGACCTGACGGCATCCGTCTTCGCGCTTTCCATGAAAACCCCCTGAGGACTGATCCTGTATCCCAGGAAGGAGATGGCCTGTTGGTGGAATTCATATTTCTCCCTCTTCACCAACAGACTGTGTTCCCGGAGGCAGAGTAGGACAGCTCTGACATCCCTGACGTGCTCCTCGAACGTAGCCGAGTAGATCAGGATATCGTCGATGTACACCACCACCATTCTACTCAGCATGTCTCGGAACACATCATTGACAAAGGACTGGAAGACAGAAGGTGCGTTGGCGAGGCCATAGGGCATAACGCAGTATTCATAGTGGCCTGAGGTAGTGCTGAATGCCGTCTTCTACTCGTCTCCTTCCTGGATTTGGATCAGGTTGTAGGCACACCTCAGGTCCAACTTGGTAAAGTACCGGGCCCCAGTAGCTGCTCGATCGCAGACGGAACCAGAGGGAGGGGGTACCGATACTTGGTGGTGACTGCGTTCATCCCCCTGTAGTCAATGCACGGCCTCAGTCCTCTGTCTCTTTTGGCCATGAAGAAGAAGCTGGCAGAGGCAGGAGAGGTAGAGCGTCTGATGAACCCCTGTTTCAGGGTCTCTGCCACATACTTCTCCATGGCCTCAGTCTCCACCATGGAAAGGGGGTAAATGCGACTCTTCGGGCGGGGATTGTCCCTCCAGCAGGTCAATGGCGCAGTCCCAGGGCCAGTGAAGAGGGAGACACGTAGCCTTTGATGAAGAGAAGACATCGGAGAGATCTGCGTACTCACGTGGAATGTTGGGCTGGAGGGCGGACTCTGGACTCTCCACTGACGTAGAACAACAGACCACCGGCAGGCAGGTCTTCTGGCATGAGGTGGACCAGGCAGTGATCCTCTTGGTGATCCAATTGATGGTGAGGTTGTGTAGTCTGAGCAAGGGCAATCCCAAGACGATTCGGTGAAGGGGTGACGTGACGATGTGGAATGACAGCTCCTTCGTGGTGCTCCGGTAGTGTGGGAATGGTGATGGTGATGGGGAGAGTGACATGCGTAATGGTGCCTGATCCAAGTGGTTTACTGTCCAGCAAGGTGACGTGTAGCGGAGAAGGCAGTGGCACGGTGGGCAACCCCCATTCAGAGACCAGCTCCCTATCTATAAGGTTCCCCGCTGATCTGGAATCTATCATTGCAGTGGAAATGGAAGAGAAGGAAAAATCTGTCACCGTTATGGGAACTAAAAACAATGGTTTTGTGATAGGAAATGACGTAACACTCAGGGAGCGGCTACGGGACTCATACCGCCTAGATTGGCAGCCGCCAGGAGATCTGTGGTCCGTGGTGGTGTAGGGGGTGCTTCCCACCTCCATGGGTGGGGACTCGGAGGCAGGGCGGTTCCATAGCCCAGATGGGGTGAGCGTCGAGGCTCTGGAAGGTGTTGGGAACGCCGTCTGTCTCTCAACATGTCGTCAAGACGGATGGACGTGGCGATGAGGGTATCAAGGTCCATCTCGTCATCCCGACATGCGAGTTCCGTCTTGATGTCCTCCCGTGAGCCTCTCCTGAAGGCCATGCACAGACCATGCTCATTCCAGCCGGAAGATGCCGCCACCGTGCGAAAGCTCAGAGCATACTCGGACGCGGGCCACTCTCCCTGTTGTAGCTGGAGAAGACGCTCACCCCTGTCCTTTCCCTCCATGGGATGATCAAACACCGCCCTGAACTGAGCGAGGAAGTTGGAGTAGGGAAGCATCTCAGCCTCACCTCCTTCCCAGACTGCCGTGGCCCTATCCAGCGCCTTTCCTTTAAGTAGCGAAATCACCAGCGCTATCCTGGCTTGGTCAGATGGATATGCCCCAGGCTGACGCGCCAGATAAAGTGAAACCTGTAGCAGGAAGCCGCTACATTAAGTAGTTTTACCGTCATAGAGCTCCGGTAGGGCGAGGGTTCCCTCAGAAGTGGGTGATATTACGGGAACAGGTGGATTGGGTGCACTCGCAGCTCCCTGAGGTGGAACCGGAGCGCTGGGCAGATTATGCAGTTTGGAGCACTTCCTGCATGGCGGCGTTCAACTGGGCAAGCTGCTGCTGGTGCTGGTCGAGGCACTGGGAAACTCCTGATGCATCCATTTTCGTGAGTGGTGTGTAGTTCTGTGACGAATACTGAGTATACGAAGAGGCAGGACGCAGATGCAGGAATTAACAAGGTAAAGGTTTACTTAACAATGAGAAAGATAATAAGAAAGAGCGAGTAAATTACACAACGCTAACAATTACCCACAACAATAAACGAACAGTCCAGGGCTATATAGTGGTGGTGATGAAATGATGAGGTGTAGGTGCGCTGGAGGTGATTAGGGTGCGTTGGGTTTCCATTTCTTTGTTTGCCGAGGTGGTGCTCTCAGACCGGTGGCGCAGTAGACCGGTGAATCAGAGCGCCGGAGGGGAGCAACGGGAGGAGACGTGACAGACAGAGACCAATTTATTATCACTATTCAACAAGACACATTTAAATTACAGTCACATTACAAATCCATTCACATCAACTTTGGCAGGTCACTCTCCATCCAAGGGCCAATGTTGACTTGCTCAAAGAGATCAAATGTCAAAAAAGTAAGTTGATACACTATATTTAGTCATCGCAAAGGAGATTTTTCAAGCCCTTTCTGTGTTGTTTTTTTCAGTCCTTGTGGAAACCACTGAAGCAGTAGACACAGATTAGATTTGACACAGACAAGCCCTTGTGCCAATCCAACAACTCATGGTTTGCATATCTGTCGCGCAAAGCCAGAGTGATCATACACACAAGATGCTCAGAAGCAACAGATATCCCCACGTCTGCAATCACTTGTCCCTGGGCTTCCCTCGTGCAATTTCCCTGTATGATGGATCAGGCTCGAAATCATAATCCTTTACATCACCCCAGCAGGCCAATCAGTTCTCATTAATGGGGATATGTAGGAGTGATGTAACACTGCTCCTGTTTGGCTAAAAAGATCACGGAACCATAGCAGCCATGGCTACCCTTATATCCCTCCATGGTTTGGAATCATATAAAAAAAGGATTTCTCAACTGTAGCGAATAGTAAATATTCTTCCCACTTCCCTGAGCATAAAAGCCTTCCATTATAGGCCAATGCCTTCACATCTTATCTCTACCTAATTACTCTCATGTGAGGAAACATTCCGATTTCCCATTATCAGATTTGTTCAGTGAAGACTGAATTGCTGTGATCGTGCGTGTGTGCGTGCGTGCGCGTGTGTGTTTGTGTGTCTCACTGACCTCTGCAGTAGAGGTCTCCAGGATAGCAAGCACACTATACTTCAGTTCAGTTAACTACTTAATAGCGGTGATAATCTTCATAGTATTCTTAGCTTGGAGTGAATGAAACACTGCTGGCACTGAGAGGTATATCGTGAAAGGTTTGGAAGATGCTTACCATATCGTCAGTTGATGCTTGCAAACAAGAAGTGGACAGTTTTACAGACATGGGCTCAAGAAGAAGATGACAGTTTTACAACATATTGGATCAGAGGTTTAATAAGGGACAGCTCGAAAATTACTGGGAGGGGGAGGGGTTGGTGGATCGTTTGTCTGAAATAGGCTAGCTAGCAATCATAAAATAATTCAAAGTTGCAACAATTTTCAATATAAATCCAAAGGAACAAGGACAAAAAAGCTGCTATAGACATCGGAGAGGCCAGGTGCGTCATTGCGCATGAAAGAACAGTGAAGACATGAGACACGCAGCTCAAAAAGCTCCCCTACTGATCTTGTTTAGGGACAATACAATTATCTAGACTAGCCTACAACACCACTAAATAATTGCATTTTTGTTTTCAAGTGAGTACAACATTCTACTAGGCTGTAAACTGCAGTGAAAATATAATTTGAATACTAGTGCAAAAGCCCTCTGATTTGAATGTTTCATTCCATTTGGATCAGTTGTGGGTCTACTCTCGACAGTTTATAAGGTCTAGAAAGGCACAGTAGCAGGTCAGTCTGGCTGCATTTTTACTTGTGATACTGAGATGCGCTGTCTGTTGCAGATCCTCATTCTCCCAAGTCTTCCTATAATAATGTAGCCACATATGCTCCCAGCAGGCCCAGTTATTCAGGAAAGCTTAACGCTCGTTCTGCCTCCTCTCCAATCCGAGCGGCTATTCCTTGTGCACCTAGAACCTAACGCTTCAATATAGCCTAAATATTTGTCCTTTAGCTTTTAAAATGTATTACCTTTTATGTGTGGCATAAACACAACCAGTCACAAGGCTACTTCAAAAGTCTCCTTTTGGCTATCTGCACATGTTCGTCCAAAATATAATTCCAGCATCCAAACTGTGCATCGGCCATGCCATTTGATGAAAGTAAAAAGACATCTAATAATAAATAAAATAAATTTAAAAAACATCTGTTACAAAACACCAAAATGTTTAATGACATTCGGAGATTGTCAAGCCTTCGATACTGGGTACACGGTAAGGAGGGATGTATTTTCTGTTTGTCGAGATTGACTTACACTACCGGTCAGCATCAATTGTTCAGATGAGACTGTGTGAATCAGGCCTTCATGGTTGAATTGCTGCAAAGAAACCACTACTAAAGGACACCAATAAGAAGAAGAGACTTGCTTGGGCCCAGAAACACGAGCAATGGACATTAGACCGGTGGAAATTTGTCCTTTGGTCTGGAGTCCAAATTTGAGATTTTTGGTTCCAACCGCCGTGTCTTTGTGAGACGTGGTGTGGGTGAACGGATGATGTCTGCATGTGTATTTTCCACCGTAAAGCATGGAGGAGGAGTTGTTATGGTGTGGAGGTGCTTTGCTGGTGACACAGTCTGTGATTTATTTAGCATTCAAGGCACACTTAACCAGCATGGATACCACAGCATTCTGCAGCGATACGCCATCCCATCTGGTTTGGGCTTAGTGGGACTATTATTTGTTTTTCAACAGGACAATGACCCAACACACCTCCAGGCTGTGTAAGGGCTATTTTACCAAGAAGGAGAGTGATGGAGTGATGCATCACATGACCTGGTCTCCACAATCCCCCGACCTCAACCAAATTGAGATGGTTTGGGATGAGTCTGAGGGCAGAGTGAAGGAAAAGCAGCCAACAAGTGCTCAGCATATGTGGGAACTCCTTCAAGTCTGTTGGAAAAGCATTCCAGTTGAAGCTGGTTGAGAGAATGCCAAGAGTGTGCAAAGCTGTCATCAAGGCAAAGGATGGCTATTTGAAGAATCTTAAATATAAAATATATTTTGATTTGTTTAACACTTTTTTGGTTACTAAAGATTCCATATGTGTTATTTCATAGTTTTGATGTCTTCACTATTGTTCTACAATGTAGACAATAGTAAAAATAAAGAAAAACCCTTGAATGAGTAGGTGTTCAAAATTTTTTGACCGGTAGTGTATAGTGAATTTGATTGTGGTGTTGAAAACGCAAACCATGATGTTGAAAGTCAGTATGCTTTGCTTATTGGTTGTGTCGTGCATTGGCACAAAAAAATGTGTTGCATATATTTTATATCATTATAAATATGATTATTATTTTTAAAAAATTCACCTTCATCTAACCAGGTAAGCCAGTTGAGAACTGCGACCTGGCCAAGATAAAGTAAAGCAGTGCGATAAAAACAACAACAACACAGAGTTACATATGGGATGAACAAAAACGTACAGTCAATAACACAATAGAAAAATATAGCGTAAAACATTTACAAATCGGATTTCCCCCTAGCTAATCATATGCAGCTTGTGCCGATTGTAGTGTAATGAAACATGTAGGGAGAGTGAGCTCAGCCGTAGTGGTCGGCGAACACTCAACCTTCTGGCCCTTAGCCCTGCGGGGCATCGACTGTGCCACAAAAGCATGCTGAAGTGGCAAAGTCGATATCCACATTTATAAACACAGGGTCGTTACAGTTATTGTTATTTGTGGTCTTAAACATTATTTTGTTAATTCAGTGAGGGGGGGATGGTGTGCACATTTTGTATATGTGCACACCAATGAGGAGGAGGAAGGGGGGTCATGTGAAACATTTTTTGGGGGACACCTCGAGTTGGACCTCTTTTTTCAAATGCCAGCACCGGAATTCCATTTGAAATTAAATTGGGGAAAGCTTAATTAAAGAGCCTTGGCTGCCCTATCAGCCTGGAGATATGAGCTGCCGAGGCAGAGGAAGGGCCGAAGTGATTGAAGATGATCATCCGTGAGGAGCATGGAGCAGAGAGGGATTAACGCACTTTTATCAGGGACCTAGCTACACAAACAGCACACACACAAACACACACATACACACACACACACACACACACACTCCTGATCAAATTAAAATTAAATAAAAAACTTCACTAGCTAAAATGTGGAAATATGAACTGCTTGGAGTGTTCACCTTTTATGAGCTCTCTGGAAGTTATGGCAACACTTAACTTAAATCCGGCAGGTTATAATGCTTCATAACTTACTATAAGCATCTATGAACCCTTTATGATGTCTTCTAATACAGATTTTAATATGTTTTAGTTCACTTCATGTAACCCCACACATAATAGGTCCAGATGATGGTAAATCAATGTCTTACCTGTCAGTGTTGGACCAAAGAGCCCCTTGTCAAAATGCCAGTATAGGCCTAACCAGGATTGGGACTATGGTGTTATCTTGATGTTCGATAATTTGAAAGTCAAACAAATATCGAGCATCAAGCTAACTTCACTGTTACAAGTTCCCTGAAATATAATTGTATTTTGGTTCATCTAATAGTAATAATGTTTGCCAACTATATTCAACATTTCACTCATGCATTCTAAGTGATAAAACTCATATATTATTAAATCAAATATGAGAGGAGTTCCAGTTTGTGATATATATTTAATTAATTCAGATTGATAAATATTTAATGAATTCAGATGGCGGCTTTGTTTTGGATTTGAGTGTGTCAATTAAATTGAAGTGTAAATGTTTGCTGAGGACTAAACACGAGCACACCTTGGAGTATTTGGTTCCAATACAGGGCTTGTTTTTCTCTCTGTCTCTCACTCTCTCTCACCCTCATTTCCCCTTCACCCTTTCTCTCTGTCTGGTTTTCTCTTTGTATTTTTTATAATGCCCCTCTTCTCTCTATGTCACTCTCTCCCTACACTGTCCATTATTGCTCTCTTATTCTTTATTTCCCTGTCTTCTCATGTGTTTGTTGTCCACTAGCCTTCTTCTTCCGCCCTCTCTCTTCTCTCTAGCCCTCCGCTCTCCTTCTCTCCATCTCGTTTACACAGCACTCTGTAATTCATAGCTATTTGTGCTGCCTGCCGAAAGGTTTCCTGCCTCTCCCGCAATCAATCATAGCTCATTTCCCTGTGCGTGAAAGGAATGAACAGCGGCCCTCTGCAGGAGAAGGAGAGAGACTCTGCTTCTGTCTCACAATCATACAGCTCATACAAACACCTGTCTCTCTTTCTCATTGATATATCCTCATCTATATCCTCTCATCTCATCTGCCACACATAACTTTAAAACAACATCCAACCAATGCATTCAGTTTCAGGGGTAAGAAATAGAGGACACAATGTATTTCTTTGGTAGTTTAAAGGATACCCAGTTAGCACATAATGTTTGGATAACCGTATGTTTCTTAGCGCTTGGTGAGAAGGTGGATGTTTTGCATACAACCTTCCCACAACTTGCAGGATAGTTGCTTGGCTTTGGAACATTCTCAGCACATTTAAGGCATATTCTTGGTATTTCATTCATTTAACAGAACGTTTCCTAAAAGTTCAAACATGGTTGCATTTAATTTCAATTTTGTTAAGGTTCTAGGAATGTTCTCCAACTGGTTTGACATTGGGAATGTTCTCAAATAGTTCAGAGAACAGTAAGAAACAACTCTGTGGGAATTTCAGTACTTCAGCATAACGTTTCCTACAGGTTTCCTCATGGTTCTATTTAAAGTCATGTTCTCAAATTGTTCCAAGGACATTAAGAAAACATTCCATAAAAAACACAAGAAAACTTGAGTAATGTTCAGAGCACGTTCTAAGAATGTTATTTAAAAACATACATTCTGTTCTCAGAATGTGAAAAACCTCAGAGATTAGGTGAAAAATATGCCTATGTGCTCTTAAGCAAGGCATTTAAGTCTAATTGCTCCTGTAAGTCGCTCTGGATAAGAATGTCTGCTAAATGACTAAAGTGTAAAACTGTAAGAACATTTTCCCTAAAAAAAACACAATACAACTTTAGTATCATTCAGAGAACATTCTAAGAATGTTATTTAAAAACATATACATTCCGCTGTCTTCATCAACAAAACTCATCTCTTTCCGCTATCTTGTTAAGTGTGTTCAGGTGTGTTGGCCACACCCACTAATTGGCCACACCTGATCTTAATGAGTGCTTGTTTCCTTTGAAATGGGGTCTGTTTGAGTATACTAAAATGAACAGCTTTGTATGTGTAATAAAACATGGTATGCTAGATCTATCCTGGTGACACAGTGGACTAATTCCATGGATAGAGAACAGATGATTAGAAACATGTTGCATGATTATAGATGTTAAGTCTCCCATATGGGGTACTTGAGTGGTTCTGGACCGATTTGGAGTGACATTTTGGTGTACAAAGTGCTCTGTGAACGCTGTAGGGTACTGTGCCTTATAATGCCAAACAGCCCCATCTGTCTGCTCTCCATTTCCACTCTCTCAGCGGAGCTGACTTGAAATGTCAGGTTTCAGACCCCACATTTGCATTGGAGTGACGTGTCACATTTTCTGGTCTATCCAGACAAAGAATCAATCTTTTCTTCCTCTGAGCGAGTGAGATGGTGAAGGTCTAGCGAGTCCAGACGTTGTGGTTTCATCTTGCTGTGATGATATTATCAGCCGGATTTAGAGCTATCAACATGACAAAATATGAAATGGTGCCAATATTGTACTGTCACTAAGTATGATCATATTTTTTTAATAGCTCAATGGACCGGAAAGGAAATCACACTACAAACTATCAGCCTCACACTCTTCAGGAAATCATGAATGTCATGGATACATTAGAACTAGTGGATATGTGGAGGTTTAAATATCCTGACCTAGTGAGATATACATGGCGGACACTCAATCAAGCTTGTCGTCTTGACTTCTTTCTTATGTCATTCTCGTTGGCACCAAAAGTTTAAAAAGCGTTGATAGGGGACAGAATGCGGTCAGACCATCATATAATTGGAATATACATTACTCTTACTGAATTTCCACGTGGGTGAGGATATTGGACATTTTATCAAAGCCTATTGGATGTTAACTTGTTTTTAACTAGGACAGAGGAATTTATAACTGCATTTATAAATCCCCTTATTGTATGGGACACTTTTAAAAGTGCCATGCAATTCAGTACTCATCTTGAAAACAATTTAGGTCAAAAGAGTCCATACTAACAAAGGAAATAGAAGGTCTAACAGAACAGCTATATAGCAATAAAAACTGAAACATAGAGGCTCAGAATAAATTTGAGGAAATACAAAAAGAAATTGAGAAACTTATTCAAGAAAGATCAAATGTAATATATTATAAAAAATAAAGCAAACTGGATGGAATATGGTGAAGGAGGAAGCAAAGTACTTTAAGCATATGTTTTCATTTCAGTCACCTCCATCTCCTCTAACTGAAGCTAATTGTAGGGATTTTTTTCTATTGATAATGTAAAATTAACAGCCATACAGAAAGACTAATGTGAAGGTGAAATTACAGAGGAGGAACTTCTGGATGCAATTAAAGACTTTAAGTCCATGAAAACTCCAGGGTTGGATGGCATACCAGTTGAGGTATACCAAACCTTTTTTTATATACTCAGAGGACCGTTATTAGCATGTTTGAAAAAGTATGAAAATGTATGTACTCACTAACTGTAAGTCGCTCTGGATAAGAGCGTCTGCTAAATGACTAAAATGTAAAATGTAAATGAAAAATGTTTTAACCACTCCTATGTAAAAGGTAGATTATCAGACACTCAAGAAGAAAGTCTGATTTCATTATTACTGAAACAGGATAAAAGTGGGAAATATAAAGATCCAGTCCATTAAAAAAAATTGGAGGCCCCTTGCACTTCAGTGTTGTGATGCAAAAACGACAGCATTACCGCAAAAATGGAAGAGGAAAGTGGAAGGGGGAAAAAATAAGGAACTTGCCTGTCGGCCCTGCATTAAAGACCATAATTAGTTAAAGAAAATGTTGATAAATAAAAAAGTATACCAGTTTCATTTAAGGACCAAAGGATTGACAGTCGTCCCATATAGATTGCAAAATAGTTGGGAAGAGAGTTTTGAAGTACCGATTCCATGGGAAATTGTTTATGAACTGATACGCAAAATGACGCAGGATTCAAAACTTAGAATTTTTCAATTTAAAATATTATACAACATTCTTGCTACCAATAGGATGTTATTTATATGGGGGATACAATCTTCCCAGCTCGCGAAGAGACAGAATCATTAGATCATTTGTTCTGGTACTGTCCATTTGTAGCTTGTTTTTGGTCACAGGTCCAGGAATGGCTGAAGGATTGCAATATGTACCTGGAGCTAACCCTGCAGATAGCACTACTGGGTGATCTGAAAAGTCATAGTCAATCGATCAATAATATAATAATACTTTTAGCAAAAAAATTATTTTCAATTTACAATCTGTAGAAACAATGAGAATAGGTTTCAGAACTTTTGTGAAACATCACAGTACAGTTGAAAAATATATGGCAAATAGAAATCCAATATGGATGGTGTATAGAGATAGATGGGAGGTGTTGAATGGAGCTGAAGGATGGGACTAACAACAACTAACAACAACTAATAACAACAAGATAACTAATGTAAAGCATACTGTGTCCATATTAAGTTAGTATAATAGGTATATAGGTTATAGGTTACTCCAATTAGGGGAGGGGTGGTGGGGTTGTAAAGTAATAAAGGGAAATACATTCAAAAAAAGGAAACGTATATGGCGCCGGAGAAGATGGCTGCCGTTTTACAGCCCTCTAACCAATTAATAATAATAAGCCATTTAGCAGACGCTTTTATCCAAAGCGACTTAAAGTCATGCGTGCATAAATGTTTGTGTATGGGTGGTCCCGGGGATCGAACCCACTACCCTGGCGTTACAAGCGCTGTGCTCTACCAGCTGAGCTAGAGAGGACCACAATTGTACTCTTATGTGTGTTTTTTCGTGTTATTTGTAATTTATTCTGTACATAATGTTTCTGCCATCGTCTCTTATAACCAAAAAGAGCTTCTGGATATCAGCACAGCGATTACTCACCACGTATTGGACAAAGATTTTTTTCTTCAACGAGTCGGACGCAAAGGATATCCTACAGACACCCGACAAGGCCCAAATCCCCGTCATTCGCAGGAGAAAGAGACAGAGATATCGTGGACGTAGGTCGGGGTGCCTTGTAAGGATCCGACGCCGAGCGAGTAAACTGCCTCTTCCATCAATCCTATTAGCCAATGTTCATTTGAAAATAAATTAGATGACCTAATATTACAGTTATCCTACCAACGGGACATTCAAAACTGTAATATCTTATGTTTCACCGAGTCGTGGCTGAACGATGACATGGACAACATACAGCTGACGGGATATATACGCTACATCGGCAGGATAGAATGGCTGACTCCGGTAAGACAAGGGGTGGCGGTCTGTGTATATTTGTAAACAACAGCTTGTCAGGGCCGTGTAGAAATGGTGTGGTGTGGAATCAGGTGCAGAAGCAGATTGATAGTCCAATAATCTTTACTGGAAAGTGCGAGGCAATAATCCAAAAACAGCCAGAGGCAAAACGCACACAGGCGTAAAATACAAGCGCGCATAAACAGGCGCGCAAAACTCTTCTCAACCGAGAAGTAAGCAATACAGTAGAGGCGTACCAAACACAGGTACGAAAATGACACCGAACACGAAACAATTACACACAACACTACACTAACAACAAGGAAACTAAATAGGGTGCTTAATTAGACATAACACAAGACAGGTGTGGCTAACAGACAAAACTAGTCAAACAGAAAACATAGAGCGGTGGCAGCTAGTACTCCGGAGACGACGACCGGCGAAACCTGCCCGAACAAGGAGGAGGAGCTGCCTCGGCCGAAACCGTGACAGTACCCCCCCCTTGACGCGCGGCTCCAGCCGTGCGCCGACTCCGGCCTCGGGGACGCCCAGGAGGGCGCGGCGCCGGGCGCGTAGGATGACCACGATGGAATTCGGTCATCAGGGACGGATCCAGAATATCCCTCCTCGGCACCCAGCACCGCTCCTCCGGACCGTACCCCTCCCACTCCACGAGATATTGGAGACCCCCCATCCGGCGTCTGGAATCCAGGATGGTCCGAACAGTGTACGCCGGAGCCCCCTCGATCTCCAACGGGGGCGGAGGAGTCTCCTCAATCTCGAAGTCCTGGAGTGGACCAGCTACCACCGGCCTGAGGAGAGACACATGGAATGAGGGGTTAATATTCTTGTAATCAATAGGTAGTTCTAACCTGTAACACACCTCATTCAATCTCCTCAGGATTTTAAAAGGCCCCACAAACCGCCGACCCAGCTTCCGGCAGGGCAGGCGGAGGGGTAGGTTTCTGGTTGAGAGCCAGACTCGATCTCCAGGTGCGTACACTGGCCCCTCACTGCGGCGTAGGTCGGCGCTCGTCTTTTGTCGACGTATGGCACGCTGCAGATGGACATGAGCAGCGTTCCACGTCTCCTCCGAGCGCCCTACCCACTCATCCACAGCGGGGGCCTCGATCTGGCTCTCATGCCACGGTGCCAGAACCGGCTGATACCCTAAGACACACTGAAAAGGGGTTAGTCTAGTGGAGGAGTGGCGGAGAGAGTTCTGTGCCATCTCGGCCCAGGGCACATATCTCGCCCACTCCTCCGGCCGGTCCTGACAATATGACCTCAGAAACCTACCCACATCCTGGTTGACTCTTTCGACCTGCCCATTGCTCTCCGGGTGGTAACCCGAGGTAAGGCTCACCGAGACCCCCAAACGTTCCATAAATGCTCTCCAGACTCTGGAGGTAAACTGGGGGCCTCGATCAGACACTATATCCTCGGGTACCCCGTAATGCCGGAAGACGTGAGTAAATAGAGCCTCAGCGGTCTGTAGGGCAGTAGGAAGACCCGGCATGGGAAGGAGACGACAGGCCTTAGAGAACCGATCCACAACGACCAGGATGGTGGTATTCCCCTGAGAGGAGGGAAGATCGGTAACAAAATCCACCGATAGATGAGACCAGGGTCGCTGTGGAACGGGCAGGGGCTGTAATTTACCCCTGGGCAAATGTCTGGGTGCCTTACACTGGGCACATATTGAGCAGGAGGAGACATAAACCCTCACATCCCTGGCTAATGTTGGCCACCAGTACTTCATACTAAGGCAGTGCACCGTCCGGCCAATACCCGGATGTCCAGAGGAGGGCGACGTGTGAGCCCAATAAATCAACCGATCCCGGACCTCGAGCGGGACGTACGTCCGACCCACCGGACACTGTGGAGGACTAGGGTCGGTACGTAACGCCCGCTCGATCTCCGCATCGACCTCCCACACCACCGGTGCCACCAGACACGACTCCGGTAGTATGGGAATGGACTCCACGCACCTCTCCTCCGCGTCATACCGGCGGGACAGAGCATCTGCCTTCCCGTTCTGGGACCCAGGGATGTAAGTGATCTTAAACACAAACCGGGCGAGAAACATAGTCCATCGAGCCTGGCGAGGATTTAGTCTCCTAGCGGCCCGAATATATTCCAGGTTACGATGGTCGGTCAGAATGAGGAAAGGGTGCTGAGCCCCCTCAAGCCAATGCCTCCACACCTTTAGGGCCTGGACTACGGCTAACAGCTCCCTGTCCCCTACGTCATAATTCCGCTCCGCCGGACTGAGCTTCTTAGAATAAAAAGCACAGGGGCGGAGCTTAGGTGGTGTACCCGAGCGTTGAGATAGAACGGCCCCAATACCGGCCTCGGACGCGTCTACCTCAACTTGAAACGGTAAAGTGGGATCCGGGTGCGCCAACACCGGAGCCGAGGTAAACAGGTCCTTCAGTCTCCCAAAAGCCCTGTCCGCCTCAGCCGACCACTGCAAGCGCACCGGACCCCCCTTCAGAAGAGACGTAATGGGAGCTGCCACCTGTCCAGACGAATAGCCATGTCCACAAGCTGGTCAAAAGTTAAAGTAGCGTCCCTACACGCTAACTCCCTGCGGACGTCCTCCCTAAGGCTACACCTAAAATGGTCTATGAGGGCCCTCTCATTCCACCCCGCGTCAGCCGCTAGAGTCCGGAACTCCAGTGCGAATTCTTGAGCGCTCCTCATCCCCTGTCGGAGGTGGAATAGGCGTTCCCCCGCCGCTCTTCCCTCTGGTGGATGGTCAAAGACCGCACGAAAGCGGCGGGAGAACTCCGCATAGGTGACTGTGGCGGAGTCTATTCCCCTCCATTCGGCGTTGGCCCACTCCAACGCCTTGCCGGTGAGACAGGAGATGAGGGCGGAAACGCTCTCGTATCCCGAGGGCGCCGGGTGTATAGTGGCCAGGTAGAGCTCCACTTGCAAAAGGAAACCCTGACACCCGGCAGCGGAGCCGTCGTACGCCCTCGGGAGCGAGAGCCGAATCCCACTGGGTTCCGGTGGATGAGTAGGCAGGTTCTCTGGTGGTGATGGAGCGACCGGTGGGGCTGTGGGAACACCGCTGATCTCCCAGCGCCGAAGAGTGTCCATGACGCCCTCCAACGCGTGCCCGATCCGATTGATGCGATGTTCCTGTCCCTGGAGACGGTCCTCCACGCTGTCGACTTGTGCTCCTGCTGATTCCATCGAAGTGGTGTGTAATTCTGTCAGGGCCGTGTAGAAATGGTGTGGTGTGGAATCAGGTGCAGAAGCAGATTGATAGTCCAATAATCTTTACTGGAAAGTGCGAGGCAATAATCCAAAAACAGCCAGAGGCAAAACGCACACAGGCGTAAAATACAAGCGCGCATAAACAGGCGCGCAAAACTCTTCTCAACCGAGAAGTAAGCAATACAGTAGAGGCGTACCAAACACAGGTACGAAAATGACACCGAACACGAAACAATTACACACAACACTACACTAACAACAAGGAAACTAAATAGGGTGCTTAATTAGACATAACACAAGACAGGTGTGGCTAACAGACAAAACTAGTCAAACAGAAAACATAGAGCGGTGGCAGCTAGTACTCCGGAGACGACGACCGGCGAAACCTGCCCGAACAAGGAGGAGGAGCTGCCTCGGCCGAAACCGTGACACAGCTGGTGCACAAAATCAAATACTAAGGAAGTCTCGAGGTTTTGCTCGCCTGAGGTAGAGTATCTTATGATAAGCTGTAGACCACACTATTTACCAAGAGAGTTTTCATCTATATTTTTCATAGCTGTCTATTGACCACCACAAACCAATGCTGGCATTAAGATTGCACTCAATGAGCTGTATAAGGCCATAACTAAACAGGAAAACGCTCATCCAGAGGCAGCGCTCTTAGTGGCCGGGGACTTTAATGCAGGGAAACTTAAATCCGTTTTACCTAATTTCTACCAGCATGTTAAATGTGCAACCAGAGGAAAAAAACTCTAGACCACCTTTACTCCACACACAGAGACGCATACAAAGCTCTCCCTAGCCCTCCATTTGGCAAATCTGACCATAACTCTATCCTCCTGATTCCTGCTTATAAGCAAAAACTAAAGCAGGAAGCACCAGTGACTCGGTTAATAAAAAAGTGGCCAGATGACTCAGATGCTAAGCTACAAGACTGTTTTGCTAGCACAGACTGGAACATATTCCGGGATTCTTCAGATAGCATTGAGGAGTACACCACATCAGTCACTGGCTTCATCAATAAGTGCATTGATGACGTCATCCACACAGTGACCGTATGTACATACCCCAACCAGAAGCCATGGATTACAGGCAACATCCGCACTGAGCTAAAGGCTAGAGCTGCCGCTTTCAAGGAGCAACCCTCTAACCTGGACGCTTATAAGAAATCCCGCTATGCCCTCCGACGAACCATCAACCAGGCAAAGAGTCAATACAGGACTAAGATTGAATCGTACTACACCAGCTCTGACGCTCGTCGGATGTGGCAAGGCTTGAAAACTATTACAGACTACAAAGCGAAGCACAGTCGCGAGCTGCCCAGTGACACAAGCCTACCAGACGAGCTAACTCACTTCTATGCTGGCTTCGAGGCAAGCAACAATGAAGCATGCATGAGAGCACCAGCTGTTCCGGATGACTATGTGATCACGCTCTCCGTAGCCGATGTGAGTAAGACTTTTAAGCAGGTCAACATTCACAATGCCGCAGGGCCAGACGGATTACCAGGACGTGTATTCCGAGCATGTGCTTACTAACTGGCAAGTGTCTTCACTGACATTTTCAACCTGTCCCTGACTGAGTCTGTAGTACCAACATGTTTCAATCAGACCACCATAGTCCCTGTGCCCAAGGTCATGAAGATAAACTGCCTAAATGACTACCGACCTGTAGCACTGACGTATGTAGCCATGAAGTGCTTTGAAAGGCTGGTCATGGCTCACATCAACACCATTATCCCAGAAACCCTAGACCCATTCCAATTTGCATACCGCCCCAACAGATCCACAGATGATGCAATCTCTATTGCACTCCACACTGTCCTTTCCCACCTGGACAAGAGGAACACCTACGTGAGAACGATATTCATTGACTACAGCTCAGCGTTCAACACTATAGTGCCCTCAAAGCTCATCACTAAGCTAAGGATCCTGGGACTAAACACCTCCCTCTGCAACTGGATCCTGGACATCCTGACGGGCCGCCCCATGGTGGTAAGGGTAGGTAACAACACATCTGCCACGCTGATCCTCAACACGGGGGCCCCTCAGGGGTGCGTGGTCAGTCCCCTCCTGTACTCCCTGTTCACCCATGACTGCATGGCCAGGCACGACTCCAACACCATCATTAAGTTTGCCGACGACACAACAGTGGTAGGCCTGATCACCGACAACGATGAGACAGCCTATAGGGAGGAGGTCAGAGACCTGGCCTTGTGGTGCCAGGATAACAACCTCTCCCTCAACGTGACCAAGACAAAGGAGATGATTGTGGACTACAGGAAAAAGAAGAGGACTGAGCACACCCCCATTCTCATCGACGGGGCTGTAGTGGAACAGGTTGAGAGCTTCAAGTTCCTTGGTGTCCACATCACCAACGAACTATCATGGTCCAAACACACCAAGACAGTCGTGAAGAGGGCACGACAAAGCCTATTCCCCCTCAAAAGACTGAAAAGATTTGGTATGGGTCCTCAGACCCTCAAAATGTTATACAGCTGCAACATCAAAAACATCCTGACTGGTTGCGTCACAGCCTGGTATGGCAACTGCTCTGCCTCCGACTGCAAGGCACTACAGAGGGTAGTGAGTATGGCCCAGTACATCAATGGGGCCAAGCTTCCTGCCATCCAGGACCTCTATACCAGGCGGTGTAACATTGTAGGATTTTTAATGAATTTATTTGCAAATTATGGTGGAAAATAAGTATTTGGTCACCTACAAACAAGCAAGATTTCTGGCTCTCACAGACCTGTAACTTATTCTTTAAGAGGCTCCTCTGTACTCCACTCGTTACCTGTATTAATGGCACCTGTTTGAACTTGTTATCAGTATAAAAGACACCTGTCCACAACCTCAAACAGTCACACTCCAAACTTCACTATGGCCAAGACCAAAGAGCTGTCAAAGGACACCAGAAACAAATTTGTAGACCTGCACCAGGCTGGGGAGACTGAATCTGCAATAGGTAAGCAGCTTGGTTTGAAGAAATCAACTGTGGGAGCAATTATTAGGAAATGGAAGACATACAAGACCACTGATAATCTCCCTCGATCTGGGGCTCCACGCAAGATCTCACCCCGTGGGGTCAAAATGATCACAAGAACGGTGAGCAAAAATCCCAGAACCACACAGGTGGACCTAGTGAATGACCTGCAGAGAGCTGGGACGAAAGTAACAAAGCCTACCATCAGTAACACACTACGCCGCCAGGGACTCAAATCCTGCAGTGCCAGACGTGTCCCCCTGCTTAAGCCAGTACATATCCAGGCCCGTCTGAAGTTTGCTAGAGTGCATTTGGATGATCCAGAAGAGGATTGGGAGAATGTCATATGGTCAGATGAAACCAAAACAGAACTTTTTGGTAAAAACTCAACTCGTCGTGTTTGGAGGACAAAGAATGCTGAGTTGCATCCAAAGAACACCATACCTACTGTGAAGCATGGGGGTGGAAACATCATGCTTTGGTGCTGTTTTTCTGCAAAGGGACCAGGACGACTGATCCGTGTAAAGGAAAGAATGGGGCCATGTATCGTGAGATTTTGAGTGAAAACCTCCTTCCATCAGCAAGGGCATTGAAGATGAAACGTGGCTGGGTCTTTCAGCATGACAATGTTCCCAAACACACCGCCCGGGCAACGAAGGAGTGGCTTCGTAAGAAGCATTTCAAGGTCCTGGAGTGGCCTAGCCAGTCTCCAGATCTCAACCCCATAGAAAATCTTTGGATGGAGTTTAAAGTCCGTGTTGCCCAGCAACAGCCCCAAAACATCACTGCTCTAGAGGAGATCTGCATGGAGGAATGGGCCAAAATACCAGCAACAGTGTGTGAAAACCTTGTGAAGACTTACAGAAAACATTTGACCTGTGTCATTGCCAACAAAGGGTATATAACAAAGTATTGAGAAACTTTTGTTATTGACCAAATACTTATTTTCCACCATAATCTGCAAATAAATTCCTTAAAAATCCTACAATGTGACAAATTTCTCATTTTGTCTGTCATAGTTGACGTGTACCTATGATGAAAATTACAGGCCTCTCTCATCTTTTTAAGTGGGAGAACTTGCACAATTGGTGGCTGACTAAATACTCCCCCCCCCCCCACTGTATATATATATATATATATATATATATATGCGGGGGAAAAAACATATGGGGGATTGGAAGTGATGCAGACGATTACATTGATGGAAGTTACAATCTATCTGCAATATTGTGGTCCTCTGTAGTTGAATTGGTAGAGCATATTATTATTATATTATTATTATTATTATCAAAGCTGATATACCCCCTAAAAATTAAATAAAATAAAAATAAAAATAAAGTATGATCATATTTATTTTACAGTTATAAGAAATTTGAAATCTTATAGTAATTAAATTTTTCTTGGTTCATATTTTCATAATATTGTACTATGTTCTTGAGCTTGTGTCCTCAAAAGTGAACTCTGCAACATTACCAGTTATTGTTTATAGCCATCTCATGAAAAAAATACTGTTTGGGTTTGTCTATTTAGATGGATATCTAATTTTTGCAAGAGGTTTTAATTAACACTTTTACCGCCTTCGGATGTCACCAGGCAGGCCAAAACTACATCCCACCAAAACATGCAGAAATTTCAGGCGCTATTTTCAAACAGCTCTTACACTAAAAGGGCATAATCCTAATGATCACAATTTCACAGTAATATTCCAACCTCAGTGTGGAAATGTATATAAAACACAGGAAAATCATGTTTTTGACGGCACTGGGCCTTTAATGAAGTTATTAAAAAACCTCAAAATAAACTATAATTTCCATTCTCAGAGCGTTAATAAAACCTCCCAGGAAAACTTTAAAGGAACAAGAGTAAAACGTTCTCAGAACCTCCCTGCAACCTAAAAATAAACGTTTCCAGAATTGCTGAAATGTTCACTTCTGTTCTCAGAACATTGCTTTTTACCGGTCAGGAAACATATGGCTTTGTTCCCACAATCAATGTGAAACCAAAAACATACATTCCCACAACTTTCAAGTAACCAAATGTGCTAGCTGGGTATAGAGACGACTTGCAGACTTGAAATGTTTGGGCTGATGGCAGTTGTGCCTACTTGGGAGTGCCCCCCAAAAATGGTACGCTCCAGTGGAGACTGGTAGGAGGAGCTATAGGAGGATGGGCTCATAGTAATGGCTGGAATGGAATATCGGAGAACATATTGGGAGGGATCTTAGACCATTCCTCCATACATAATCTTTCCAGATCCTTGATATCCTTCGTCTGCGCTTATTGACAGCCCTCTTCAATACAAACTACATATTTTCAATGGGGATCAAGTCCAGAGACTGAGATGGCCATTGCAAAATGTTGATTTTGTGGTCAATTAACCATTCCATAATAAAAAAAAATAAAAAAAATTGAGCATACAATATAACTTAGTATTTGTATTATTTATTTATACAGTCTTTTTTCTAATCTTTATCAAGGGATCCAATAATTCCGGACCCCACTGTAAAGACAGAGTGATAAACGCATTGGCAGTGTCCAGTCTGACTGATGTGAGAAGGTAAAATCCAGTGGCAGATTGATCCCCACCATCAAACCCTGTCAGCCCCCCAGCCTGCACTGGCTCGACCCCTGTCAGGGTGATTTGCTACCCGTGTCAACTCAACTCGGCTGGGCACTTAGGATTTATGAGAGGAAGGTAATTTCCAACGTGAAGACAAAGACACAGCTTGTTCGGTTTATTTGTTTACTGGCATAAGGCTTGTGTGGTATAAAACAATCTAGTACTGGGATGGGGATGTGGGGGTTGTGGTGATCCACCAATATTTATTATTATCTATCAATATCCACCAAACCAACGGAGAGATTATGTATCTACATAGCAGCCATTGTGTGTCAGACATACAGTCCATGTCTAACACTGGAGAGGTAATGATTGAGCTAGCTAAAGGCAGAATAAAATAAACCTAGGATTAAATCCCCTTATAATTACCTGGGTTTCATGAGATATTCAATGACCACTTGGAGTCCAGGGAAATAGCACCTAAAGCAAACTGATATATTTGATAGCTACTGTATCTGACAATTTTCATCTTTTAGAAACTGCCAGTTACAAAACCCATATATATATTTACCAGACGCTCTTATCCAGAGCGACTGAAAGGAGCAATTAGGGTTAAGTGCCTAGTCGGCTCTGAGATTTAAACCAGCAACCTTTCGGTTATTGGCCCAACGCTCTTAACTGCTAGGCTACCTGCTGCAGTATGAGGAAGTTTGAACTTATTTGGACATATCCTCATTTTTGTGTGTGAAACCTGCAGAATAAATAGGTTGTTTCAGGGTTGTTCAAAGATACATGTGATAACGGTGAATTTTTTTCTAATGACAACATCAAATGTACAGTGTATATATTTGTTCCTTCTATAGGGTAACATATCATGTAGGGGAGAGTGGGGTATGTTGAGCCAAAGGGGTCAATTGAGCCACCCTTGTTTCTAGGAAACCATACACAAAATTAATCATTTGACCAAATATTTAGGAAGAGGTCATCATTTCATGGAGTCTGTGAAGGAAGAAACCACATGGAAAAAGTGGCAAGCAAGTTAGGTCCAAAAAACTGATTTCACCAAGTCAAATGAATGTATTGTGTTAGAGGTTTCATGATGTTTGTACAGTATCTAATCCAAAGTAGATAATTTTAAGATTGTTCTATACATCAGTTGGGGTCTCCATCAGCTTCAATATGAGGTCCTGAACCTAGCATGAAAGTACATCATTGTAGTTGTGTGAGCTAATATATTCAAAATGTTTGCCTTGGGGTAAGTTGAGCCAATGGTTGAGGCAATGGCAAATTGAACAAATTGAAGTGTTTTCTTCCCAGGTGTAATCTCTGGGATATGAGGTAACAACAGGACCTGGACTATGTGATGTGTTTAAAAAAGTATAAAGTGTTTGTTAGGTTTAAAGCCTGTGTAAAAATATGCTTAAAATGATTAAAAGACAAAAAAGTGATTATAATTATGTTAAATTGTGTTTGGGAAATAAAGATGAACATGTTCTTAAAAATGTAGTGGTAATATTTAATTCAGTACAGAAATGTGTAGGCGGCTTAACTAGCCCTGTCCCGGGGATCAACTTACCCCATACACGGGGTAAGTTAAGTCAATAATAACACAGGCTTGCTGTGTTATTATTTGCATGTGTGGGACTGTGTCTCCAGCAGAACTCTGTTTGCAGGGCCAGAGGGCTGCATCTGTACTGGGATGAAGGGCTGCCATTTAGCACTGAAGTGCATCCAACCGCTTTGCACCACATCACATCACCTGCTCTTCAAAGACCCCCTCAAAATGCACCAGTGCACGCTCCACTTTGAACTTGTTGCCAGCTTTACACTTAACGAGCCTCCCATTTGCTCTCTTGCCGTGAAAAGGGCACTGGTCTCAGCAGACTTGTTAGCAGAGATGCTAGCTGCTTGAGCGCCGAGACCACCAAATCCCTCCACGTTTGTATGTGTTGGCGGGCAATCGGCAGACGCAACCCATTCATGCATGCATTTGCATAATTGTGCGCCCTGTATTAAAAACCTATGTTTAGCCATCGTGCCGTAAAAGCCCCAAAAATACCTTGGAGTGTTTGTAGATGTTGAATCTGGGGGGCAGCATGCTGTGGTCCTCATGCAATGTTTCCGTTGGATAAGCTTTGTGTATGAAATATTCAGGAGGGTGGAATAAACCCTATCTTTTAATTATTTGTTAATGTGCTCTGTTTGGGTTTGTGAGTTTTTGCTTTACTCAAAATAATTGTGTTCTTCAAGCTAAACGACGTGCCAGGGAGAAAATAAATGGTGTTAAAAAAAAATCTTACAACCTCTGTGTGTGTGTGTCCCCGTCTCTCTCTCTCTCTGTGTGTGTCCCCGTCTCTCTCTCTCTCTCTCTCTCGCTCTCTCTCTCTCTCTCTCTCTCTCTCTCTCTCTCTGCCCCCTTTTTCTACACTAAACAAAAATATAAATGCAACATGTAAAGTGTTGGTCCCATGTTTCATGAGCTGAAATAAAAGATCCCAGAAAGTGTCCATATGCACAAAAAGCTTATCTCTCAAATTGTGTGGATACATTTGTTTATATCCCTGTTAGTGAGCATTTCTCCTTTGCCAAGATAATCCATCCACCTGACAGGTGTGGCATATCAAGAAGCTGATTAAACAGCATGATCATTACACAGGTACACCTTGTGCTGGGAACAATAAAAGGCAACTCTAAAATGTGCAGTTTGTCACACAACACAATGCCACAGATGTCTAAAGTTTTGAGGGAGCATGCAATTGGCATGCTGACTGCAGGAATGTTGACCAGAGCTGTTGCCATAAGTAGTTTTAGAGAATTTGGCAGGACGTCCAACCGGACTCACGACCGCAGACCAATTGTATGGCGTCGTGTGGGCGAGCGGTTTGCTGATGTCAACGTTGTGAACAGAGTGCCCCATGGTGGCGGCGGGGTTATGGTATGGGCAGGCATAATCTACGGACAACGAACACAATTGCATTTTGTCGATGGCGATTTGAATCCACAGAGATACCGTGACGAGATCCTGAGGCCCATTGTCGTGCCATTCATCTGCCGCCATCACCTCATGTTTCAGCACGATAATGCACGGCCCCATGCCGCAAGGATCTGTACACAATTCCTGGAAGCTGAAAATGTCCTAGTTCTTCCATGGCCTGCAAACTCACCAGACATGTCACCCATTGAGCATGTTTGGGATGCTCTGGATCGATGTGTACGACAGTGTGTTCCAGTTCCCGCCAATATCCAGAAACTTCACACAGCCATTAAAGAGGAGTAGGACAACATTCCACAATCAACAGCCTGATCAACTCTATGCGAGGAGATGTGTCGCACTGCATGAGGCAAATGGTGGCCACACCAGATAATGACTGGTTTTCTGATCCACACCCCTACTTTTTTTTTAAAGGTATCTGTGACCAACAGGTTCATATCTATATTCCCAGTCATGTGAAATCCAAAGATTAGGGCCTAATAAATTAATTTCAATTGACTGGTTTCCTTCTATGAACTGTAACTCAGTAAAATGTTTGAAATTGTTGCATGTTATGTTTTATATTTATATATGATTGCATGTGCAGGTGCCTCTCTCCCTGTCTATGTATGTGAATGCTTCTTGTTCTGTTTATTACACGCATGTGAGTTTGTATTTGTACTTCTGAGCTCGTCCTTGTATGCTTATGCCAGTTGTGTTTTTAATTGTTTGTTTGTGCGTGTGTGTTTTGCATGTGTTTGTATGTGAGTGTAATGTCATCTCTGTGATCTTCGAGGACTGAGGGAAAAAAGGAGGCATGTAGAATATCATGAAAAATTGCCCACACAATTTAGTAAACAATGATTCTTTATTCTGGAATGAATGGGTGATTCCAGGAAATGTTTCTTCACAGTGTCTTGTAGCCTACTGTACGTTCACCGGAGACATATTTATGTGCTCTACCACAGCAATAGGAATAGCACTATAGTACTGCAATTTATTTGTGTATGATTGGCTATTTAGTGGAAAGGAATTGATTGATTTAATTATTTACTATACTGTGTCCTTTACGTTTCATTAATATAATTACGTTTCAATTTGACAGATTGTTATGTTGCAAACGCTTTATTCAAATCAGTTAAACATTAAAGGGTTATTCCACATTTGAAACAAACATTGTCTAATGTTGTCCATATCCCACTGCATTTATTCCATACATTCATAAAAACCGGTGTAGTCTTAATTCCCAGAAGGAAAGGGAAATAGAACAAAACAAACAAATCAAACAATGTTCTGCGGGACCCAACTTTCAGAGATGTATATTTTCACAGTATGCAATGAGATGATTCAGTCAAAAGCCAAGCAAGATGGTTCAGAGTAATGACCCCACCAGGAGGAGATTTAAACCTATTACAATCAAACCTAGAAGAATCCCTTCACTATTAAATTAGGCAGGCTGAGCTGTTTGGCAAGCCAAATATGGACTGTCGTCGGCTATTCTTGTTTATATGCACCAGACGACTTGATTTGGCTGCAAGATATACTGGGAGCTATGTGGAGTCTATGTCATTGAAATAGAGACAGTAAAAAGACCAAGACAAAGATAACTGCGTTTGGAAATACAGTAATGTCAAAGCTAGAGAAACCAGTCATTCAAATAACATGAAGTGCATTCGGTAAGTATTCAGACCCCTTTACTTTTTCCACATTTTGTTACGTTAAAGCCTTACTCTAAAACTGATTAAATTAATGTTTTTACTCATCAATCTACACACAATACCCCATAATGACAAAGCGAAAACAGGTTATTTTTTATGTTTGCAAATGTATGCAAAAAAATGAAAGACCTTATTTACATAAGTATTCAGACCCTTTAATGATAATCGAAATTGAGCTCAGGTGCATCCTGTTTCCATTGATCGTCCTTGAGATGTTTCTACAACCGAGACAGGACAGTGTCAAGGCACAGATCTGGGGAAGGGTACCCAAACATTTCTGCAGCATTGAAGGTCCCCAAGAGCACAGTGGCCTCCATCATTCTTAAATGGAAGAAGTTTGGAACCACCAAGACTCTTCCTATAGCTGGCTGCCCGGCCAAACTGAGCAAACGGGGGAGAAGGGCCTTGGTCAGGGAAGTGACCAAGAACCCAATGGTCAATCTGACAGAGCTCCAAAGTTCCTCTGTGAACATCCATCTCTGCAGCACTTCACCAATCAGGCCTTTATGGTAGAGTGGCTAGACAGAAGCCACTCCTCAGTAAAAGGCACATGAAAGCCCACTTGGAGTTTGCCAAAAGGCACCTAAAGACTCTCAGACCATGAAAATCTGATGAAACCAAGATTGAACTCTTTGGCCTGAATGCCAAGCGTCACATCTGGAGGAAACCTGGCACCATCCCTACGGTGAAGCATGGTGGTGGCAGCATCATGTTGTGGGGATGTTTTTCAGCGGCATGGCCTGGGAGACTAGTCAGGATTGAGGGAAAGATGAACGAAGCAAAGTACAGAGAGATCCTTGATGAAAACCTGCTCCAGATCGCTCAGGACCTCAGACTGGGGTGAAGGTTCACCTTCCAACAGGACAACACAGGAGTGGCTTCAGGACAAGTCTCTGAATGTCCTTGAGTGGCCCAACCAGAGCCTGGACTTGAACCTGATCGAACATCTCTGGAGAGACCTGAAAATAGCTGTGCAGTGACGCTCCCCATCCAACCTGACAGAGCTTGAGAGGATATGAAGAGAAGAATTGGAGAAACTCCCCAAATACAGGTGTGCCAAGCTTGTAGCATCATATCAAAGAAGACTCAAGGCTATAATCAAAGTACTGATTAAAGGGTCTGAATACTTATGTAAACGTGATATTTCCATATTTTGTTTTTATTTACATTTGCAAACATTTCTAAAAACCTGTTTTTGCTTTGTCATTATGGGGTATTGTGTGTAGAGAGATGAGAAAAAACTAACAATTGAATCTGTTTTAGAATAAGGCTGTAACGTAACAAAATGTGGAGAAAGTCAAGGGGTCTGAATACTTTCCGAATGCACTGTAAACCATTTCCACAGTATTACATCCTATTCTGGGTTTTATGTAACTGTAATCATGTTGATCACTGGACCTACACTCTTAGAAAAAAGGGTTATAAAAATGATCAAATAACTCTTCTTCTAAAACAGTTTTTATGATGAAAAAGGGATAGGGTTCTACCAATAACCTTTTTCATCCTAAGAACCGTTTTTAGAAGAAAGAGTTATTTGATAATTGTTTGGAAGGCAAGAAGGATTCTTTGGAAGGCAAGATGGGTTCTACATAGAACCCTTCTGAATCTGAATAGGTTGTTTTCAATAAAACATCACATTAAGATGTGGAGCTTTTGATTTGCTTGCTGGGGGGCAAGGAGACCCATAGCTCTGCTAAAATCATTGACTACTGCCTGCCATTTTCAAGGGATTGTGAAATAAATGGTAACTATTTGGTTGTAATATCATCACCTCTTGAAGAGCATAGTCAGACCTACAAATGTACGATTATTCCATGCAAAACAATTGCGCACGTTTAGCTCTATACAGCAAGAAACTGCATGCTTTTCATGATCAGTAAACATCAATTGATCATGTAATTTCAGATATGTATGGTAGCCTCACGATATAGGTCACCATTAATTGGATATTTGAGTGTTATAAAATAAAAGTGAACTATACCTGACAAGTATGAGTGGTTTAGGTTAATTTCACATATTTTGTGGGCTCTGCCTGTCAAGCAGCAGAAGGGTGCATTTGCGGTGGTACTGTTAGCTGATAATGTTTACTTTGCAAGCTACCGGTAGAAACTTGGCGGCAGGTAGCTTAGTGGGTAAGAGCGTTGTGCCAGTAACCGAAAGGTCGCTGGTTCTAATCCCCGAGCCGACTAGGTGAAAAATCTGTCGATGTGCCCTTAAGCAAGGCACTTAACCCTAATTGCTCCTGTAAGTCGCTCTGGATAAGAGCGTCTGCTAAATGACTAAAATGTAAATGTAAACGTTGTACAGTTGGCTAAACATATAGTGGTAAGTAAGTGTAATGTACTTTTTTCTCCAACCAAAGTTGGCCTTCCTAGCGAAGTTAGCTAAAATGATCCACTTTTCAACTATGTTTTTAAGAGTGTTTAATTACATGTTTAATTGCTGCTGACAGACATGATATAGGCTACATTGATTGATGGACCACGTCAAATTGGCTAGCTAGCTAATAACAGATCACATCAATATGGCTAGTTAACAAGCTAGCTTTCAGGGGATAAACTAGATGACTATATCCAAATATTGTTTGATTTGCTTTCCATCAGTAGTGGTGATGACAATAGTCAGACTGACAACTTTACCAGGACAAGGACTTTCCAATGACAAGCTCTTTCCAAAAGCCTAAATCGCTGATAAAGCAAGCTACATGCCAAATGGATAGGCACCTTCCCTTATCTGAAATTACATGATCATTCATGTTTACTGATCATGAAAAGCATGCAATTATTTGCTGTATAACTCTGATGATAGAGCTAAATGTGTGCAATTGTTTTGCAAGGACTAATCAGAAATGTGTTGTTGTGACTATGCTCAATAGGTGATGATATTAAAACCAAATAGTTATACCATTAATTTAACAATCTCTTGAAAACGGCACGTAGTTGTCAATGGTTTCAGCGTAGCTGGGGGTCTCCTTGTCCCCCAGCAGCCAAATTGAACGTATTGTGACATTTTATTGAAAACAACCTACTGTATAAGCTATTTATAGTATTTTTTTAAAATTGTTTTTTATGTTGTGCCTGCATATTTGTGTTTACTTCAGTGTTTAAACTTTAACTTCAGGAGTTTGGTGAATCTGATAAGTTTAAAAAGGTAGGTGTGGGAGTGTTTTAAACTGTACCTACAGTATCTGGCAGTCCCTTAATCATTTTACATATACAGTACTGACATAGTTTATATCTTTCAAATTAGTATTTTCTGTGATTATCTGTTTTATCAGAGAGTAGAATAGAAGTGAGTATGAACCAGTAGTGTATTGTATACAGTATACAGCAAATTGGCCAGTTTTACTTAGTGTTGATTTTTCAGTGTAACATTTCTAGTGTTGATTGTGGAGTTAAATTAACTTGACACTCAGTAGTGTAAAATAACCCTAGTGTTGTTGTGTGGTTGTTAATAACCAGGGATGAGTGTTTACTCTGTGTTGAGTAAAACACTCAAAACCATGTCCATCATTATCATATTTCCCAGCAATCTACTGCAGGTAGATTTTCAGAATTGTTTCAATATCTTCGTTTTTTGCAAGTATTGATTGGTTGATTAATCTTATGCTACACAAAGATAAATAAAAAATTCTAAACAAATCAATCTATTAGTTAGACTTATTGCACCCATTACTGAAATAGATGTTCCAGTTTAGATAATTTAGGTTGTCCCATTAATCAACCCTCCCTACCCTGGCAGTCATTCTGAATGCAGGTTGCGGGTGATTAAAAGTTCCAATTATCAGATATCCTCACTCTGGCTGGATTCCAATAGGAATTACACATGACTTTGCAAGCCAGCATAATGTGACTTGCAGGCCTGATGTGACCTGTAAACCAGGAGTTTCCTAACACCACTGTGTTAGGGCATAACTAAGCCCTCACATAAAGGCCTTATGATATACACTACTATTCAAAAGTTTGGGGTCACTTAGAAATGTCCTTGCTTTCGAAAGAAAAGCAAAAAATGTTGTCCATTAAAATAACAAAAAATTGATCCGAAATACAGTGTAGACATTGTTAATGTTGTAAATGGCTATTGTACAGTTGAAGTCTGAAGTTTACATACACTTACAGAGGGGGAAAAAAGTATTTAGTCAGCCACCAATTGTGCAAGTTCTCCCACTTAAAAAGATGAGAGAGGCCTGCAATTTTCATCGTAGGTACACGTCAACTATGACAGACATATTGAGGAAAAAAAATCCAGAAAATCACATTGTAGGATTTTTAATGAATTTATTTGCAAATTATGGTGGAAAATAAGTATTTGTTCACCTACAAACAAGCAAGATTTCTGGCTCTCACAGACCTGTAACTTCTTCTTTAAGAGGCTCCTCTGTCCTCCACTCGTTACCTCTATTAATGGCACCTGTTTGAACTTGTTATCAGTATAAAAGACACCTGTCCACAACCTCAAACAGTCACACTCCAAACTCCACTATGGCCAAGACCAAAGAGCTGTCAAAGGACACCAGAAACAAAATTGTAGACCTGCACCAGGCTGGGAAGACTGAATCTGCAATAGGTAAGCAGCTTGGTTTGAAGAAATCAACTGTGGGAGCAATTATTAGGAAATGGAAGACATACAAGACCACTGATAATCTCCCTTGATCTGGGGCTCCACGCAAGATCTCACCCCGTGGGGTCAAAATTATCACAAGAACGGTGAGCAAAAATCCCAGAACCACACGGGGGGACCTAGTGAATGACCTGCAGAGAGCTGGGACCAAAGTAACAAAGCCTACCATCAGTAACACACTACGCCGCAAGGGACTCAAATCCTGCAGTGCCAGATGTGTCCCCATGCTTAAGCCAGTACATGTCCAGGCCCGTCTGAAGTTTGCTAGAGTGCATTTGGATGATCCAGAAGAGGATTGGGAGAATGTCATATGGTCAGATGAAACCAAAATAGAACTTTTTGGTAAACACTCAACTCGTCGTGTTTGGAGGACAAAGAATGCTGAGTTGCATCCAAAGAACACCATACCTACTGTGAAGCATGGGGGTGGAAACATCATGCTTTGGGGCTGTTTTTCTGCAAAGGGACCAGGACGACTGATCTGTGTAAAGGAAAGAATGAATGGGGCCATGTATCGTAAGATTTTGAGTGAAAACCTCCTTCCATCAGCAAGGGCATTGAAGATGAAATGTGGCTGGGTCTTTCAGCATGACAATGATCCCAAACACACCGCCCGGGCAACGAAGGAGTGGCTTCGTAAGAAGCATTTCAAGGTCCTGGAGTGGCCTAGCCAGTCTCCAGATCTCAACCCTATAGAAAATCTTTGGAGGGAGTTGAAAGTCCGTGTTGCCCAGCGACAGCCAAAACCGCCATAAAAAATCCAGACTACGGTTTGCAACTGCACATGGGGACAAAGATCATATGTTTTGGAGAAATGTCCTCTGGTCAGATGAAACAACAATAGAACTGTTTGGCCATAATGACCATAGTTATGTTTGGAGGAAAAAGGGGTTGCTTGCAAGCCGAAGAAAACCATCCCAACCGTGAGGCACGGGGGTGGCAGCATCATGCTGTGGGGGTGCTTTGCTGCAGGAGGGACTGGTGCACTTCACAAAATAGATAGCATCATGAGGAAGGAAAATTATGTGGATATATTGAAGCAACATCTCAAGACATCAGTCAGGAAGTTAAAGCTTGGTCGCAAATGGTCATCATAAAGCCCTGACCTAAATCTAGCCCTGACCAAAAAATTAGAGACAGTTTGCGCTGTTCTGTGAAGGGAGTAGTACACAGCGTTGTACGAGATCTTCAGTTTCTTGGCAATTTCTCACATGGAATAGCCTTCATTTCTCAGTAACAAGAATAGACTGACGAGTTTCAGAAGAAAGTTATTTGTTTCTGGCCATTTTGAGCCTGTAATCGAACCCACAATTGTTGATGCTCCAGATACTCAACTAGTCTCAAGAAGGCCAGTATTATTGCTTCTTTAATCAACGCAACAGTTTTCAGCTGTGCTAACATAATTGCAAAAGGGTTTCTAATGATCAATTAGCCTTTTAAAATGATAAACTTGGATTAGCAAACACAACGTGCCATTGGAACACAGGACTGATGGTTGCTGATAATGGGCCTCTGTACGTAGATATTCCATAAAAAATCAGCCGTTCCAGCTACAATAGACATTTAAAACATTAACAATGTCTACACAGTATTTCTGATAAATTTGATGTTATTTTAATAGACAAAAAAATTGCTTTTCTTTCGAAAACAAGGACATTTCTAAGTGACCCCAAACTTTTGAACGGTATTGTATGTAATGTATTGTCATAAAGAGTTTAATTTTAAAGGCTAATAAGGCTGGTGGAACCGTTCATAAAGGGTTCTAGGAAGAACCCTTCAAAGATGAAAGGGTTCTCGGTATAACCCTTCATAGAGCATTCTAGGAAGAAGCTTTAGAGGATAAAAGAGTTCTTGGTTGAATCGTTCATAGAGGGTTCTAGGCAGAACCATTTACAGGGGGTTCTATGAAAAACCCTAGATAGAGGGTTCTAGGTAGAACCCTCTGCAAAGGGTTCTAGATAGCACCAAAAAGGGTTCCCCTATGGGGACAACTGAATAACCCTATATGGTTCTACCCAGCACCTTTTTTTCTGAGAGTGTAGTTTTGAATGTGTACATCTTAAATGGTTAACACAAAACTGCTTGACATTGAATTGGCAGAAAATGTTGCAGTTTATAGTCATCATTCCATGGCCTCTGAGGTTTAAAGTTGTGTCAACCGTTTTGTTACACACTTTGTATGTGAGCACAGCTACTTCCCAGGTTGAATATTTTCTTATTCACAACATGGCTGTCTTTGCCTCGTTCGTTTGGGCTGCATCCTCTTCCTGCTGCAGCTATTTTAATCCTTTCCCACGTTCCTCGGCAGGTCGCAGGGTCATTTTTTCCCTTCATTTTTACCCGTGTCCTGTGAATTCACTTTACACAAGAAATCTGCTGATAGGAGCCAAATCTGGAGGCTGCCGTAAGACCGCAGCACCAGAACTGCAAGTACCAGCAACTACCGTCTTTAAAATGAGACACTAATTGCTATTCTCTAATAATAATAATAATATGCCATTTAGCAGACGCTTTTATCCAAAGCGACTTACAGTCATGCGTGCATACATTTTTGTATATGGGTGGTCCCGGGGATCGAACCCACTACCTTGGCGTTACAAGCGCCATGCTCTACCAGCTGAGCTACATAGTTCCCATGGGACTCCTAGTTCTCACCTTTACATAAATTCCAGAGGCTATGATATTTCCAAATGATAGCCCTAATTGAAGCACACAGGTATTTTGTTGACAGGCAGATTCAAAGGATTTGACTGAAGTAAGGCACATACGCACTCAGAATTCACACTTTGGAATTGTTGTGCACAGCGTTGGCTCTGCTGCGCTATTATGCAGGTCAATTGGAAAAACAGGTTGTTTGTCTGGAGGCTTATTATCATACAAAATCAAGAATGCATTATGTCATAGTACAGTGTGCTGACGCAGGGCTATCAGTACCCTATACAGAGATCCTAAATGCCTAGCTCCCTGAGTCTACATAATGCCATATCACATTCTTTATTAAGCTACTTTTCCACTCCGTCTCACTCGTCTGCGGCAGTGGGATAATAGAGGCTTCATTAAGCTAGCAGCTTGCTGAGCTTCTTCTGTTTCGTACCTCACCACTGTTTATATAGGTCATGTTATATTGTTCCTGGGGGAGCAGGGTGTGATGCAGCCAGCCACATGTGGGTCCTGTCGGGCAGCCGAGCGTACATTCTCATGCATTTTCTCCTTAAAGGACATATTATGGGATGGAAATGATCCATTTTGAACTTGGGAAGCAATGCTGGTTATGAATGATTTAAAATAAATGAGGCGCATGCAGTTTCTGCAATTCTACCCAAGTTACAGGATATTATATTTTTCTCTCGACCTCACAGTCTGTCTAAATCAGAGTGTACAACCAATCTCCCAGAGCGACTGCACATGATCCTTCAAAAGATCATTATGCTCTCTTAAATCTTTACCGTACCCAGTGCTCAATCCATCAATTATTTCACCTGATAACTATCCAACCAAATGCATACAGTAAGTCAATAGACATGGGCATGTATCCTCTTACACTGTTTCATGTTAGCAGTATCACTTTAAATCAATGTCACAATGGTTGTGGTGTGATACACCCTTTTTTGTTTATTGTGTGATATCATGCTTTATAATTTTAGCGAATTATGACACATTGCCAATCAGACTGAGCAAGATGTAACACCTCAATATGATACAAGTTAGATGAAAAATGACGTCCAGTTTACAACTAAAAAATGTAGAGCTATTATTTGACTTTTTGGGAATTTCTTTTTGATGATTAATTCAATTTAGCTGAAGCCAAGAAGTGGCTAGGATGATAGAGAATGTATCTGCGGTGGATAAATTGTATGTGTACAGTACATGTCATCTTCACAGCATTTCTTAGAAAAGTGTTTGGTTCTCTGCCTAAGCTATTGCGTCTGACTGTTCCCCATACATTTTTATTTTATTTGATAAGAGAACGCAGTTACATAGATCATAGTTATCTCTCTCTCTACTCTCTTTCTGTTCTCTCACTCTATCTATCCCTCTACTCTCTCTCTATTTCTCTACTCTTTCTCTCCCCTCTTTCTCTCTTTCTCTCTCTCTCTGATGACCTGGATTTCACAAAGCCACAGTGAGTCCTCTGCAGTCCTGTCCTCCTCCGAGAGCAGTCTCAGACACATGTTGTATACTCTATCATGATTTCTTTATCACATGGATACTTAATTGATGGACTGTATCGCCATCAGGAGTTACACACTGCAGTGTGGTCAAATATATCTGTTCCCTCTGTAGGGTCTCTCTGCATTTTTTAAATGATCTTGTAGAGTATCATTATCTGTTTGAATAGACCAAAAAGACACAAAAAGACTGAACGTTAATTTTATTCTTAGTAAACAATCGTTTTTGTCTTTCTGTTAGTAGTGCCCTTTCTCTAATAGCTAATTTGGGGTGCAAAACAGTATTTGTGAAACTCTGGATATGATTCAACAGCATCTAAGTTTACATTTGGCGAGATTTTACTTAGTCTCTATGTGTGACAAAGTGATGACAAAGATGTCTGAAATGTCCATAAGGCTTTGGTGAACACAGCACCATTAAGTTTAATGCAGTCATGGCCAGGTGCTGTAATTCTTTCAGACCCAGTATTCATCTCCACAGTTTATTAATCAGCATTTCGAACATACTTCACTGTATGGTCAAAGTGTCCAGAGCTTTGGGCTTCACAGTTCAATCCAGCCTTGTAGGGGCATAATGTTGGTTAATGCAAACTTTTGCTTGGCCATTCACACCATGCCTGAGGCCAATGCAAACTACAGCACTTACAGGTGAATTTATCATATAGGGCTTTTGAGGAAGGAACTCTTGCAAGGAATTTGAAATACAACATTTAAGAAAGGCTAATCTGACTAAACTGAAGATATGACTCAACATGTTCTATTGTATTATTGTCAATACTGTTGGAGGCAATGCCTGCCTTTCTTAGTGCATGTCTTGCAGAAGGGTGTCACAAGCCTAAAGTACATTTATCATTCTATTCTTTCCAATTCCAGAAGTGAAAGGAGTTAAATATCATACATATCTAAATGGAACAAAGTCAATTTTCTTTGCGGCCAAATATATTAGCACATTTGCACTTTTGTTAAATAAAATCAATTTCAAATAAGTTGAAATAAAAAATAAAAACGGTTTGTTCTCCACACCTTTCTTTTGGATTGTCAACATTACAGAATAATCTATATTTTTTTGTAAACTTAAGTTTACAATATTAATTTAGAAAATAAAGAAAAATGGCATGGACAAAATGTGACCCGTTTGAAGAAGCATGTCGCACATCACTAGTACAGGTGAGGCAAAAGAAAGAAATCTAAATGCATTTTTTGGCAAAAATGCCTTCTGGAACATGTAAACTTTCATGTGCCTTAATAAAAAACGTGCATGCCATCTGTAAATAATAATACAATTGTTAAATTACAAGCATACAGTGAGGGAAAAAAGTATTTGATCCCCTGTTGATTTTGTACGTTTGCCCACTGACAAAGACATGATCAGTCTATAATTTTAATGGTAGGTTTATTTGGACAGTGAGAGACAGAATAACAACAACAAAATCCAGAAAAATGCATGTCAAAAATGTTATAAATTGATTTGCATTTTAATGAGGGAAATAAGTATTTGACCCCTCTGCAAAACATGACTTAGTACTTGGTGGCAAAACCCTTGTTGGCAATCACAGAAGTCAGACGTTTCTAGTAGTTGGCCACCAGGTTTGCACACATCTCAGGAGGGATTTTGTCCCACTCCTCTTTTCAGATCTTCTCCAAGTCATTAAGGTTTTGAGACTGACGTTTGGCAACTCGAACCTTCAGCTCTCTCCACAGATTTTCTATAGGATTAAGGTCTGGAGACTGGCTAGGCCACTCCAGGACCTTAATGTGCTTCTTCTTGAGCCACTCCTTTGTTGCCTTGGCCGTGTGTTTTGGGTCATTGTCATGCTGGAATACCCATCCACGACCCATTTTCAATGCCCTGGCTGAGGGAAGGAGGTTCTCACCCAAGATTTGACGGTACATGGCCCCGTCCGTCGTCCATTTGATGCGGTGAAGTTGTCCTGTCCCCTTAGCAGAAAAACACCCTCAAAGCATAATGTTTCCACCTCCATGTTTGACGGTGGGGATGGTGTTCTTGGGGTCATAGGCAGCATTCCTCCTCCTCCAAACACGGCGAGTTGAGTTGATGGCAAAGAGCTCGATTTTGGTCTCATCTGACCACAACACTTTCACCCAGTTCTCCTCTGAATCATTCAGATGTTCATTGACAAACTTCAGACGGGCCTGTATATGTGCTTTCTTGAGCAGGGGGACCTCGCGGGCGCTGCAGGATTTCAGTCCTTCACGGCGTAGTGTGTTACCAATTGTTTTCTTGGTGACTATGGTCCCAGCTGCCTTGTGATCATTGACAAGATCCTCCCGTGTAGTTCTGGGCTGATTCCTCACCATTCTCATGATCAGCGCAACTCCACGAGGTGAGATCTTGCATGGAGCCCCAGGCCGAGGGAGATTGACAGTTCTTTTGTGTTTCTTCCATTTGCGAATAATCGCACCAACTGTTGTCACCTTCTCACCAAGCTGCTTGGCGATGGTCCTGTAGCCCATTCCAGCCTTGTGTAGGTCTACAATCTTGTCCCTGACATCCTTGGAGAGCTCTTTGGTCTTGGCCATGGTGGAGAGTTTGGAATCTGATTGATTGATGGCTTCTGTGGACAGCTGTCTTTTATACAGGTAACAAGCTGAGATTAGGAGCACTCCCTTTAAAAACAATTACACACCATGATGTTTAAGGCTACACCAAAAAGAGATGTGCAAGTTGTTATGTTCTTACCTGATTGCCCAGTAGCAGCAAAGTTCCTTAGCATGGTAGCAATCTGCACCGCTTCTTCACTCAGTGATCCGATACCACCCAGACCTATAGGAAAAAAAGGAGCAGTTAATCACAGTCACAATCCTGAAAACAATTTTACACCAAAAATACATGTGCAAGTTATTTTCTTACCTGCTTGCCCACTCCTTAGCACCTTAACTTCTTCTCTCAGGGCTTCGTTTTCCTGCTGGAGTCTTTGGATTTCTATGGCAATTTTTTTAAACAACATTTCAAAAGGTTAAAAGTTAACCTTGTGGAAAATGACACATTACTTTTTAATACAATTACATACTGTGCAAAACAGGACAAATAACCATATAGTCTCATCTGGGCTAAGTGAATGTACTACACACTTCCATGGCTGTCATCCACATGCTGCTGTGGTGAATATGCTGAATGCATGAATAAAGGGGCTTGTTTCTCCTTTGAATGTACATATAGTCACATTCAAACATGATGCAAAAAAGTGTCTCAATGTAGGCCCTGTTTAAAACAATACATTGAAATTAAATACTGTGCAAAAAATAACAGATAGGCAAAGACTCATCTGGGAAAAGTGAATGTACTAGATACTGTACCTCCATGGCTGTCATCCACATGCTGCTGTGATGAATGTGATGCTGTGGAATACAGTGGAGGCTGCTAAGGGCATAACGGCTCATAATAATGGCTGGAACGGAGCGAATGGAATGGCATCAAACCATGTGTTTGATGTATTTGATACCACTCCACAGCCATTACCACGAGCCCGTCCTCCCCAATTAAGGTGCCAACAACCTCCTGTGATGGAATATGATGCATGTCCTAATTGAAAGACAGATTACATGAATAAAAGGGGCTTGTTTCTCCTCTGAAATTCCATCAATATTTGGCAGGACAGAATACATTTCATGAATAATGTTTCACTTACTTGTACTCGGACTCTTGGTCCCTTGAAGTGGCGTCTGTGCTATAGGGGAGACAACTAATTCTAAGAAGAAAAAGACGTAAGTACATTTGGAAATTGACCATGAAAGCTGATTATTGTTCAGAAATGGAATTTCGCATATAATCAAGCATTTAAAAAATATATTTTACATACCAGCTCTAAAGTCCGCTGGCATCGCAATGTTTTCATGGTTCGATAGAGACTCCTGATACGGTGGGACTGGCGGTGAGTCTGGAAGAATAGAATCATCTTCACCTTCATCAGAATCCTGGGATGGGTACTTGCTATTTGCAGTTCTCCGTTTTCTTATTTGCTTATCATCTGTCGTTTCAACACTGGAAGCCGCTTGGAACCGTTTACAATACATCTGTGTCGTCTCCCAATTGTCTAGACCAGTGAATAATAAGGTAGAGCAGTGGCGATTTTAGCATATAAATCTTGGTGGGGCAAAAAAAAAATACTTGTGGGATGCATGCCAGCAAAGCCACTACACAACACTAAACAATGCATTAATTGCACTGTAACGGTGACAAACGGTGCCCACAAACTATTAGGGCCTACATTAAGCTGTCCCAACAGCAGTCCCAACATCTTACCACTGCTACACCTGGCTATCAGCGGAGCCTTGTCTGGCAGTGAAACAGTTAATTCAGCCTCATTTACTGCCTTTTTAAAAAACATAGCTGATATGGCTGACTTGCTTAAACAAATGTGACAATTGAGATGCACAAACTATGGCATAACGGGACAACAAGCAGATAAGAGGCAATCCGTAATTTAGATTAAGACATTAATGAGCGAGCTAGGACGGACAAAGTCAATATAACTATTTGTTTAGCACTTTTTAAATGTACAGCGACAAAATTCAGAACATGGGCCGTTCTTACAGTGTTCTCCCTGTACACCAAGTCAGAACCATATGATAAATAAAGGGGGCATATAAGCAGACAATGAAAGCTCTTACAATATTTGATGATTACATTTCTCTAAAACAGGTTATAGGCTACATGAGCACCACCAAGTCAGAACAGCAGGTGAAATTAAGAGGTGGAAATAGACCAAATTATTAGTGTGAGGCACATGGGCTACTAACAGCTTACTACACAACATACACTTATTATTATTTTCTTAGCTACAGTATACATATCTCCCTGGCATATTACATCATTTATGCATCAGCATTCAAGACATTTTTAGACTCACCTTGTTGTGCTGTGCTCACTTGAACAGGAAGATGGCGCGGCGGTCCTTCATGGGCAAATGTTGTCATCAAAGTCTGGCATTCTCTGGATTTATGGTGCTTTCAAGACAACTGGGGTCGAATCATGATGACGTCATTGATCTTCAAATCGTAGCTCTAGAATTCCAAGTTGGATGCCTGTTCAAAACGTATATTCCCAGTCGGAGCTTGTTTTTTCCCCGAGTTCCCAGTTGTCTTGAACTCACCGAAGTCAAGTTTTCGCAGTTCCGCGTTAACAGTTGTTTTGAGCGCGGCACAAATCATGCTTCATTGACAGCATGGCCAATGTTGAATGTTTATAATTTTAAACTTGGAAAAGAGACCCTTAATCCCAGATTTGGGACCACACAGTCACTCCACTGAATAGCAGGCTAGTGATTGCTTTGCAATGCTTGCAGTTAGCCACTGTGATTCCTTCCAAACCACTCATTGTTGAATTTGCGATTTCAAACTAATGTAATGTTTATGTCCAATGGCCGATGAGTACCGATACGTTTTATCAATAATTTATCTTCATTATTTCTCTTCATATGACAAGGATTAAAAGGGATTTGCCAGTAGATTGTCGACTTGATTCATGATGATGACTGCTAGCTAAGATTTTGAAAGTATGATGTTGACATGATCAGTCCAATCAAAGCTAGATATACAGTTGAAGTCGGAAGTTTACATACACTTAGGTTGGCGTCATTAAAACTCATTTTTCAACCACTCCACAAATTTCTTGTTAACAAACTATAGTTTTGGCAAGTCGGTTAGGACATCTACTTTGTGAATGACACAAGTAATTTTTCCAACAATTGTTTACAGACAGATTATTTCACTTATAAGTCACTGTATCATAATTCCAGTGGGTCAGATGTTTACATATGCTAAGTTGACTGTGCCTTTAAACAGCTTGGAAAATTCCAGAAAATGATGTCATGGCTTTAGAAGCTTCTGATAGGCTAATTGACATTTTGAGTCAATTGGATGTATACCTGTGGATTTATTTCAAGGCCTACCTTCAAACTCAGTGCCTCTCTGCTTGACATCATGGGAAAATACATTTTTGTTGACCTCCACAATTCTGGTTCATCCTTGGGAGCAATTTCCAAATGCCTGAAGGTACCACGTTCATCTGTACAAACAATACTACGCAAGTATAAATACAATGGGACCACGCAGCCGTCATACCGCTCAGGAAGGAGACGCGTTCTGTCTCCTAGAGATGAACGTACTTTGGTGCGAAAAGTACAAATCAATCCCAGAACAACAGCAAAGGACCTTGTAAAGATGCTGGAGGAAACAGGTACAAAAGTATCTGTATCCACAGTAAAACGAGTCCTATATCGACATAACCTGAAAGGCTGCTCAGCAAGGAAGAAGCCACTGCTCCAAAACCACCATAAAAAAGCCAGACTACGGTTTGCAACTGCACATGGGGACAAAGATCGTACTTTTTTGAGAAATGTCCTCTGGTCTGATGAAACAAAAATAGAACTGTTTGGCCATAATGACCATAGTTATGTTTGGAGGAAAAAGGGGTTGCTTGCAAGCTGAAGAAAACCATCCCAACCGTGAAACACGGGGTGGCAGCATCATGCTGTGGGGGTGCTTTGCTGCAGGAGGGACTGGTGCACTTCACAAAATAGATGGCATCATGAGGAAGGAAAATTATGTGGATATATTGAAGCAACATCTCAAGACATCAGTCAGGAAGTTAAAGCTTGGTCGCAAATGGGTCTTCCAAACGGACAATGACCCCAAGCATACTTCCAAAATTGTGACAAAATGGCTTAAGGACAACAAAATCAAGGTATTGGAGTGGCCATCATAAAGCCCTGACCTAAATCCTATAGAAAGTTTGTAGGCAGAACTGAAAAAGCTTGTGCGAGCAAGGAGGCCTACAAACCTGACACAGTTACACCAGCTCTGTCAGGAGGAATGGGCCAAAATTCACCCAACTTACTGTGGGAAGCTTGTGGAAGGCTACCCGAAACGTTTGACCCAAGTTAAACATTTGAAAGGCAATACTACCAAATACTAATAGAGTGTATGTAAACTTCTGACCCACTGGGAATGTGATGAAACAAATAAAAGCTGAAATAAATCTTTTTCTCTACTATTATTCTGACATTTCACATTCTTAAAATAAGGTAGTGATCCTAACTGACCTAAAACAGGGAATTTTTACTCAGATTAAATGTCAGGAATTGTGAAAAACTGAGTTTAAATGTGTATGTAAACTTCCGACTTCAACTGTAGAAATAACATTTTTACATTTTCATTTTAGTCGTTTAGCAGACGCTCTTATCCAGATCAACTTTCAGTTAGTGAGTGCATACATTTTTTTAATTAAATTTTTTCATACTGGCCCCCGAACACACAACCCTGGCGTTGCAAACACCATGCTCTACCAACTGAGCTACACGTGATTTGACAACATTTTATCTGTGGCCAATGACTTTTAGCCTTCTTTGATGACGGTTGGCATCCAAAAAATTGACGGTTGGTATCCAACAACAATGAAAATGAATGGATTCCAACATCAATTAAAATTAATGGATTGGTGTTGAAGATAAAGTGGACACGACAAGCCCACTAACCAATCCGAGTAGACCTTTTCTTTCTGCATGGTAACATGGGGGTTTTGCTCAAGGACCAATGGAATTGCCCAAATTGACTTGTCACAAAACGAATATAACTAGTCATAAAATATATCTGTGAAAAAACAAGAAAAAACGTCATATGCGTTGGAAAAAAACAGAAAAATAAGAACGAGGTCCATTTCCGACAAGTTTTTACATCGACAACATCAAATCAAATCAAATTTTGTTTGTCACATACACGTGTTTAGCAGATGTTATAGCGGGTGTTGTAAATGTTTGTGCTTCTAGCTCCGACAGTGCAGTAATATCTAACAATTTCACAACATATACCCAATACAACAAAACTGTTAAGGAATGGGATTTAAGAATATATACATATATGGAGAAGCAATGACAGAGCGGCATGGACTAAGATACAGTAGAATATTATAGAATAGAATGCAGTGTAGACATATGAGATGAGTAGTGCAAGATATGTAAACATTATTAAAGTGACTAGTGTTCCATTTCTTAAAGTGGCCAGTGATTTAAATAGGCAGTAGCCGCCTCTAATGTGCCAGTGATGGCTATTTAACAGTCTGATGGCCTTGAGATAGAAGCTGTTTTTCATTCTCTCAGTCCCAGCTTTGATGCACCTGTACTGACCTCGCCTTCTGAATGATAGCTGGTTGAACAGGCAGTGGCTCAGGTGGTTGATGTCCTTGATAATCTTTTTGGCCTTCCTGTGACATCGGGTGGTGTATGTGTCTTGGAGGGTGGGTAGTTTGCCCGTTCGGCAGACCGCACCACCCTCTGGAGAGCCCTGCGGTTGTGGGCGGTGCAGTTGCCGTACCAGGTGGTGATACAGCCCGACAGGATGCTCTCAATTGTGCATCTGTAAAAGTTTGTGAGGGTTTTAGGTGCTAAGCCGAATTTCTTCAGCCTCCTGAGGTTGAAGAGGCTCTGTTGCGCCTTCTTCACCACACTGGCTGTGTGGGTGGACCATTTCAGTTTGTCGGTGATGTGTACGCCAAGGAACTTGAAGCTTTCCACCTTCTCCACTGCGGTCCCGTCGATGTGAATGCGGGGGTGCACCCTCTGCTGTTTCCTGAAGTCCACGATCATCTCCTTTGTTTTGTTGATGTTGAGTGAGAGTATTTTCCTGGCACCACACTCCCAGAGCCCTCACCTCCTCCCTGCAGGCGGTCTCATCATTGTTGGTAATCAAGCCTACTACTGTTGTGTCGTCTGCAAACTTGATGATTGAGTTGGAGGCGTGCTTGGCCACGCAGTCATAGGTGAACAGGGAGTACAGGAGGGGGCTGAGCACGCACCCTTGTGGGGCCCCATTATTGAGGATCAGCGAAGTGGAGATGTTATTTCCTTCCTTCACCACCTGGGGGCAGCCCGTCAGGAAGTCCAGGACCCAGTTGCACAGGGTGGGGTTCAGACCCAGGGCCTCGAGCTTAATGATGAGCTTGGATGGTACTATGGTGTTGAATGCTGAGCTATAGTCAATGAACAGCATTCTTACATAGGTATTCCTCTTGTCCAGATGGGATAGGGCAGTGTGCAGTGTGATGGCGATTGCAACGTCTGTGGATCTATTGGGGTGGTAAGCAAATTGAATTGGGTGACAAGAAACTTAAATCCGTTCTACCTCATTTCTACCAGCATGTTAAATGTGCAACCAGAGGAAAAAAAACTCTAGACCACCTTTACTCCACACACAGAGACGCATACATAGCTCTCCCTCGCCCTCCATTTGGCAAATCTGACCATAACTCTATCCTCCTGATTCCTGCTTATAAGCAAACACTAAAGCAGGAAGCACCAGTGACTCGGTTAATAAAAAAGTGGTCAGATGACGCAGATGCTAAGCTACAGGACTGTATTGCTAGCACAGACTGGAACATGTTCCGGGATTCTTCAGACAGCATTGAGGAGTACACCACATCAGTCACTGGCTTCATCAATAAGTGCATCGACGATGTCGTCCCCACAGTGACCCTACGTACATACCCCAACCAGAAGCCATGGATTACAGGAAACATCCACACTGAGCTAAAGGGTAGAGCTGCCGCTTTCAAGGAACGGGACTCTAACCCGGACGCTTATAAGAAATCCCGCTATGCCCTCCGACGAACCATCAAACAGGCAAAGAGTCAATACAGGACTAAGATTGAATCGTACTACACTGGCTCTGACGCTCGTCGGATGTGGCAGGGCTTGAAAACTATTACAGACTACAAAGGGAAGCACAGCCGCGAGCTGCCCAGTGACCAGACGAGCTAAACCACTTCTATGCTCGCTTTGAGGCAAGCAACACTGAAGCATGCATGAGAGCACCAGCTGTTCCGGATGACTATGTGATCATGCTCTCCGTAGCCAATGTGAGTAAGACTTTTAAGCAGGTCAACATTCACAAGGCCGCTGGGCCAGACGGATTACCAGGACGTGTACTCCGAGCATGTGCTGACCAACTGGCAAGTGTCTTCACTGACATTTTCAACATGTCCCTGACTGAGTCTGTAATACCAACATGTTTCAAGCAGACCACCATAGTCCCCGTGCCCAAGGACTAAGATAACCTGCCTAAATGACTACCGACCCGTAGCACTGATGTCTGTAGCCATGAAGTGCTTTGAAAGGCTGGTCATGGCTCACATCAACAGCATTATCCCAGAAACCCTAGACCCACTCCAATTTGCATACCGCCCCAACAGATCCAATGATGATGCAATCTCTATTGCACTCCACACTGCCCTTTCCCACCTGGACAAGAGGAACACCTACGTGAGAATGCTATTCATTGACTACAGCTCAGCATTCAACACCATAGTGCCCTCTAAGCTCATCACTAAGCTAACGATCCTGGGACTAAACACCTCCCTCTGCAACTGGATCCTGGACTTCCTGACGGGCCGTCCCCAGGTGGTAAGGGTAGGTAACAACACATCTGCCACACTGATCCTCAACATGGGGGCCCCTCAGGGGTGCGTGCTCAGTCCCCTCCTGTACTCTCTGTAGGCACGACTCCAACACCATCATTAAGTTTGCCGACGACACAACAGTGGTAGGCCTGATCACCAACAACGATGAGACAGCCTATAAAGAGGAGATCAGAGACCTGGCCGTGTGGTGCCAGGACAATAACCTCTCCCTCAACGTGACCAAGACAAAGGAGATGATTGTGGACTACAAGAAAAAAAAGAGGACTGAGCACGCCCCCATTCTCATCAACGGGGCTGTAGTGGAACAGGTTGAGAGCTTCAAGTTCCTTGGTGTCCACATCACCAACGAACTATCATGGTCCAAACACACCAAGACAGTCGTGAAGAGGGCACGACAAAGCCTATTCCCCCTCAGGAGACTGAAAAGATTTGGCATGGGTCCTCAGATCCTCAAAAAATTCTACAGCTGCACCATCGAGAGCATCCTGACTGGTTGCATCACCGCCTGGTATGGCAACTGCTTGGCCTCCGACCGCAAGGCACTACAGAGGGTAGTGATTACGCCCAGTACATCACTGGGGCCAAGCTTCCTGCCATCCAGGACCTCTATACCAGGCGGTGTCAGAGGAAGGCCCTCAAAATTGTCAAAGACTCCAGCCACCCTAGTCATAGACTGTTCTCTCTGCTACCGCACGGCAAGCGGTACCGGAGTGCGAAGTCTAGGTCCAAAAGACTTCTCAACAGCTTCTACCCCCAAGCCATAAGACTCCTGAACAGCTAATCATGGCTACCCGGACTATTTGCACTGCCCCCCCACCCCATCCTTTTTACGCTGCTGCTACTCTGTTAATTATTTATGCATAGTCACTTTAACTCTACCCACATGTACATATTACTTCAACTATCTCAACTAGCCGGTGCCCCCGCACATTGACTCTGCACCGGTACCCCCCTGTATATATAGCCTCCCTACTGTTATTTTATTTTACTTCTGCTCTTTTTTTCTCAACACTTTTTTTGTTGTTGTTTTATTTTAAATGCACTGTTGGTTAAGGGCTGTAAGTAAGCATTTCACTGTAATGTCTGCACCTGTTGTATTCGGTGCATGTGACCAATAAAATTTGATTTGATTTTCTTTTCTTTTCTTTTTGTAGTCCGTGATTGTCTGTAGACCCTGCCACATACGTCTCATGTCTGAGCCGTTGAATTGCGACTCCACTTTGTCTCTATACTGATGTTTTTCCAGTTTAATTGCCTTGCGGAGTGAGTAGCTACACTGTTTGTATTCTGCCATATTCCCAGTCACCTTGCCATGGTTGAATGCGTTGGTTCGCGCTTTTAGATTTGCGCGAATGCTCCCGTCCATCCACGGTTTCTGGTTAAGGTAGGTTTTAATAGTCACAGTGGGCACAACATCACCTACACACTTCCTGATAAACTCAGTCACTGTTTCAGTGTATTCATCTAAATTATTTTTGGAAGCTACTCGGAACATATCCCAGTCCGCGTGATCAAAACAATCTTGAAGCGTGGATTCTGTCTGGTCACACCAGCGTTAAATAGTCCTTAGCATGGGTACTTCCTGTTTGAGTTTCTGCCTATAGGAAGGGAGAAGCAAAATAGAGTCGTGGTCAAATTTGCCGAAAGGAGGGCGGGGGAGGGCCTTAAGAAGAAGATTGAATAGCAATGGTCGAGGATTTTAGCAGCGCGAGAACAACAGTCAATATGTTGATAGAACTTCGGCAGCCTAGTCCTCAAATTTGCTTTGTTAAAATCCCCAGTGACAATAAATGCAGCCTCAGGATATGTGGTTTCCAGTTTGCATAAAGTCCAGTGAAGTTCTTTGAGGGCCGTCGTGGTATCGGCTTGAGGGGGGGATATACACAGCCGTGACTATAACCAAAGAAAATTATCTTGGGAGATATTCTAGGTCAGGTGAACAGAAGGACTCGAGTTCCTGTATGTTAATACAATTAAACCATGAGTCGTTAATCATGAAACACACACATCTGCCCTTCTGCTTCCCGGAGAGATATTTATTCCTGTCTGCGCGATTAACTGAGAACCCATCTGGCTGGACCGATTTCGACAGAATATCCCAAGAGAGCCATGTTTCCATGAAACAGAGTATGTTACAGGCCTTGATGTCTCTCTGGAAAGAAATCTTTGCCCGAAGTTCGTCAACTTTGTTAACCAAAGATTGAACATTAACAAGTAGGATACTTGGAAGCGGTGGATGATGTGCACACCTCCTAAGTCGAACCAGCAGGCCGCTCTGAGTGCCTCTCCACCGCCGGCGATGTTTTGGGTCAGCCGCTGGAATCAGCTCAGTTGCCCTGGGGAGAGCAAACAAGGATCTGCTTCGGTAAAGTCGTATTCCTGGTCGTAATGCTGGTGAGTTACCGCCGCTCTGATATCCAATATTTCTTCCCGGCTGTATTTAATGATGCAAAACACTTTCTGAGCTAATAATGTAAAAGATTATCCATTTAAAAAAAAAAATTCTAATGCAAAGTTTCCTAAGATCTAGTCGCGAGGCCGCCATCTTCGTAGGCGCCAGGATCATACATTGCTCGCCATGATTCAAAATACAGGCCAGCGAATTGGTTCTCCATCTATCTTTTTACTTAAAGTGTGCCACTAGTGAATATTCGGTATTTCAAAACATTCAGTGGTGTTAAATACACACAATTACAGTGGCTGGCGAAAGTATTCACCCTCCTTGGCATCTTTCCTATTTTGTTGCCATTTTTGGGGGATTTGTTTCATTTGATTAACACAACATGCCTACCACTTTGAAGATACAAAATATGTTTTATTGTGAAACAAACAAGAAATAAGCTGAAAACTTGAGCGTGCATAACTATTCACCCCCCCAAAGTCAATACTTTGTAGAGCCACCTTTTGCAGCAATTAAAGCTGCACGTCTCTTGGGGTATGTCTCTATAAGATTGGCACATCTAGCCACTGGGATTTTTGCCCATTCTTCAAAGCAAAACTGCTCCAGCTCCTTCAAGTTGGATGAGTTCCGCTGGTGTACTGCAATCTTTAAGTCATACCACAGATTCTCAATTGGATTGATTTCTGGGCTTTGACTAAGCCATTCCAAGACATTAAAATGTTTCCCCTTAAACCACTCAAGTGTTGCTTTAGCAGTATGCTTAGGGTCATTGTCCTGCTGGAAGGTGAACCTCCGTCCCAGTCTCAAATCTTTGGAAGACTGAAAGGTTTCCCTCAAGACTTTCCCTGTATTTAGTGCCATCCATCATTCCTTCAATTCCGACCAGTTTCCCCGTCCCTTCCGATGAAAAACATCCCCACAGCATAATGCTGCCACCACCATGCTTCACTGTGGGGATGGTGTTCTCGGGGTGATGAGAGGTGTTGGGTTTGCGCCAGACATAGCGTTTTCCTTGATGGCCAAAAAGCTCAATTCTAGTCTCATCTGACCAGAGTACCTTCTTCCATATGTTTGGGGAGTTTCCCACATGCCTTTTGGCGAACACCAAACGTGTTTGCTTATTTATTTTTTTAAGCAATGGCTTTTTTCTGGCCGCTCTTCTGTAAAGCCCAGCTCTGTGGCCTTATATACAGATACTGTGGCGCTTTGCAGCTCCTTCAGGGTTATCTTTGGTCTCTTTGTTGCCTCTCTGATTAATGCCCTCCTTGCCTGGTCGGTGAGTTTAGGTAGGTGGCAATCTCTTGGCAGGTTTGTTGTGGTGCCATATTCTTTCACTTTTTTAATAATGGATTTAATGGTGCTCCATGGGATGTTCAAAGTTTAAGATATTTTTTATAACTCAAACCTGATCTGTACTTATCCACAACTTTGTTCCTGACCTGTTTGGATTGCGCCTTGGTCTTCATGGTGCCACTTGCTTGGTGGTGCCCCTTGCTTAGTGGTGTTGCAGATTCTGGGGCCTTTCAGAACAGGTGTACAGTGGAGAAAAAAAGTATTTAGTCAGCCACCAATTGTGCAAGTTCTCCCACTTAAAAAGATGAGAGAGGCCTGTAAATTTCATCATAGGTACACGTCAACTATGACAGACAAACTGAGAAAAGAAATCCAGAAAATCACATTGTATGATTTTTAATGAATTTATTTGCAAATTATGGTGGAAAATAAGTATTTGGTCAATAACAAAAGTTTCTCAATACTTTGTTATATACCCTTTGTTGGCAATGACACAGGTTTAACGTTTTCTGTAAGTCTTCATAAGGTTTTCACACACTGTTGCTGGTATTTTGGCCCATTCCTCCATGCAGATCTCCTCTAGAGCAGTGATGTTTTGGGGCTGTCGCTGGGCAACACGGACTTTCAACTCCCTCCAAAGATTTTCTATGGGGTTGAGATCTGGAGACTGGCTAGGCCACTCCAGGACCTTGAAATGCTTCTTACGAAGCCACTCCTTCGTTGCCCGGGCGGTGTGTTTGGGATCATTGTCATGCTGAAAGACCCAGCCACGTTTCATCTTCAATGCCCTTGCTGATGGAAGGAGGTTTTCACTCAAAATCTCACGATACATGGCCCCATTCATTCTTTCCTTTACACGGATCAGTCGTCCTGGTCCCTTTGCAGAAAAACAGCCCCAAAGCATGATGTTTCCACCCCCATGCTTCACAGTAGGCATGGTGATCTTTGGATGCAACTCAGCATTCTTTGTCCTCCAAACACGACGAGTTGAGTTTTTACCAAAAAGTTCTATTTTGGTTTCATCTGACCATATGACATTCTCCCAATCCTCTTCTGGATCATCCAAATGCACTCTAGCAAACTTCAGACGGGCCTGGACATGTACTGGCTTACGCAGGGGGACACGTCTCACACTGCAGGATTTGAGTCCCTGGCGGTGTAGTGTGTTACTGATGGTAGGCTTTGTTACTTTGGTTCCAGCTCTCTGCAGGTTATTCACTAGGTCCCCCCGTGTGGTTCTGGGATTTTTGCTCACCGTTCTTGTGATCATTTTGACCCCACGGGGTGAGATCTTGCGTGGAGCCCCAGATCGAGGGAGATTATCAGTGGTCTTGTATGTCTTCCATTTCCTAATAATTGCTCCCACAGTTGATTTCTTCAAACCAAGCTGCTTACCAATTGCAGATTCAGTCTTCCCAGCCTGGTGCAGGTCTACAATTTTGTTTCTGGTATCCTTTGACAGCTCTTTGGTCTTGGCCATAGTGGAGTTTGGAGTGTGACTGTTTGAGGTTGTGGACAGGTGTCTTTTATACTGATAACAAGTTCAAACAGGTGCCATTAATACAGGTAACGAGTGGAGGACAGAGGAGCCTCTTAAAGAAGAAGTTACAGGTCTGTGAGAGCCAGAAATCTTGCTTGTTTGTAGGTGACCAAATACTTATTTTCCACCATAATTTGCAAATAAATTCATTAAAAATCCTACAATGTGATTTTCTGGATTTTTTTTCCTCAATTTGTTTGTCATAGTTGACGTGTACCTATGATGAAAATTACAGGCCTCTCTCATCTTTTTAAGTGGGAGAACTTGCACAATTGGTGGCTGACTAAATACTTTTTTCCCCCACTGTATATATACTGAGATCATGTGACTGATCATGTGACACTTAGATTGCACACAGGTGGACTTTATTTAACTAATTATGTGACTTCTGAAGGTAATTGGTTGCACCAGATCTTATTTTGGGGCTTCATAGCACCACTTTTCCGTTATTAATGTTTTAGAATTTTTTGAAACAAGTTACATTTTTCATTTCACTCAATTTAAATTACAGGTTGTAATGCAACAAAATAGGAAAAACGCCAAGGGGGATGAATACTTTTGCAAGGTACTGTAAACTGTTCTTTAGATCCAAAGCCTGCCGTCGCCATTTGACTACAGCTACTACAGCTGTCGAAGGAGGAATGCTTACTGACTTCCTGTTGATGAGATTGGCCTTTCCAGCTTCTTCTGTGTGGGTTTGAGAGGTACTGGGACCTACTGTATATTGTGTGCATTTCTGTTTTGGCAAGGTTGTACAATAGTATAAATCATAGACTGTAGCAGCCTACTGTATGTATATCTAATGCAAATAACTTCACTTGCCGAAGGAGGGTAAAAAGGGGGTAGTTGTAGTTTATCCTCCACTATCTGTGGTCACGGTTCAAAAGGCTGACATCCCCCCAAATAGATGACTATGGATTCCTAAAGTTTAGCAGGGCAGGCTAATCATTGAAATTTACATTGCAAGTTGCAACATTGGCTGTGGCTTCGATTTGAACACAGTTTGAAGCAATAAACAGGCCATGGAATTACATGTACATACAGTGGAGAGAACAAGTATTTGATACTCTGCCGATTTTGCAGGTTTTCCTACTTACAAAGCATGTAGAGGTCTGTAATTTTTATCATAGGTACACTTCAACTGTGAGAGACGGAATCCAGAAAATCACATTGTATGATTTTTAAGTTATTAATTTACCTTTTATTGCATGACATAAGTATTTGATCACCTACCAACCAGTAAGAATTCCGGCTCTCACAGACCTGTTAGTTTTTTCTTTAAGAAGCCCTCCTGTTCTCCACTCATTACCTGTATTAACTGCACCTGTTTGAACTCATTACCTGTATAAAAGACACCTGTCCACACACTCAATCAAACAGACTACAACCTCTCCACAATGGCCAAGACCAGAGAGCTGTGTAAGGACATCAGGGATAGCATTGTAGACCTGCACAAGGCTGGGATGGGCTACAGGACAATAGGCAAGCAGCTTGGTGAGAAGGCAACAACTGTTGGCGCAATTATTAGAAAATGGAAGAAGTTCAAGATGACTGTCAATCACCCTCGGTCTAGGGCTCCATGCAAGATCTCACCTCGTGGGGCATCAATGATCATGAGGAAGGTGAGGGATCAGCCCAGAACTACACGGCAAGACCTGGTCAATGACCTGAAGAGAGCTGGGACCACAGTCTCAAAGAAAACCATTAGTAACAACCTACGCCGTCATGGAGTAAAATCCTGCAGCGCACACAAGGTCCCCCTGCTCAAGCCAGCGCATGTCCAGGCCCATCTGAAGTTTGCCAATGACTATCTGGATGATCCAGAGGAGGAATGGTAGAAGGTCATGTGGTCTGATGAGACAAAAATATAGCTTTTTGGTTGCCGTGTTTGGAGGAAGAAGAAGGATGAGTACAACCCAAAGAACACCATCCCAACCTTGAAGCATGGAGGTGGAAACATCATTCTTTGTGGATTCTTTTCTGCAAAGGGAACAGGACGACTGCACCATATTGAGGGGAGGATGGATGGGGCCATGTATCGCGAGATCTTGGCCAACAACCTCCTTCCCTCAGTAAGAGCATTGAAGATGGGTCGTGGCTGGGTCTTCCAGCATGACAACGACCCGAAACACATAGCCAGGGCAAATAAGGAGTGGCTCCGTAAGAGGCATCTCAAGGTCCTGGAGTGGCCTAGCCAGTCTCCAGACCTGAACCCAATAGAAAATCTTTGGAGGGAGCTGAAAGTCCGTATTGCCCAGCGACAGCCCCGAAACCTGAAGGATCTGGAGAAGGTCTGTATGGAGTATTGGGCCAAAATCCCTGCTGCAGTGTGTGCAAACCTGGTCAAGACCTACAGGAAACGTATGATCTGTGTAATTGCAAACAAAGGTTTCTGTACCAAATATTAAGTTCTGCTTTTCTGATGTATCAAATACCTATGTCATGCAATAAAATGCAAATTAATTACTTAAAAATCATACAGTTTGATTTTCTGGATTTTTGTTTTAGATTCAGTCTCTCACAGTTGAAGTGTACCTATGATAAAAATTACAGACCTCTACATGCTTTGTAAGTAGGAAAACCTGCAAAATCGGTAGTGTATCAAATACTTGTTCTCCCCACTGTATCTATGTATTAATGGCCTTAATACAATAGACTATAATTGGTTTCATGACCACAGACAATTTCATCCTTAATGACAGTGATCAACACTCTGTGTGAAGTAGTTTAGGGAATTGCATATTTTTAACAAAGCAACTGGAACAGTTGCTAGGAATAGTTGGTATTGCCTCCAAAATATAGCCTAGTATAAAAAACAAGTGTAGGCAGGCTATTAATGGCTATAAACTGTAAATTATTAGGTGTATCACTTTTGTGTCATCCTCAATTATTTTGAATCATTGCGTCCTTGTGTGTGGTTGTGTTGTTTCAAAATTGGCAAATAAATCAAATCAAATCACAAAAATGTAGGATAAGGTTTATAGTACCCCAAAAAACAACTTGCAGCCTCTGGCTGGTTATGGTTAGCTGGAAGGTGAAAGGCCGAATTTGAGCTTCGAGAAGTTCCTGGCTACTGTCTTTCAAATTAACTCATGCCTAGATGGCTTGTCTAGGGCGTATAGCTGTCCTCTGAGTGGAGGCTAAACGTCAGAGATGCAAAAACGGCCTGCCGAGGTCTTATAGCGGTCCTCTGAATGGGGGCTACCCACCAGAGATACAAATCACGTCTTGAGCGGCAAACTCCCCTCGCCCACTGGCGGTAGGATTTATAGCCTTGGGCGTAGCGACACCGGGAAATAGCAAGCAGGGGGACATTTTTTGCTATCTGGGTATGTGTACCAAAACATTCACAGGCCATTTTCTCAAAAGTGGAGTTACAATTTCATCAACTTTCAAAGCATAATTACTTTCCCATTGTTCCTCAACTGTAGTGTATGATATACCGTTTTCTAGCTCTAAGTCTCTACTTTTATCCAATGTAAAAACACAATTTCAAATGTTGCTACATACAGTGCCTTCGGCTTCAGAAAGTATTCAGACCCCTTGTCTTTTTCCACATGTTGTTACGTTACAGCCTTACTCTAAAATTGATTAAATAAAACAATTTCCTCTGCAATCTACACACAATACCCCATAATGACAAAGCGAAAACAGGTTTTTATAAATGTTAGCAAATTTATTAAAAATAAAAAACTGAAATACCTTATTTACATAAGTATTCAGACCCTTTGCTATGAGACTTGAAATTGAGCTCAGGTGCATCCTGTTTCCATTGGTCAATCGGGGGAGAAGGGCCTTGGTCTGACAGAGCTCTAGAGTTCCTCTGTGGAGATTGGAGAACCTTCCAGAAGGACAACCATCTCTGAAGCACTCCACCAAGTAGGCCTTTATGGTAGAGAGGCCAGATGGAAGCCACTCCTCAGTAAAAGGCACATGACTGCCCGCTTGGAGTTTGCCAAAAACATCTAAAGACTCTCAGACCATGGGAAACAAGATTCTCTAATCTAATGAAACCAAGATTTAACTATTTGGCCTGAATGTCAAGCGTCATGTCTGGAGGAAACCTGGCACCATCCATAGGGTGAAGCATGGTGGTGGCACCATCATGCTGTGGGGATGTTTTCCAGCGGCATGGACTGGGAGACTAGTCAGGATCGAGGGAAAGATGAACGGAGCAAAGTACAGAGAGATCCTTGATGAAAACCTGCTCCAGAGCGCTCAGGACCTCAGACTGGGGTGAAGGTTCACCTTCCAACAGGACAACGACCCTAAGCACACAGCCAAGCAAACGCAGGAGTGGCTTCGGGACAAGTCTCTGAATGTCCTTGAGTGGCCCAGCCAGAGCCCGGACTTGAACCCGATCGAACACCTAGCAACTCAACAAACACCAGCTGCTAACCATTGCCAATCAGCCTCAAGTAATGTTTGCAACACTTAACTAGTTACGTTGAACGTAGATCCTCAAAAAAGCTCCAGCTGCTACTAACTGCTAATCAGCCTCAACACCTGTTCTCACTCTCCTTAATCACTACTACCACCCTACTTAAACCTGACCAAAAAGTCATTCCTCCTCTCTGTTTTGTGTTGAACCCCTCTGCCTTCCCACCTTCTTGCGCCTTTTAATGAGGGTTCGTCAAGGCTCTTCTGTGGGGGAATGCCTTCACCACATCAGCCTAACTACCACTGCCTGATGTTGATGTCTACCCGAGACTCCAAGCCAAACCCTACAGCGTCAACCCCTCCGGACCCTTCATCTGCAGCCCTTGGCTTCATCTGGTCCATTCTTTCATTCATTTCCCCAATGAATCCTCATTCTCACGTCTGTTCCATTTCCTCAAAAATATTGTAAACCCATTTCATGGCTTGTCCTTAAACTTGTGAATAGAAATTGTGAATGAAAAATTCAAGGGTGCCAATATATTTTGCTGCAACTGTACATTGAAGTGCTTCCAAAGAGCCAGTCTGGCTGAAGTCTATAGGCTTTTCAGCTCTGCAAGAAGGACTTATATTACTCTCTAGAGATACAGTGAACATATGACATCCATTGTGACTTATTCAGTTTAAAAAAATAGTCCTGTTCTCTTATATAGTGATGACATGGGAAAACACATTTTGGTGCTGTTCAATTATTATTTTTTTTAAATATTTTTTGGTATGTACAGTTGAAGTCGGAAGTTAACATACACTTAGGTTGGAGTCATTAAAACTCGTTTTTCAACCACTCCACAAGTTTCTTGTTAATAAACTATAGTTTTGGCAAGTCAGTTTGGACATCTACTTTGTGCATGACAAGTCATTTTTCCAACAATTGTTTACAGACAGGTTATTTCACTCATAATTCACTGTATCACAATTCCAGTGGGTCAGAGCATGGCGCTTGTAACGCCAGGGTAGTGGGTTCGATACCCGGGACCACCCATACATGAAAATGTCTGCACACATGACTGTAAGTCGCTTTGGATAAAAGCGTCTGCTAAATGGCTTATTATTATATTATTATTATTATTACATTAGTATTTGGTAGCATTGCCTTTAAATTGTTTAACTTGGGTCAAACGTTTCGGGTAGCCTTCCACAAGCTTCCCACAATAAGTTGGATGAATTTTGGCCCATTCCTCCTGACAGAGCTGGTATAACTGAGTCAGGTTTGTAGGCCTCCTTGCACGCACACGCTTCTTCAGTTCTGCCCACAAATGCTCTATAGGATTGAGGTCAGGGCTTTGTGATGGCCACTCCAATACCTTGACTTTGTTGTCCTTAAGCCATTTTGACACAACTTTTTGCGACCAAGCTTTAACTTCCTGACTGATGTCTTGAGATGTTGCTTCAATATATCCACATAATTTTCCTTCCTCATAATGCCATCTATTTTGTGAAGTGCACCAGTCCCTCCTCCAGCAAAGCACCCACCACAGTATGATTCTGCCACCGCCGTGATTCACGGTTGGGATGGTGCTCTTGGCTTGCAAGCTTTTGCCCTTTTTCCTCCAAACATACCAATGGTAATTATGGCCAAACAGTTCTATTTTTGTTTCATCAGACCAGAGGACATTTCTCCAAAAAGTACAATCTTTGTCCCCATGTGCAGTTGCAAACCGTAGTCTGGCTTTTATATGGTGGTTTTGGAGCAGTGGTTCTTCCTTGCTGAGCGGCCTTTCCGGTTATGTCGATATAGGACTCATTTTACTGTGGATATAGATACTTTTGTACCTGTTTCCTCCAGCATCTTCACAAGGTAATTTGCTGTTGTTCTGGGATTGATTTGTACTTTTCGCACCAAAGTATGTTCATCTCTAGAAAGCGTCTCCTTCCTGAGTGGTATGATGGCTGCGTGGTCCCATGGTGTTTATACTTGCGTACTATTTTTTGTACAGATGAACATGGTACCTTCAGGCGTTTGGAAATTGCTCCCAAGGATGAACCAGACTTGTGGAGGTCTACAATGTTTTTTCTGAGGTCTTGACTGATTTCTTTGGATTTTCCCATGATGTCAAGCAAAGAGGCAATGAGTTTGAAGGTAGGCCTTGAAAAACATCCACAGGTACACCTCCAATTGACTCAAATGATGTCAATTAGCCTTTCAGAAGCTTCTAAAGCCATGACATCATTTTCTGGAATGTTCCAAGCTGTTTAAAGGCACAGTCAACTTAGTGTATGTACATTTCTGACCCACTGGAATTTTGATACAGTGAATTATAAGTGAAATAATCTGTCTGTAAACAATTGTTGGAAAAATTACTTGTGTCATGCACAAAGTAGATGTCCTAACCGACTTGCCAAAACTATAGTTTGTTAACAATACATTTGTGGAGTGGTTGAAAAACAAGTTTTAATGACTCGAACCTAAGTGTATGTAAACTTCCGACTTCAACTGTATGTGCAGGTCAGCTGAAGGACATAATCATCAATGGCATATGAAAAATAATGTTGTTTTTTATTACTCCTCATAATCATCACAGCACAGGTTTATGTATCTTTACAGCTCTTCACAGCTTTTAAAATGGATTCACAAGCTGTCACGTAAAGATTAATGACTGACTCAAACTGTCAGAACATCTCTGTCCTGTAGTCCGAGAGAGGAGTCTTGTTAGGGTATTGAAGGAAACAAGAAATGTGCAGTTGAGAACTGATCCACAAAAAAAACCCTGCGCCAGCAAACCTGGGGTGACAAAATTCCTCTCAGAAGAGGAAAAGGGTTGAAGCATCAGCGGGGGAGAGCCTCTGTGGCTCAAAGCAGGGTGGCTGACCAACCATATTACACCAGCGGGATTACTAGGAGTGGGTTCCCAAAGGGGGACAGAAAGCATGTCTGCTGCTACAGAGGAGGCAATGCTATGCCTGCACAGGCACATATGATTCAGGTTTCTGTCCACATCTGATGTGTTCACACAAACACTGCGTGAGTAAATTCTGTCATGAGTCTGCAGTCGCAGCCAATTGTTCCGTCTGGTTTGCTTAATATAAGTAATTTGAAATTATTTATAATTTTACTTTGACTTTTGATACTTAAGTATATTTTACATTTACATTTTACATTTTAGTCATTTAGCAGACGCTCTTATCCAGAGCGACTTACAGTTAGTGAATACATATTAATTTTTTTATACTGGCCCCCCATGGGAATCGAACCCACAACCCTGGCATTGCAAACGCCATGCTTTATCAGCTGAGCTACATCCCTGCCGGCCATTCCCTCCCCTACCCTGGACGACGCTGGGCCAATTGTGCGCCGCCCATGAGTCTCCCGGTCGCGGCCGGCTGCGACAGAGCCTGGATTCGAACCAGGATCTCAAGTGGCACAGTTAGCACTGCGATGCAGTGCCTTAGACCACTGCACCACTCAGGAGTAATTTTAGCAATTCCATTTACTTTCGATACTTAAATACATTTAAAACCAAATACTTTTAGACTTTTACTCAATTAGTATTTTACTTGGGGACTTTCACTTTTACTTGAGTCCTTTTCTATTAAAGTATATTTACTTTTACTCAACTGAGTACCTTTTTCATCACTGAGTATGTGCAATGAAGAAACAGAGACATTTTAGAGCCCATTTTCAAATGGAGTTGGATTTCACTACTTTTCAATATTAACATTTCAATATTCTAAAACAACTTCAACTTCCCCTCCAGCATAAGACTTACAGTGGAAACGTTAACCCAAAACATTGTCTCATATCAGTCTTTCTGCATTGGCCAAATGGGATTAAACTCAATCATATATCAGGAGCAGATAATCTTTCTTTTAAAATCATTTCAAAATTCTAGCTTGAGGATATGAACACTTTTTATAACTGATTACACATTGCTGCCAAACGGGGGCAGATTGACACAGACTGTGTGCTCAATGCTCTCTCTCTATTCATTAAAACACTGACACAATGGTAGAAAATAATTTCAAATAGCAGAACATTGTTGTTGGTTGCACATTGGAGATTCTATTTACAACAACATTTGATATGGTAGCAGTGTTGTGTTAATTGGATGACAAGTCCCACCTGGTTGGTATCTACTGTTATAGTGACAAAAAGAGAATGCTGGGTAGTATGCTAATGAGCCCTCATGGCTACAATACCAATTACATAGCTACCACTATTGTATGTATTATACATTATTATTCACCTTGACAGTATTACCACATAAACTGCTGCCACAGCACTACTAAACAGTTCTGTGATACAAATAACAAAAAGTGTAGATAATGCAGGGATTATACATTGGTACTGAAAGCTGTCCAGGTTTTTAATTAGCTTACCTAATTGGGTTGTAGTGCATTCATGTAAAGTGATAGTCTTTAGAACCATCAAAACTAAAACCTGCATTAACTGTCATTGAATAAAACATGCAGAGAGCAGGTTGGAGTTATTTCTGGTGACACTATGCAAAATCTGTGCATAATTGTCTTCACACATGGCCCACTTCTGAGACATTTTTCATATACAGTGGGGGAAAAAGTATTTAGTCAGCCACCAATTGTGCAAGTTCTCCCACTTAAAAAGATGAGAGAGGCCTGTAATTTTCATCATAGGTACACGTCAACTATGACAGACAAAATGAGAAAAAAAATCCAGAAAATCACATTGTAGGATTTTTAATGAATTTATTTGCAAATTATGGTGGAAAATAAGTATTTGGTCACCTACAAACAAGCAAGATTTCTGGCTCTCACAGACCTGTAACTTCTTCTTTAAGAGGCTCCTCTGTCCTCCACTCGTTACCTCTATTAATGGCACCTGTTTGAACTTGTTATCAGTATAAAAGACACCTGTCCACAACCTCAAACAGTCACACTCCAAACTCCACTATGGCCAAGACCAAAGAGCTGTCAAAGGACACCAGAAACAAAATTGTAGACCTGCACCAGGCTGGGAAGACTGAATCTGCAATAGGTAAGCAGCTTGGTTTGAAGAAATCAACTGTGGGAGCAATTATTAGGAAATGGAAGACATACAAGACCACTGATAATCTCCCTCGATCTGGGGCTCCACGCAAGATCTCACCCCGTGGGGTCAAAATGATCACAAGAACGGTGAGCAAAAATCCCAGAACCACACGGGGGGACCTAGTGAATGACCTGCAGAGAGCTGGGACCAAAGTAACAAAGCCTACCATCAGTAACACACTACGCCGCCAGGGACTCAAATCCTGCAGTGCCAGACGTGTCCCCCTGCTTAAGCCAGTACATGTCCAGGCCCGTCTGAAGTTTGCTAGAGTGCATTTGGATGATCCAGAAGAGGATTGGGAGAATGTCATATGGTCAGATGAAACCAAAATATAACTTTTTGGTAAAAACTCAACTCGTCGTGTTTGGAGGACAAAGAATGCTGAGTTGCATCCAAAGAACACCATACCTACTGTGAAGCATGGGGGTGGAAACATCATGCTTTGGGGCAGTTTTTCTGCAAAGGGACCAGGAAGACTGATCCGTGTAAAGGAAAGAATGAATGGGGCCATGTATCGTGAGATTTTGAGTGAAAACCTCCTTCCATCAGCAAGGGCATTGAAGATGAAACGTGGTTGGGTCTTTCAGCATGACAATGATCCCAAACACACTGCCCGGGCAACGAAGGAGTGGCTTCGTAAGAAGCATTTCAAGGTCCTGGAGTGGCCTAGCCAGTCTCCAGATCTCAACCCCATAGAACATCTTTGGAGGGAGTTGAAAGTCCGTGTTGCCCAGCGACAGCCCCAAAACATCACTGCTCTAGAGGAGATCTGCATGGAGGAATGGGCCAAAATACCAGCAAATTGTGTGAAAACCTTGTGAAGACTTACAGAAAACATTTGACCTGTGTCATTGCCAACAAAGGGTATATAACAAAGTATTGAGAAACTTTTGTTATTGACCAAATACTTATTTTCCACCATAATTTGCAAATAAATTCATAAAAAATCCTACAATGTGATTTTCTGGATTTTCTTTTCTCATTTTGTCTGTCATAGTTGACGTGTACCTATGATGAAAATTACAGGCCTCTCTCATCTTTTTAAGTGGGAGAACTTGCACAATTGGTGGCTGACTAAATACTTTTTCCCCCACTGTATACTGAATAAAAATAGAAACGCAACATGCAACAATTTCTATGAATTCACTGAGTTACAGTTCATAAAAGGAAATCAGTCAATTAAAATAAATTCATTAGAACCTAATCTATGGATTTCACATGACTGGGAAGAGGCGCAGCAATGGGTGGGCCTAGGAGCCCACCCACTTGGTAGCCAGGCCCAGCCAATCAAATGAGTTTTTCCCAACAAAAGTGCTTTATTACAGACCAAAGCACTCCTCAGTTGGATGGATTATCTTGGCAAAGGGGAAATGCTCACTAACAGGGATATAAACAAATTTGTCCACACATTTTTTGAGAAATAAGCTTTTTGTGCATATGAAACATTTCTGGGATATTTCCTTTCAGCTCATGAAACATGGTACCAACACTTTACATATTGCGTTTACATTTTTGTTCAGTATAGGTAATGGAGCACATCATGCTGCTCTGCACTCTATAATACGAGACAGACTGCAGTCTGCCTTATTCTTCAGCCCAAAATCTCCAACTACATGTAGAACATCCATATTAGTAAATCAACTAGATGAGCTCTACCCCTTGGCAGGGTATTAGCACAGTAGATATTACAGCTTGAACAATCACTCTGCCATAAATAATTTCCTTGATCGCTCTGAATGTGTTGCATAATAATGCTGTATAGAAGGTCTAATCAGTAATTTCCTTGAATCCTTGTGACAGTCAACTGGTTGATGTTGATTAGCCTGTCTGTTATATTGCAGTACTGCTGCTGCCATGTTAATTCTTAAGGCTTGGCTGACAAAAGCAACAATACCAGCATTAAACAAAGTTTAGCTGGCTAGAGGTGATGTGGAATATACAGTACCTCTAAAATGTAGCCTACTAGGCATAAACTCTGGACTATATTAATGTATTGATAGGCCACAGGTGCTTTCGGAATGGGTTTACATATGCTCTGTGTTGGCTACCTCTCACGGGACTATCGAAGACAACCCCCAGGCTACGGCTGAGGACAGGAACAAGTACAAGAAGTCTTGCTACGACCTCCGCAGGGGCATCAAAGGAGCAAAAGGACAATACAGGAATAAGGTGGAATCACATTACACAGGCTTCGGCGCCCGCCGCATGTGGCAGGGGCTACAATCCTTTACGGATTACAAAGGAACACCCAGCCGTGATCTGCCCAACGATGCCTCTCTTCCAGACAAACATTTTATGCACACTTCGACAATAACAACACCGTACTGTGTGTGAGGGCCCCCACCGACCCAGAGGACTGAGTGATCACGTTCTCCGAGACCGACGTGAGTAAGGTCTTTCATCAGTTCAACACTTGCAAGGCCGTGAGGACGGACTGTATTCCAGGGCGCATACTCAGAGCATGCACAGATCAGCTGGCAGGCATGTTCACGGTCATTTTCAACCTCTCCTTGTCCCAGTCTGTAATCCCCACGTTTTAAGATGACTACCATCATTCCTTTTCCCAAGAACTCTAAGGCTTCTTGCCACAAAGACTACCGCCCTGTAGCACTCACACCTGGAATCATTAAGTGCTTTGAAAGGCTGGTTATGGCACCCATCAACTCCATCATCCCAGAAACCCTAAACCCACTCCAATTGCATACCGCCCCAACAGATCCATAGAAGACGCAATCTCTATTGCACTCCACACTGCGCTCACCCACCTAGATAAGAGGAATACCTATGTGAGAATGCTGTTCATTGACTACAGCTCAGCATTCAACACCCTTGTCCCCTCCAAGCTCATCACCAAGCTTAAGACCCTGGGATTGAACACCTCCCTCTGCAACTGGATCCTAGACTTCATGACGGACCGACCCCAGGTGGTGAGGGTAGGCAATATAATCTACGCCACGCTGATCTTCAACATGGGGGCCTCACAGGGGTGTGTGCTTAGTACCCTCCTGTACTCCCTGTTCACCCATGACTGCGTGGCCACACACGACTCCAACACCATCGTCAAGTTTGTTGGCGACACAAGTGTGGTAGGGCCAGCCACCCAATCCATGGAATGTTCTCTCTGCTCCCACCCGGCAAGCGGTACCGGTGCATCAAGTCTGACACAACAGGCTCCTCCTGAACAGCTTCTATCCCCAAGCCATAAGACTGGTAAATAGCTAACAGAATGGCTATACGGACTATCTGAGTTGAACCTTGTATTTTTTCATTTATTTTGTACTGTCTCTATGCACGCTCACAGGACTCTACACACTCACGCACACTGACACTCCTACATACACATAACATGCACACACATTTATACTGACTCTACACACATGCACACACACTCACATACAATCTTCTTTTACACTGCTGCCACTCTGTTTATCATACATCCTGATGCCTAGTCATCTTAACCCTATACATATCTACCTCTATCACTCCAGTATCCCTGCACATTGAAGATGGCACTGACAGATATGGCAGCTCTGCTTCTAGCTCCTAAGCAACTTTGCATTTTTTTTTTTTGGTGTGTGTTATTTCTTACATTATTAGCCCAGGAAATGTTTTGTGTTATTACATGCAGCAAATAACTTTTGGATATCAGAGCGGCCAGCATTACGACCAGGAATACGACTTTCCGGAAATGTATCCTTTATTCGTACCCCCCAGGGCAATTTAACTTATTCCAGAGGCTGCTCCAAAACATCGCCGGCAGAGAAGAGGTATTCGGAGTGGACTTCTAGTCCGACTCAGGAGGTGTGCACACCATCCACGCTTCCGAGTATATTACTCGCTAATGTTCAGTCTCTGGATAATAAAGTAGACGAGCTCAGGGCGAGGATCTCCTTCCAGAGAGACATCAGGGATTGTAACATACTCTGTTTCATCGAAACATGGCTCTCTTGGGATATACTGTCCCCGTCCATACAGCCAGCTGGGTTCTCAGTACATCGCACAGAAAGGAATAAAGAACTCTCCGGAAAGAAGAAAGGCAGGTATGTTTCATGATTAACTACTCATGGTGTGATTGTGATAACATACAGAAATCAAGTCCTTTTGTTCACCCAACCAAGAATACCTCACAATCAAATGCCGCCCAAGATAATTATCTTCGGTTATAGTCACAGCCGTGTATATTCCCCCTCAAGCCGATATCACGACGGCCCTCAAAGAACTACACTGGATTTTATGCAAACTGGAAACCACATATCCTGAGGCTGCATTTATTGTAGCTGGGGATAAAAAAAAAATAGCTAATTTGAGGAAAATGCTACCGAAGTTCTACCAACACATTGACTGTAGTACTCACTCTGGAAAAACATTGGACCACTGCTACTCAACTTTCGAAATGCCTACAAGGCCCTCCCCCGCCCTCCATTTGGCAAATCTGATCACTACTCCATTTTGCTCCTCCTTCCTATAGGCAGAAATTAAAACAGGAAGTACCTGTGTTAAGGTCTATTCAACGCTGGTTTGACCAATCGGAATCCATGCTTCAAGATTGTTTTGATCACGCAGACTGGGATGGTGTATCCACTGTGACTATTAAAACCTACCCAAACCAGAAACCGTGAATAGATGGCAGCATTCGCGCAAAACTGTCTGCGAAACACTGCATTTAACCATGGCAAGGTGACTGGGAATATGGTAGAATACAAACAGTGTAGTTGTTCCCTCCGTTTGGCAATCAAACAGCCAAAACGTCTGTACAGAGACAAGGTGGAATTGCAATTCAATTCAACGGCTGAGACACAAGACGAATGTGGCAGGGTCTACAGACAATCATGGATTACAAAGGGAAAATCAGCCACATCGCGGACACTAACGTGTTGCTTACGGACAAGCTAAACACCTTCTTCGCCCGCTTTGAGGATAACACAGTACCACAGACATAGCCCGTTCCCAAGGACTGTGGGCTCTCATTCTCTGTGGCCGACGTTAGTAAGACATTTACGCGTTAACCCTCGCAAGGCTGCCGGACCAGACCGTATCCCTAGCCGTGTCCTCAGAGCATGCGTAGACCAGCTGGCTGGAGTGTTTACGGACATATTCAGTCTCTCCCTATCCCAGTCTGCTGTCCCCACTTGAGTAACTGAACTGACTATCGCCCCTCAGCACTCACCTCTGTCATCATGAAGTGCTTTGAGAGGCTAGTTAAGGAAAATATCACCTCTACCTTACCTGACACTTATATTTGCTTACCGCCCCAATAGATCCACAGACAATGCAATCGCCATCGCAATGCACACTACCCTATCCCATCTGGACAAGAGGAATATCTACAGTTGAAGTCGGAAGTTTACATACACCTAAGCCAAATACATTTAAACCCAGTTTTTCACAATTCCTGACTTTTAATCTTAGTAAAAATTCCCTGTCTTAGGTCAGTTAGGATCACCACTTTATTTTAAGAATGTGAAATGTCAGAATAATAATAGAGAGAATGATTTATTTCAGCTTTTATTTCCTTCATCACATTCCCAGTGGGTCAGAAGTTTACATACACTCAATTAGTATTTGGTAGCATTGCCTTTAAATTGTTTAACTTGGGTCAAAGGTTTCAGGTAGCCTTCCACAAGCTTCCCACAATAAGTTGGGTGAATTTTGGCCCATTCCTCCTGAAAGAGCTGGTGTAACTGAGTCAGGTTTGTAGGCCTCCTTGCTCGCACATGCTTTTTCAACCTATAGGATTGACGACAGGGCTTTGTGATGGCCATTCCAACACCTTGACTTTGTTGTCCTTAAGCCATTTTGGCACAACTTTGGAAGTATGCTTGGGTTCATTGTCCATTTGGAAGACCATTTGCGACCAAGCTTTAACTTCCTGACTGATGTTTGAGATGTTGCTTCAAAAAATATATATATATATATTCAGTGGGGAAAAAAGTATTTAGTCAGCCACCAATTGTGCAAGTTCTCCCACTTAAAAAGATGATAGAGGCCTGTAATTTTCATCATAGGTACACGTTAACTATGACAGACAAAATGAGAAAAGAAAATCCAGAAAATCACATTGTAGGATTTTTTATGAATCTATTTGCAAATTATGGTGGAAAATAAGTATTTGGTCAATAACAAAAGTTTCTCAATACTTTGTTATATACCCTTTGTTGGCAATGACACAGGTCAAACGTTTTCTGTAAGTCTTCACAAGGTTTTCACACACTGTTGCTGGTATTTTGGCCCATTCCTCCATGCAGATCTCCTCTAGAGCAGTGATGTTTTGGGGCTGTCGCTGGGCACCACGGACTTTCAACTCCCTCCACAGATTTTCTATGGGGTTGAGATCTGGAGACTGGCTAGGCCACTCCAGGACCTTGAAATGCTTCTTACGAAGCCACTCCTTCGTTGCCCGGGCAGTGTGTTTGGGATCATTGTCATGCTGAAAGACCCAGCCACGTTTCATCTTCAATGCCCTTGCTGATGGAAGGAGGTTTTCACTCAAAATCTCACGATACATGGCCCCATTCATTCTTTCCTTTACACAGATCAGTCGTCCTGGTCCCTTTGCAGAAAAACAGCCCCAAAGCATGATGTTTCCACCCCCATGCTTCACAGTAGGTATGGTGTTCTTTGGATGCAACTCAGCATTCTTTGTCCTCCAAACACGACAAGTTGAGTTTTTACCAAAAAGTTATATTTTGGTTTCATCTGACCATATGACATATTCCCAATCCTCTTCTGGATCATCCAAATGCACTCTAGCAAACTTCAGACGGGCCTGGACATGTACTGGCTTAAGCAGGGGGACACGTCTGCACTGCAGGATTTGAGTCCCTGGCGGCGTAGTGTGTTACTGATGGTAGGCTTTGTTACTTTGGTCCCAGCTCTCTGCAGGTCATTCACTAGGTCCCCCCGTGTGGTTCTGGGATTTTTGCTCACCGTTCCTGTGATCATTTTGACCCCACGGGGTGAGATCTTGCGTGGAGCCCCAGATCGAGGGAGATTATCAGTGGTCTTGTATGTCTTCCATTTCCTAATAATTGCTCCCACAGTTGATTTCTTCAAACCAAGCTGCTTACCCATTGCAGATTCAGTCTTCCCAGCCTGGTGCAGGTCTACAATTTTGTTTCTGGTGTCCTTTGACAGCTCTTTGGTCTTGGCCATAGTGGAGTTTGGAGTGTGACTGTTTGAGGTTGTGGACAGGTGTCTTTTATACTGATAACAAGTTCAAACAGGTGCCATTAATACAGGTAACGAGTGGAGGACAGAGGAGCCTCTTAAAGAAGAAGTTACAGGTCTGTGAGAGCCAGAAATCTTGCTTGTTTGTAGGTGACCAAATACTTATTTTCCACCATAATTTGCAAATAAATTCATTAAAAATCCTACAATGTGATTTTCTGGATTTTTTTCTCTCAATTTGTCTGTCATAGTTGACGTGTACCTATGATGAAAATTACAGGCCTTTCTCATCTTTTTAAGTGGGAGAACTTGCACAATTGGTTGCTGACTAAATACTTTTTTTCCCCCACTGTATATCATTTTCCTTCCTCATGATTCCATCTATTTTGTGAAGTGCACCAGTGCCTCCTGCAGCAAAGCACCCCCACAGCATGATGCTGCCACCCCCAAGCTTCACGGTTGGGATGGTGTTCTTCGGCTTGCAAGCTATCCCCTTTTTCCTCCAAACATAACGATGGTCATTATGGCCAAACAGTTCTATTTTTGTTTCATCAGACCAGAGGACCTTTCTCCAAAAAGTACAATCTTTGTCCCCATATGCAGTTGCAAACCGTAGTCTGGCTTTTTTATGGCGGTTTTGGAGCAGTGGCTTCTTCCTTTGTGAACGGCCTTTCAGGTTATGTCGTTATAGGACTTGTTTTACTGTGGATATAGATACTTTTGTACCTGTTTCCTCCAGCATCTTCACAAGGTCCTTTGCTGTTGTTCTGGGATTGATTTGCACTTTTCGCACCAAAGTACGTTCATCTCTAGGAGACAGAACGCGTCTCCTTCCTGAGCGGTATGACGGCTGCGTGGTCCCATGGTTTTTATACTTATAATATAATAATAATAATAATATAATAATAATAATATAATAATATAATAATATAATATGCCATTTAGCAGACGCTTTTATCCAAAGCGACTTACAGTCATGCGTGCATACATTTTTGTGTATGGGTGGTCCCGGGGATCGAACCCACTACCTTGGCGTTACAAGCGCCGTGCTCTACCAGCTGAGCTACTTGCGTACTATTGTTTGTACAGATGAACGTGGTACCTTCAGGCGTTTGGAAATTGCTTCCAAGGATGAACCAGACTTGTGGAGGTCTACACATTTTTTTTTTGAGGTCTTGGTTGATTTCTTTAGATTTTCCCATGATGTCATGCGAAGAGGCACTGAGTTTGAAGGTAGGCCTTGAAAAACATCCACAGGTACACCTCCAATTGACTCAAATGGTGTCAATTAGCTGTTCAGAAGCTTCTAAAGCCATGACATAATGTTCTGGAATTTTCCAAGCTGTTTAAAGGCACAGTCAACTTAGTGTATGTAAACTTCTGACCCACTGGAATTGTGATACAGTGAATTATAAATGAAATAATCTGTCTGTAAACAATTGTTGGAAAAATTACTTGTGTCACGTACAAAGTAGATGTCCTAACCGACTTGCCAAAACAGTAGTTTGTTAACAAGACATTTTTTGAGTTGTTGAAAAACTAGTTTTAATGACTCCAACCTAAGTGTATGTAAACTTACGACTTCAACTGTATATACTGTATTCTAATCTACTGTATTTTAGTCAATGCCACTCCGACATTGCTCAATCAAATATTTTTATATTTTTTAAATTCCATTCTTTTACTTTTAGATTTGCATGTGTTGTTGTGAATTGTTAGATGCTACTGCACTGTTGGAGCTAGGAACACAATGTCACGGATGCCGCCGAGGCTGCTCCTCCTCCTTGCTCGGGCAGGCTTCGGCGTTCGTCGTCCCCGGAGTACTAGCTACTACCGTTTGATGTTTTCGATGTTTGTTTTGGTATGTCTAGTTAGTGCACCTGTTTCGTATTCTGTTTTGATTATGTCACCTATAAGTTCCCCTATGTTATGTTTGTATCTTGTGTGTTATTGTTCCACCTGTCGTGTATGGATAGGTTCGTTGCCTTGGCTCTACGTTGTTGTTTTACGCACTCCGCGTATTTTGACTCTTCGTGTTGTTTTACGCTCTCCGCGTATTTGTTCGCCTCCAGTGTTTTGAGGCCGTTTATTTTGTGTACTAATTCAAGTGTTAGTAAAGTCGTCTTGACTTATCCTCTGTGTCCTGCGCTTGACTCCACCACCGCAACCACATCAGCACACTCTGACAGAATAACACACCACCTATGGAGTCAGCAGGAGGACGCCATGATCTATCGACTTGGCTCCGCCATGCAAGGTGTCATGGACACTCTGCGCCGATGGGAAAGAGAAGGCCTGCCCACACCTCCTCCTACCTTACCACCACCATCGGCCAGCCCCATCATACCAGCTCCGGAGTCCAGTGGGATTCGGCTCTCGCTCCCGAAGGCATATGATGGCACCGCAGCCGGGTGTCAGGGGTTCCTCCTTCAGGTGGAACTCTACCTGGCAACCATACACCCGGTGCCCTCGGGATACAAGAGCGTTTCCGCCCTAATCTCCTGTCTCTCCAGCAAGGCCTTGGAGTGGGCCAATGCCGAATGGAGGGGAATAGACGCCGCCACCATCAGCTACGCGGAGTTCTCCCGCCGCTTCAGGGCTGTGTTCGATCACCCCCCAGAGGATAAAGCGGCGGGAGAGCGTCTGTTCCACCTCCGACAGGGGAAGAGGAGCGCACAGGAGTTCGCCCTGGACTTCCGGACTCTAGCGGCGGATGCAGGGTGGAATGAGCGGGCCCTCATCGACCACTATCGGTGCAGCCTGCGAGAGGACGTTCGACGAGAGTTGGCCTGCAGGGACACCAATCTAACCTTCGACCAGTTGGTGGACATGTCAATCCGTCTGGATACCCTGCTGGCCACCCGCGGCCGTCCGGAGTTGGGGCCGTCCATTCCATCCCCCAGCCCCTCCGAGCCGAGCCCTATGGAGCTCGGAGGTGCTGGCGCTAGAGAGAAGAGGAGAGAGATCCGGAGGGAGGTTATCCCCTGCACCTACTGTGGCCGTAGAGGACACACTGCGGTTCGGTGCTGGGGAGGGCCTCCAGGGGATCGAGGCAACAGGGCACGCACTGGGGAGTCATTCCAGGTGAGTAGGCGCCCAACTCACCCAGAGCTCTCTGTTGTTCATTTGTGTATACCTGTAGTATTTCCCCAGGTTGCATCTCATTCCCAGCATAATGCGCTAGTCGATTCAGGCGCAGCTGGGAATTTTATTGATCTGAATTTTTGTGTTAAGTTAGGGATTCCCCTCCTACCCGTAGATGTGCCTTTCCCTATTCATGCCCTAGATAGCCGTCCGTTGGGATCTGGTTTGATTAGGGAGGTCACAGCACCACTAAAGATGAAGGCGCAGGGGGGTCATGAAGAGATCATTCAGTTATATCTGATCGACTCTCCTGCGTATCCCGTGGTGTTGGGGCTTCCTTGGTTAATCACCCATGACCCCACCATTTCGTGGCAACAGAGGGCTCTCAAGGAGTGGTCTGACCAGTGTGTTGGGCGATGTCTAGGTGTTTCCGTAGGGGCGACCACGGTGGAAAGTCCAAACCAAATGCCCGCATTGCACATTCCTCCTGAGTATGAGGATTTGGCACTCGTGTTCAGCAAGACTAGGGCGATGCGATTGCCACCTCATAGACAGGGGGATTGTGCGATAGACCTCCAGGCAGGCGCTGCACTTCCACGGAGTCATGTGTATCCTCTGTCTCAAGAGGAGAAGGCAGCTATGGAGACATACATAGCCGAGTCTCTGAGACAGGGATACATACGGCCCTCCACTTCCCCTGCATCCTCGAGTTTCTTTTTTGTGAAGAAGAAGGATGGAGGGTTGCGCCCGTGTATTGATTACCGTAGTCTCAATCAGATCACAGTGAAATACAGTTATCGATTCCCTCTGATTGCGAGTATGACGGAATCATTACACGGAGCGCGTTTCTTCACAAAACTGGATCTCAGGAGCGCCTACAACTTGGTGCGCATTAGGGAGGGAGATGAATGGAAGACAGCATTTAGTACCACCTCGGGTCACTATGAGTATCTTGTCATGCCATACGGGTTAATGAATGCTCCTTCAGTCTTCCAATCCTTTGTGGACGAGATCTTCCGGGATTTGCATGGGCAGGGTGTAGTAGTGTATATTGACGACATACTAGTTTACTCGTCTACACGAGCCGAGCATGTAGCCCTGGTGCGTCGAGTGTTGGGTAGGCTGTTGGAGCATGACTTGTATGTCAAGGCAGAGAAATGTCTGTTTTTCCAGGAGTCCATCTCCTTCCTGGGCCATCGATTGTCCGCGTTAGGGGTGGAGATGGAGATTGACCGCGTTTCAGCCGTGCGTAATTGGCAGACTCCAACCACGGTAAAGGAAGTGCAGCGGTTTTTGGGTTTTGCCAATTACTACCGGAGGTTTATCCGGGGTTTTGGACAGGTAGCAGCTCCCATCACCTCCTTGCTGAAGGGGGGCCCGGTGCATTTGCAGTGGTCAGCTGAGGCGGACAGGGCGTTTGGTAAACTGAAGGACCTGTTCACCTCTGCTCCGGTGCTGGCGCATCCGGTTCGCCACTTTAGTGTTCCAGGTGGAGGTGGACGCGTCAGAGGCTGGTATTGGGGCTGTACTGTCTCAACGTTCAGGCACGCCCCCTAAACTCCGGCCCTGCGCTTTTTACTCTAAGAAGCTCAGCCCGGCGGAGCGTAATTATGACGTGGGGGACAGGGAGCTGCTAGCCGTGGTTCAAGCCCTAAAGGTGTGGAGGCATTGGCTTGAGGGGGCTCAACACCCTTTTCTCATTCTGACTGACCATCGTAACCTGGAGTACATCCGGGCAGCTAGGAGACTGAACCCTCGTCAGGCTAGGTGGACCATGTTTCTGGCCCGGTTTGTGTTTAAGCTCACTTACATCCCAGGGTCCCAGAACGGTAAGGCAGACGCCCTGTCCTGGCGATATGACACAGAGGAGAGGTCCATTGAGCCCACTCCCATACTGCCGGAGTCTTGTCTGGTGGCGCCGGTGGTGTGGGAGGTCGATACGGAAATCGAGCGGGCGTTACATACCGACCCTACTCCTCCAGAGTGTCCAGTGGGGCGGACGTACGTTCCGCTCGAGATTCGGGATCGTCTCATATATTGGGCTCATACATCACCCTCCTCTGGACATCCTGGTATTGGCCGGACAGTGCACTGTCTTAGCGAAAAGTACTTGTGGCCAACATTGGCTAAGGACGTGAGGGTTTATGTCTCCTCCTGCTCGGTGTGCGCTCAGTGTAAGGCGCCTAGACACCTGCCCAGGGGGAGGTTACAACCCCTTCCTGTTCCACAACGGCCGTGGTCTCACCTCTCGGTAGACTTTGTCATGGACCTTCCCCCCTCCCAGGGGAATACCACCACCATTCTGGTAGTTGTGGATCGGTTCTCTAAAGCCTGTCGTCTCATCCCAATGCCGGGTCTCCCTACTGCCCTACAGACTGCTGAGGCTTTGTTTACCCACGTCTTCCGGCACTACGGGGTACCCGAGGATATAGTGTCTGATCGGGGTCCCCAATTCACCTCTAGAGTCTGGAGGGCGTTCATGGAACGCTTGGGGGTCTCGGTTAGCCTTACCTCGGGTTTCCACCCTGAGAGTAATGGGCAGGTGGAGAGAGTGAACCAGGATGTGGGTAGGTTTCTGAGATCATTTTGCCAGGACCGGCAGGAGGAGTGATCGGGGTATATCCCCTGGGTGGAGATTGCCCAGAATTCTCTTCGCCATTCCTCTACTAATCTGATCCCTTTCCAGTGTGTGTTGGGGTATCAGCCGGTTCTGGCACTATGGCATCAGAGCCAGATCGAGGCTCCTGCGGTGGATGAGTGGTTTCGGCGCTCAGAGGAGACATGGAACGCTGCGCATGTACATCTGCAGCGGGCTATCCGTCGGCAGAAGGCGAGCGCCGATCTCCACCGCAGTGAGGGTCCAGTGTACGCACCTGGAGATCGAGTCGGGCTCGACTCGAAACCTGCCCCTTCGCCTGCCCTGCCGGAAGCTGGGTCGGCGGTTTGTGGGGCCATTTAAAGTCCTGAGGAGATTGAACGTGGTATGTTACAGGTTACAACTGCCTAATGATTATCACGTTAACCCCTCGTTCCATGTGTCTCTCCTCAGGCCGGTGGTAGCTGGTCCACTCCAGGACAATGAGATACGGGAGACTCCTCCGCCCCCACTGGACATCGAGGGGGCTCCGGCGTACTCAGTCCGGTCCATCGTGGATTCGAGACGTCGGATGGGGGGTCTGCTGTATCTCGTGGAGTGGGAGGGGTACGGCCCGGAGGAACGGTGCTGGGTGCCTAGGAGGGACATTTTAGATCCCTCCCTCCTGACGGAGTTCCACCGGAGTCATCCCACGCGCCCTGCTCCGCTTCCTCCTGGCCGTCCCCGAGGCCGGGGTCGGCGCACGGCTGGAGCCGCACGTCAAGGGGGGGGGGGGGTACTGTCACGGATGCCGCCGAGGCTGCTCCTCCTCCTTGCTCGGGCAGGCTTCGGCGTTCATCGTCCCCGGAGTACTAGCTACTACCGTTTGATGTTTTCGATGTTTGTTTTGTCATGTCTAGTTAGTGCACCTGTTTCGTATTCTGTATTGATTATGTCACCTATAAGTTCCCCTATGTTATGTTTGTATCTTGTGTGTTATTGTTCCACCTGTCGTGTATGGATAGGTTCGGTGCCTTGGCTCTACGTTGTTGTTTTACGCACTCCGCGTATTTTGACTCTTCGTGTTGTTTTACGCACTCCGCGTATTTGTTCGCCTCCAGTGTTTTGAGGCCGTTTATTTTGTGTACTAATTCAAGTGTTAGTAAAGTCGTCTTGACTTATCCTCTGTGTCCTGCGCTTGACTCCACCACCGCATCCACATCAGCACACTCTGACACACAAGGATTTAGCTACACCCGCAATAACATCTGCAAAATGTGTGTAAGTGACCAATAAAGTTTCATTTTATTTTGACATTGTAAATATGGTATTGGAACTGACCCAGTATATATAGCTTCTTATTTTCTTGTCTTCTTCTTCTTTCTTCTTTTTATTTATTGTGTGTTTTTGTTCAAACTCATGTTATTTTTAGTGCTACTTTGATATTGATTACAGCATTGTTGGCTTTAAAGCTTGCAAGAAAGGCATTTCACTGTATTTGTGCATTTGACATTAAAACTTGAAAGTTGATATGAAATGTAAACCCTCTCGCCTTTAGAACGCTTTGCTTTCGGAATTTGACAGAACATGGGTTCTGCTCGCACATAAGTTGGGGCATCATTAAAGAGTACAGTCAGGTTCAGTAAACTATCTCACACAGAGATGCCATAGCAGTTCCTTCATCCTCTCCATCTCTATTTTTTCATCCACTCCATTCCACCCCACTGTTTTCTTTCATTCTGCATGGAATGTAGATTCTGTTTTCACATTAATGCAAAATGAACAGAGGCTCACAATTTGGCTTGGTTAATAATTCAACATTTATATGAAGAAGAAGGAAATCTGAATGTACTTGTGTGCAAAGCCAGTTTCAAGAAGAAAGTAAAACATTTTTAAATTTGCAGGGTAAAACATTACATTGTAATTAACTGCATTGGGACAGCTATGAATGCATGCCCTGAATTAATCTACCATATTCAATGTGTACAACATGAGACTGATGCAGACAAACATTGGAAAGCACAGTAAACTACAGTATGTTTACACATTCAGACAATTGTACCTGATTTAACATGAGACTGATGAAGACAAACATTGGAGCAGCACAGTAAACTACAGTCTGTTTACACATTCAGAAAATTGTAACTGATTTCCCTAGTGGTACCAATCAAAACTATATGTTCTAGAAAACTCAAATCCTATATACTGAATCAAAAGAGGTTAGAATCAGGTCAACAAACAGAAAAAAATACCATCGTATAAAGTTGAAGTCGGAGGTTTACAGACATATTAGCCAAATACATTTAAACTCAGTTTTTCACAATTCCTGACATTTAATCCTAGTACAAATTCCCTGTCTTAGGTCAGTTAGGATCACCACTTTATTTTAAGAATGTGAAATGTCAGAATAATAGTAGAGAGAATGATTTATTTAAGCTTTTATTTCTTTCATCACATTCCCAGTGGGTCAGAAGTTTACATACACTCAATTAGTATTTGGTAGCATTGCCTTTAAATTATTGAACTTGGGTCAAACGTTTCAGGTAGCCTTCCACAAGCTTCCCACAATAAGTTGGGTGAATTTTGGCCCATTCCTCCTGACAGAGCTGGTGTAACTGTGTCAGGTTTGTAGGCCTCCTTGCACGCACACGCTTTTTCAGTTCTGCCCACAAATGTTCTATAGGCTTGAGGTCAGGCCTTTTTGATGGCCACTCCAATACCTTGACTTTGTTGTCCTTAAGCCATTTTGCCACAACTTTGGAAGTATGATTGGGGTCATTGTCCATTTGGAAGACACATTTATGACCAAGCTTTAACTTCCTGACTGATGTCTTGAGATGTTGCTTCAATATATCCACATAATTGTCCTTCCTCATGATGCCATCTATTTTGTGAAGTGCACCAGTCCCACTTTCCCATGATGTCAAGCAATGAGACAATGAGTTTGAAGGTAGGTCTTGAAATACATCCACAGGTAAACCTCAATTAGCCTATCAGAAGCTTCTAAAGCCATGACATTATTTTCTGGACTTTTCCAAGCTGTTTAAAGGCACAGTCAATTTAGTGTTTGTAAACTTCTGACCCACTGAAATTGTGATACAGTGACTTATAAGTGAAATAATCCGTCTGTAAACAATTGTTGGAAAAATTACTTGTGTCATGCACAAAGTAGATGTCCTATCCGACTTGACAAAACTATAGTTTGTTAACAAGAAATGTATGGAGTGGTTTAAAAACAAGTTTTAATGTCTCCAACCTAAGTGTATGTAAACTTTCGACTTCAACTTTATGTAGATGTTGTAAAACAGCCTCAGAGAAATCAATACCTTGTCTAAAACAAGTGTTGACTAATCAAATATCAAATTAAGAGGGGAAATGTCATCTTTTCTGTCAGGTAGCAGGCATTTTCGCTGTCGAATAAGGCTTTCGGGAATGGGAAGAGCTGTAAATAGTGGAAATATCAGATCACAGCTATCAGTACTGTAGATTATCTTCCAACCCCCTGTTGCCTAGGGGGTAGCTTTAGATATTAGAATCCTAGCTAGAAGGAGGTAGTGTCGGGTGTATTAGGGTCAACGTCACAGTTCATTCACTCACTACTGCCCTATGCTAAAAACAGCCACCATATCTATAAATAATGCTGGATCAACAGCCTCAGGATGAAGATGTGCACTACCTCTACTGTCAAGACTTCAACTAAACAGACCTGTCATGCCTCATCCACCCCCTGAGAGCAGCCATACCTCACAGGATCAAGCTTGTGTGCCACGCTCCCCTCCCACACATCAAGTTGTCATCCCACAACCCAGCCCCAGAACATTAACATTTCATCAAACTTTGGAGAGACAAAACTAGAATGTATAAAACATTCATGGACATGGCGGCAGGTGAGCAATTCTCCTTTTCCTCATGCAGCACAAAACATCAATGGAAAACTTAAAACGTGGTGCCACAAAGAAAATGCAGGAGACATTTCCACATACCCAGAATATTGGGCAGCACCAATTTCTGGACAGGGTAAGGCGTGCACTAATCACTGGAAGGAAGCATTGGTTGATGTCACAACAGGGGAGGGATAGTCACCTACTCTATCTATCTCCAGATCCCTTTGAATTGTAAATGCTTTACTGCACAATGCACTATCCATCCCTTCATTCTATACTGTTCCCTGTGTTCGCAGTGCTTTTGTGTCATAAAACATAGAGTGTGGATGATGCTGTACTTAGCCATCAAAATGGCCTGCATTGTATGAGTCATGTCTCACTGTGTATGATTGTTACCCAAAGGGAATAAGGAATACACTGCAGTGGATAACCTGAAGTGTCTCCAGGGGGTGCCTGGAAAATGCCCTGTTGTTAATCCCGGCTGAATTCAGGATACAGAAAACTCTGGGGTTCTTAGGAGATCCTTTCTCACTCAAAGCCAAAACCCGCTTCTGGTTTAGAGCCTACAAAGCGAGGGGAGAAAAGAAACAAGACTGTACATTTCAAGATCTTGATTCCGCACCACACCAATTCTCCCTGATAAGTAGTCCGGCAGATAAGATCAGTACATGAACAAGCCCTACAGCTTAAATTAATCATGAGCTGAAATGTAACGTCTTCGTAGCCTCGGAGCTGTGAAAGGAGCACCAGTCTCCCTAGTCAATGAGGTCCCTTATCAACAACATAGAAAGGAGACAGAACATGGGCTGTGCTTCAAACTGCTCACTTGCAGCACAACTTTTGTTAGAGACCATTTTTATAATAGTGGAAGAAGGAGGAGGGAATGGATGTGGGGGAATGACATGGGCCCGGTTTCCCAAAAGCATCTTAAGGCTAAATTCATCGTTCTAACAATGAACTTAGCATTAAGATGCTTTTGAGAAACCGAGCCCTAGTCATTATTAGCTCCCAGGTCATAGTACATGGACTATGTGTGTGTCTGGCGCTTTCTGCTGACTACTTCCATCCTCAAACCACCATCCACACCCTCGGCACTTTACATTCAAGGCTCACCTTAGAATGTAATCCCTTTACAAAATATTGGTCTTTACTCAATAGTCAATCCATGCTTTTTTAGAATATACAGTATATCACCATAAATCACAATCATTACCATATTAATGTCTTTCAGTTTGAAAATAAGGATGATGGTAAAACATAAGAGTGCATTAATTTGTATTCATGTGCTTGAGGCAAGTTGGTACCCAATGCCAGTGGTTGGATTTGATTGTATAGAGGCTTTTCATTGTCAGATCCCTTATGAAAAGAGACGGCATGTACAACGGAGCTTGGTCACAAACACAGGCCGCTCTGGGAACATCATGCTGGGAACATTCTGCAGCTAAGGCCTTGGCAAAACAAACACAGTCAGAAGAAGAAAAGTACATTTGCACAGTTTGCTGTTGCATAGTAACAGAACCCACCACATGATGTACAGCATTATAAATACTCCATGGCAGTAGCCTTGCATCATGGCCCAGTGTTTCCCTTCAACCTACTCAGCCTTGTTCAGCCCAAATATCCCCCTCTTTCTCCGTGCCTCGGCACCGTCTTGACATTGGCACAGAAAGCCCTGGCAGGCTGGCATCTCCCTGCATTCTGTCCCACCTCCCCCTCATTTTTGGAATGCCGTCCAAAGAGCCTTTATGGACTGGAGACTCCTGACCTTTTGTCTACTGTGGATCTGCAAAAAATTAGTTGATCTGTCAGGTTCTAGGGTTGCAAAGGGAGGATATACAGTATCTCACAAAAGTGAGTACACCCCTCACATTTTTGTAAATATTTTAGTATATCTTTTCATGTGACAACACTGAATAAATGACACTTTCCTACAATGTAAAGTAGTGAGTGTACAGCTTGTATAACAGTGTACATTTGCTGTCCCCTCAAAATAACTCAACACACAGCCATTAATGTCTAAGCCGCTGGCAACAAAAGTGAGTACACCCTTAAGTGAAAATGTCCAAATTGGGCCCAATTAGCCATTTTCCCTCCCCGGTGTCATGTGACTCGTTAGTGTTACAAGGTCTCAGGTGTGAATGGGGAGAAGGTGTGTTAAATTTGGTGTCATCGCTCTCACACTCCCTCATACTGGTCAATGGAAGTTCAACCTCGCCATGGTCGACCAAAGAAGTTGAGTGCACGTGCTCAGCATCATATCCAGAGGTTGTCTTTGGGAAATAGACGTATGAGTGCTGCCAGCATTGCTGCAGAAGTTGAAGGGGTGGGGGGTCAGCCTGTCAGTGCTCAGACCATACGCCGCACACTGCATCAAATTGGTCTGCATGGCTGTCGTCCCAGAAGGAAGCCTCTTCTAAAGATGATGCACAAGAAAGCCCGCAAACAGTTTGCTGAAGACAAGCAGACTAAGGACATGGATTACTGGAACCATGTCCTGTGGTCTGATTAGACCAAGATAAACTTATTTGGTTCAGATGGTGTCAAGCGTGTGTGGCGGCAACTAGGTGAGGAGTACAAATACAAGTGTGTCTTGCATACAGTCAAGCAAGGTGGTGGGAGTGTCATGGTCTGGGGCTGCATGGGTGCTGCCGGCACTGGGGAGCTACAGTTCATTGAGGGAACCATGAATGCCAACATGTACTGTGACATACTGAAGCAGAGCGGGACCCCTCCCTTCGGAGGCTGGGCCGCAGGGCAGTATTCCAACATGATAATGACCCCAAACACACCTCCAAGACGACCACTGCCTTGCTAAAGAAGCTGTGGGTAAAGGTGATGGACTGGCCAAGCATGTCTCCAGACCTAAACCCTATTGAGCATATATGGGGCATCCTCAAACGGAAGGTGGAGGAGTGCAAGGTCTCTAACATCCACCAGCTCTGTGATGTCGTCATGGAGGAGTGGAAGAGGACTCCAGTGGCAACTTGTGAAGCTCTGGTGAACTCCATGCCCAAGAGGGTTAAGGCAGTGCTAGAAAATGATGGTGGGCACACAAAATATTGACACTTTGGGCCCAATTTGGACATTTTCACTTAGGGGTGTACTCACTTTTGTTGCCAGCGGTTTAGACATTAATGGCTGTGTGTTGTGTTATTTTAAAGGGGACAGCAATTTTACACTGTTATACAAGCTGTACTCACTACTTTACATTGTAGCAAAAGGTCATTTCTTCAGTGTTGTCACATGAAAAGATATACTCAAATATTTACAAAAATGTGAGGTGTGTACTCACTTTTGTGAGATACTGTATTACTAGAAACTTTCTAAGTTTACAATTAAACTGCCATAATTTTAGTGGCCATTTTGTGTACTTCACATTATCACAGGCGTCTGTAATAATCTCTGGCCCTCTGTGTGGCCTTATCACAGGTAAAATATATAAAACAATTTAATAAGATGATTTTAAGATTTAAAAAAATAGAATGACAAAGCTATAGAACATTATCCTAAATATAAACCATCAACTTAGTGAATACCATTGGTGTTTAATATGAGGGTTTCAGCATGAAATATCCTTTATTTATTTTTGTCAATGTTTTGGTGTCAAACTGGTGGCGGTTGTGAAAAAAGTCAATAGTTGAAAGAGTTGCGGAGTTAATTGAAATAATGTCATTGTTGATTAGATGCTTTTTTTCATTAATTAGGCTATTTTCTCTTGAACCATATGGTCTATCTACTAGAAGCTCTTTGACAATATGGTCACAGATATAATAAATGAATACATACAGTGGGGAGAACAAGTATTTGATACACTGCCGATTTTGCAGGTTTTCCTACTTACAAAGCATGTAGAGGTCTGTAATTTTTATCATAGGTACACTTCAACTGTGAGAGACGGAATCTAAAACAAAAATCCAGAAAATCAAATTGTATGATTTTTAAGTAATTAATGTGCATTTTATTGCATGACATAAGTATTTGATCACCTACCAACCAGTAAGAATTCCGGCTCTCACAGACCTGTTAGTTTTTTTTAAGAAGCCCTTCTGTTCTCCACTCATTACCTGTATTAACTACACCTGTTTGAACTCGTTACCTGTATAAAAGACACCTGTCCACACACTCAATCAAACAGACTCCAACCTCTCCACAATGGCCAAGACCAGAGAGCTGTGTAAGGACATCAGGGATACAATTGTAGATCTGCACAAGGCTGGGATGGGCTACAGGACAATAGGCAGGCAGCTTGGTGAGAAGGCAACAACTGTTGGCGCAATTATTAGAAAATGGAAGAAGTTCAAGATGACGGTCATTCACCCTCGGTCTGGGGCTCCATGCAAGATCTCACCTCGTGGGGCATCAATGATCATGAGGAAGGTGAGGGATCAGCCCAGATCTACACGGCAGGACCTGGTCAATGACCTGAAGAGAGCTGGGACCACAGTCTCAAAGAAAACCATGTACGCCGTCTTGGATTAAAATCCTGCAGCGCACGCAAGGTCCCCCTGCTCAAGCCAGCGCATGTCCAGGCCCATCTGAAGTTTGCAATGACCATCTGGATGATCCAGAGGAGGAATGGGAGAAGGTCATGTTTTCTGATGAGACAAAAATAGAGCTTTTTGGTCTAAACTCCACTCGTCGTGTTTGGAGGAAGAAGAAGGATGAGTACAACCCCAAGAACACCATCCCAACCGTGAAGCATGGAGGTGGAAACGTCATTCTTTGGGGATGCTTTTCTGCAAAGGGGACAGGACGACTGCACCATATTGAGGGGAGGATGGATGGGGCCATGTATCGCGAGATCTTGGCCAACAACCTCCTTCCCTCAGTAAGAGCATTGAAGATGGGTCGTGGCTGGGTCTTCCAGCATGACAACGACCCGAAACACACAGCCAGGGCAACTAAGGAGTGGCTCCGTAAGAAGCATCTCAAGGTCCTGGAGTGGCCTAGCCAGTCTCCAGACCTGAACCCAATAGAAAATCTTTGAAGGGAGCTGAAAGTCCGTATTGCCCAGCGACAGCCCCGAAACCTGAAGGATCTGTAGAAGGTCTGTATGGCCAAAATCCCTGCTGCAGTGTGTGAAAACCTGGTCAAGACCTACAGGAAACGTATGATCTCTGTAATTGCAAACAAAGGTTTCTGTACCAAATATTAAGTTCTGCTTTTCTGATGTATCAAATACTTATGTCATGCAATAAAATGCAAATGAATTACTTAAAAATCATACAATGTGATTTTCTGGATTTTTGTTTTAGATTCTGTCTCTCACAGTTGAAGTGTACAGTGGGTGAACAGTGGGTTAACTTCCTTGCTCAGGGGCAACAACTTTTCGGTTACTGGCCCAACGCTCCTACCTGCTGTCCCTATACAGGGAGTACCAGTACCGAGTCGATGTGCAGGGGTACAAGGTCCAGCGAGGTGAGTAGTCATGCTGTACTTCGCTCCGCAGGTAATATGACACATTACATTACAATGGAACGATTTGATTAGTGTAATGTTAGCTAGCTACATAGTTGTATTTGTATCAAAGATAAAGGTGTAGTATAGAGAAACTATCGAGGTTAGCTAGCCAGCTACATTCGTTCGCAGCGACGCCGTTTTTCAAACAAAGTCAACACCGCAGCCATTGCTATCTAGCCAACACTACCAGCTAGCAGTACTGTAGCAACTAAATACAATATCCTTTTAGCCAGCTACATTCGTTCGCAGCGACGCCGTTTTTCAAACAAAGTCATCACCGCAGCCATTGCTAGCTAGCCAACGCTACCAGCTAGCAGTACTGTAGCAACTAAATACAATATAACTTTAGCCAGCTACATTCGTTCGCAGCGACGCCGTTTTTCAAACAAAGTCAACACAGCAGCCATTGCTAGCTAGCCAACACTACCATCTAGCAGTACTGTAGCAGCTAAATACAATATAATTTTAGTCAATGAGAATTTTGCAACATAAAGCTTCCCTTTCTGAACATTTGAGATGTGTAGCCCACTTGTGTAGCTAGCATGACTGACTTTGTGCTAGCTAGCCAACGTTTAATTATTGCTGCGTTATGAAAGGAACTAGACAAGGACACGAATGATCTGTTTAGTGTGTTAACACACTATTGGTAGTTTGTTGTAACCAAGTATTGGTGCTAAACCGTGTGTTATTGGATGCTAGCATGCTAGTTAGCTATGGCGTCATAGGATACGGTGCCCTGGGCGGTTTTCATGGAAGAATACTGTCCCAAGTTAGCTAGCTGAATAAAGTAAGTTAGAGTCTATTCCTAGAAACATTGAACCGCTGTAGTTTACAACAATTCTAATTTCTAAAGTGGAAGTTGGGAGAGTTATATTTGGGAGTTGTGGTGAGGGAGGCCCCACTCTCTCCTTTCCCAGATGTTTAGTTCATTTCATTCCGATCTCCTCTGCATTATTGTAGCCATTTGCTGCAGCCTGTCAACTATGCCTCTGCCTATCCCTGTTCTCTCCTCTCCGCACAGGCTACACAAACGCCTCACACCGCGTGGCTGCTGCCTCTCTAACCTGGTGGTCCCTGGACGCACCACACACCTGGAGTTCCAGGTCTCAGACAGCCTCTGGAACTGCCGTTCTGCTGCCAACAAGGCAGAGTTCATCCCAGCCTATGCTACCCTCCAGTCCCTCGACTTCTTGGCGCTGACGGAAACATGGATTACCACTGAAAACACTGCTACTCCTACTGCTCTCTCCTCGTCTGACCATGTGTTCTCGCATACCCCGAGAGCATCTGGTCAGCAGGGTGGTGGCACAGGAATCCTCATCTCTCCCAAGTGGACATTCACAATTTTTCCCCTAAACCATCTGTCTATCTCCTCATTTGAATTCCATGCTGTCACAGTCACTAGCCCATTTAAGCTTAATGTCCTTGTCATCTATCGCCCTCCAGGTTCCCTTGGAGAGTTCATCAATGAGCTTGACGCCTTGATAAGTTCCTTTCCTGAGGATGGCTCACCCCTCACAGTTTTGGGGGATTTCAACCTCCCTACGTCTACATTTGACTCATTTCTCTCTGCCTCCTTCTTTCCACTCCTCTCCTCTTTTGACCTCACCCTCTCACCATCCCCCCCTACTCACAAGGCAGGCAATACGCTTGACCTCATCTTTACTAGATGCTGTTCTTCTACTAATCTCACTGCAACTCCCCTCCATGTCTCCGACCACTACTTTATATCCTTTTCTCTCTCGCTCTCCTCCAACACTACTCACTCTGCCCCTACACAGATGGTAATGCGCCGCCGCAACCTTCGCTCTCTCTCTCCCGCTACTCTCTCCTCTTCCATCCTATCATCTCTTCCCTCTGCTCAATCCTTCTCCCTCCAATCTCCTGATTCTGCCTCCTCAACCCTCCTCTCCTCCCTTTCTGCATCCTTTGACTCTCTATGTCCCCTATCCTCCCGGCCGGCTCGGTCCTCCCCTCCAGCTCCGTGGCTTGATGACTCATTGCGAGCTCACAGAACAGAGCTCCGGGCAGCTGAGCGGAAATGGAAGAAAACTAGACTCCCTGCGGACCTGGCATCTTTTCACTCCCTCCTCTCTACATTTTCTTCATCTGTTTCTGCTGCTAAGGCCACTTTCTACCACTCTAAATTCCAAGCATCTGCCTCTAACCCTAGGAAGCTCTTTGCCACATTCTCCTCCCTGCTGAATCCTCAGGACTGGTCATTCAACTGAGACTGCTCTTCTCTGTGTCACGGAGGCTCTCCGCACTGCTAAAGCTAACTCTCTCTCCTCTGCTCTTGTCCTTCTAGACCTGTCTGCTGCCTTTGATACTGTGAACCATCAGATCCTCCTCTCCACCCTCTCCGAGCTGGGCATCTCCGGCGCGGCTCACTCTTGGATTGCGTCCTACCTGACCGGTCGCTCCTACCAAGTGGCGTGGCGAGAAGCTGTCTCCGCACCACGTGCTCTCACCACTGGTGTCCCCCAGGGCTCAGTTCTAGGCCCTCTCCTATTCTCGCTATACACCAAGTCACTTGGCTCTGTCATATCCTCACATGGCCTCTCCTATCATTGCTACGCTGACGATACACAACTAATCTTCTCCTTTCCACCTTCTGATAACCAGGTGGCGAATCGCATCATGTCTGGCAGACATATCAGTATGGATGACGGATCACCACCTCAAGCTGAACCTTGACAAGACGGAGCTGCTCTTCCTCCCGGGGAAGGACTGCCCGTTCCATGATCTCGCCATCACGGTTGACAACTCCGTTGTGTCCTCCTCCCAGAGTGCGAAGAGCCTTGGCGTGACCCTGGACAACACCCTGTCGTTCTCCGCTAACATCAAGGCGGTGACCCGATCCTGTAGGTTCATGCTCTACAACATTCGGAGAGTACGACCCTGCCTTACATAGGAAGCGGCACAGGTCCTAATCCAGGCACTTGTCATCTCCCGTCTGGATTACTGCAACTCGCTGTTGGCTGGGCTCCCTGCCTGTGCCATTAAACCCCTACAACTCATCCAGAATGCCGCAGCCCGTCTGGTGTTCAACCTTCCCAAGTTCTCTCACGTCACCCCGCTCCTCCGCACACTCCACTGGCTTCCAGTTGAAGCTCGCATCTGTTACAAGACCATGGTGCTTGCCTATGGAGCTGTGAGGGGAACGGAACCTCCGTACCTTCAGGCTCTGATCAGTCCCTACACCCAAACGAGGGCATTGCGTTCATCCACCTCTGGCCTGCTGGCTCCCCTTCCTCTGCGGAAGCATAGTTCCCGCTCAGCCCAGTCAAAACTCTTCGCTGCTATGGCACCCCAATGGTGGAACAAGCTCCCTCACGACGCCAGGACAGCGGAGTCACTCACCACCTTCCGGAGACATTTGAAACCCCACCTCTTTAAGGAATACCTGGGATAGGATAAAGTAATCCTTCTACCACCCCCCCCCCCCAAAAAAAAAAAAAGTGGTTATCCCACTGGCTATAGGGTGAATGCACCAATTTGTAAGTCGCTCTGGATAAGAGCGTCTGCTAAATGACGTAAATGTAAATGTAAATGTAAATGTGTACCTATGATAAAAATTACAGACCTCTACATGCTTTGTAAGTAGGAAAACCTGCAAAATCGGCAGTGTATCAAATACTTGTTCTCCCCACTGTATGAATATATGTCTTTTTTTAAGTTATTCAAGTATAAATTACCAAAGTTACGATAAATTGCCATAGATTTTCTGTTAACTACAAAGCATATTCCAGTAATTTTGGTAAATTACTGGTGGCTTTGCAACCCTAGTCAAGGCTCGCCCCTTCATTCTATAGCATAAGAGAGAACACAATACAGCCATGTTGAATTTGGTGCGACTTATACATACAAAGTGTACAGTATTACAGGAGACAGCAAATCTTGGCTCATCACTTTGTTTGGTCTCTCACATCATCCTTGCAGACAGCCTTGTACCGCCAGGGAATTGGAGATGCAGTAATACACAGATCAGGCATACAGGCAAGGCACACACAAGAACATGCACACAGAGCCCTTGCCATTGTGGATTTTGATGTTGTGATTCACAGAAGAGGACATTTTTTGTTTGTGTTCAGGGACTGTACTGTACATACACAGAAATGAAATAGTTGATAAAGTAGGAAGAGATACTGTATGCAGTAGTTCCATATACTGACACTGATTAAACATGGTGGCTGAGCTACAACCACAAAGTTATGTACAGTACACAATTCTAAGTTACTGCTATTTTAAACTTTTCAAACACATATTTACTTCAGGGAAAATATATCTCCCAAAGTATCCTACTGTCATATCCAGTGGTCATAGGTTGTGCTTGTTATAGACTTTAAAGTCAGGAACTGTTCTGACCGTATATACTTTAACTGGCACACCAAGAAATAAATATCAGAAAATGTTGTTTTCTGAAAAATATGCGTATTTAGCCTCAGTATAGACCATAAGTGAATAATTTTGCATGACTTAAACTTTGATAGATAATGCATCGCAAACATCTCAACCAGGCGGTTGAGTTGCCCAATAAGAGTAAACTAATGTTGTTTTGAAATTTGCACAGACTTTTAAATCATCCAAAAATTATACATGAATTTACATTATGTCTGCTTCATTTACTTATAATGGAAGATAGACTTATATCAAATATTAATAAAATATGATACATTTGTGTGTCAAAATAGGAATATTAGAATGCATGTAAATCAATGCATTTACAGTTTATATGCTTAGAATACCAGTAAAATGACATGTACTGAATGACATTGTGAAACATATTGAAGATAACAAGTGAATAATGATGTGGATTTGAAAGGATTTTTGTATTTGCACAGACAAAAAAATCCCATAACAATATTCATCCATCGTCCATTATCACTAGCTTTAACTTAATAGCATTACTTTAATGGGCAACTCAACCGCCTGGTAGAGCATACTTTTCAAGAGTTCCTAAAATTGTAAAACAACAACATATTAGTAATTTAATCATTCTTAAATGATGTTTTAGAGGTTAATACAATTTTTTTCAACATTGTAATTTCCCATTTTTGTCAAGGGCGACGTGCATGCGGTGAGCGAAGTCAAGCGCAGGACACAGAGCTACTGGCAGACGTACTTTACTAGTCAGTAAAGAACATACAAAACAAAACCCCCTAACAGGGAGGAAAACAAATACACACATACGACAACAGCAATGCCGACCATACGAGACATAAAACAATAACACACAATTACCAAACGAGAGACATGGGTAAATATAGGGACTACAATCAAACATAATAGCATACAGGTGTAACCACTCAAGACAGAACAAGACAAACACCGAAACATCGATCGGCAGCGGCTAGTACTCCGGGGACGACGAACGCCGAAGCCTGCCCGAGCAAGGAGGAGGAGCAGCCTCGGCAGAATCCGTGACAATTTTATACACAATTAGTACAAACAATGTGTGGTAAATGAGGTTCGGTTTTGCTCAAGCTCTCTTCCTGGTTTCTATCTTTGAATGTGTGTTTAAACAAATATGGGGGTCCGATAATGAAAACCACATGATAATTTTACTAAATGGCATTGGTTTAGATGATAAAATATGCCTAAAAAAATTAATGTTAATTTCATGTAAAATTGGTAGTTAAAATTAACTCAACCACAAGGTTGCCTGTTAAATGGTTATAGTCCCGCACTGAAAATTCAATTGTCTCTGTAAAACTCATACTGATAAAGTCACTATAGTGCAATTTCTCTTCCTGTATACCCATGAAAGAGGAATTGGAGAGAGGAAACCCTATCTTAGAGAGAGAAAAATGATGCAAAGGATGTGTATACATTACCTCAGTGAAAGGCCTATGTTATATAATGCAAGTGAATGAGCACCATGTATCTAGCCTTCCGGTGAGTTCTGCCATGCATTTTCAAGACTGTAATGAAACAATATATCAACTCCCCTGGCCCACATATCGGGCATCAGGAAGGTCTTGCTCACACTTCAACTTTCATCTTGGAGACGTGGGTGAGAGGATACATAGTGCAAATGCTGCTCGTCTTCATATCTACTGTGAAGCCAATCTGAGAGGCGGAGGAAAGCTAACACAAGTCTGCAGAGGGTTCACACAAGAGCATAGAGTTACCTAGAGAAGTGATTGTGAAGCAAATACATTCCTCAGTGAGCAATTAATTCAACTGTATTTAATAATGCTAAGAATATCTGTGGGCCCTCATCTTTTTAACTTGGTGTTTCTCTGCCCTTGCCTTGCTTGCAGATCAGGTGTTGGGTTCAGAAGGTGAGTGGGTTTCTTGCAAAATAAGAAAAATAACAAAGAAACGCTGATAAGGCATGACAGACAAGCAGAGGTTTTGGTTGACCCTGCAATCTCAAAGAGTAAGTAGACCCCTGAAGATATTTATCTTGGCAGAAAACATATTTTATTAATGAGGTGGCAGCTTTTATTTATACCTTTGCCATTTGGTTTTGGCCCAAAGGGTAAGTGTCATGGCCTGTGATGATGAGAGCCAGTAATCACGGGTGTGGGGTGAGTTCCCGGTTTATGGCTTACAGTGCAGATCTAAAAACAGCTGCTCTTTAAAGCTCAGTTCCTGGCCCTTTAAACCATAGCCAGGGAAAGCTAAGTGAAGACCTAACTTAACAGGCTTGGGATACAGAGGCCATTGAAAGTCAGTTTATTCTGGAAAGGTTGGGTCAGTGTTTGTGTTCTTATCTCACCTGTGAGCGCTCCAAGTGTAAACCATTTATCATAGGAAGAAGGATGGATGACAGTGCCTCCAGCAATATTACGCTACCACCCACATACATAATGTACAAAGAAAAAAACATTCATACACATGCATATAAACATGAGACGCACACACACACACAAACACACACACAGACACACACGCAAGCAAGCACGCTCGCACAAACGCATGCACGCACACACACAGCACTGTTTGTTCAGCACTTTTAGACTTTACCAAATTCCTAATAGTTATTGTTTTTTATTGTGCTGACTCTATTTGGAAAACCTTTGTAACCTTTGTATCCAGAGGGTATGAACAGAAATAAGGTATGTATTATAATCTATTATGTATGATGCTCTCTTACAGTAATTGGTTTTGACCCCAAGACAAACAAATAGCTTCATTGCAGTTAGCATAAAAACAATAGGAATGAAGGTCAACTGGGGGAAAACAAACAAGTAGACATATTTGTCTTGTGCTCCTGTCAGGTGTCAAATTTGCAGCAGTAGGACGGAGTCAGGCGCAGGACACAGAACTGAGTACACGACGTACTTTACTCTGAAAAAACAAACATTAATTTCCACGCAGGGAAAACACACCAGCTCACAAAAGCGTATGACACAACACAACGAACAAACACGCACAAAACCATGTGGGAACCAGAGGGTTAAATAGGGAAATAATCATCATACAATGGGAACCAGGTGTGTACAAACAAGACAAAACAAATGGAAAACAGAAACGTAGATCGGTGGCAGCTAGAAAGCCGGTGACGACGACCGCCGATAGCCGCCCGCACAAGAAGAGGCACCAACTTTGGCGGAAGTCGTGACCGTACCCCCCCCCCTTGACGCACGGCTCCAGCAGCGCGCCGATATCGGCCTCAGGGACGACCCAGAGGACGAGGCGCAGGACAATCCGGGTGAGATGGTGAAATTCCTGCAGTAAGGAAGGGTCCAGGATGTCCTCCACCGGCACCCAGCATCTCTCCTCCAGACCGTACCCCTCCCACTCCACGAGGTACTGAAGGCTCCTCGCCCAACGTCTTGAGTCCATGATGGCTCGTACAGTATACACCGGGGGCCCCTCGATGGCCAGAGGGGGCGGAGGAACCTCCTGCACCTCAGACTGCTGGAGCGGACCTGCTACCACCAGCCTGAGGAGAGACATGGAACGAGTGGTTAATACGGTAATCAGAGGAGAGCTGTAACCTATAACATACCTCGTTCAGTCTCCTCAGGACTTTAAATGTCCCCACAAACCGCGGACCCGGCTTCCGGCAGGGCAGGCGAAGGGCAGGTTTCGGGTCGAAATCCAGACACCGCCTCACTGCGGTGGCGGTCGACGCACGCCTTCTGTCACCTGAATGTCCCGTTGCAGGCGCACATGGGCAGCGTCCCAGGTCTCCTCCGAGCACCTAAATCATTCATCCATCGCAGGTGCCTCGATCTGGCTCTGATGCCACGGTGCCAGGTCCGGCTGATAACCTAGTACACACTGAAACGGAGACATGTTAGTGGAGGAGTGGCGGAGGGAGTTTTGGGCCATCTCTGCCCAGGGGATGAAAGCTGCCCACTACCCCGGCCGGTCCTGGCAATAGGACCGCAGAAACCTACCCACATCCTAGTTAACTCTCTCCACCTGCCCATTACCCTCGGGGTGAAAACCTGAGGTCAGGCTGACCGAGACCCCCAGGCGTTCCATGAACGCCCTCCAGACCCTCGATGTGAACTGGGGACCCCGATCAGACACTATATCCTCAGGCACCCCGTAGTGCTGGAAGACAGAGCCTCCGCAGTCTGTAGGGCCGTAGGGAGACCGGGCAAAGGAAGGAGATGGCAGGACTTCGAAAACTGATCCACAACGACCAGGATCGTGGTGTTACCTTGTGACGGAGGAAGATCCGTCACGAAGTCCACCGATAGGTGTGACCACGGCCGTTATGGAATGGGTAGGGGTTGTAATTTCCCTCTGGGCAGGTGTCTAGGTGCCTGGGCGCACACCGAGCAGGAGGAAACATAAACCCTCAGGTCCTTAGCTAAAGTGGGCCACCAGTACTTTCCACTAGGACAGCGCACTGTCCGACCGATGCCAGGATGACCAGAGGAGTGTGACGTGTGGGCCCAACAGATCAATCGATCGCGGACATCAACCGGAACGTACAGACGCCCAACTGGACACTGGGTGGGAGTTGGCTCCGTACGTAACGCCCGCTCGATGTCCGCGTCAACCTCCCTTTCCACCGGTGCCACCAGGCAAGAAGCCGGAAGTATGGGAGTGGGATCCATGGACCGCTCCTCTGTGTCATACATCCGGGACAGTGCGTCTGCCTTAGCGTTCTGGGAACCTGGTCTGTAGGATAGGGTGAAAACAAAACGGGTGAAAAACATGGCCCTCCTTGCCTGGCGAGTTCAGTCTCCTCGCCGCCCGGATGGACTCCAGATTGCGGTGGTCAGTCCAAATGAGGAAGGGTGTTTAGCCCCCTGAAGCCAATGCCTCCACGCCTTCAGAGCCCTGACAACAGCTAACAGCTCCCGGTCCCCCACATCATAGTTTCGCTCCGCCGGGCTGAGCTTCTTCGAAAAGAAAGCACAGGGGCGGAGCTTTGATGGCGTACCTGAGCGCTGAGACAGCACAGCTCCTATCCCAGCCTCGGACGCGTCCACCTCTGCTATGAATGCCAAGGAGGGATCAGGATGAGCCAGCAGGGGAGCCGAGGTAAACAGAGCCTTCAGGTGACCAAAAGCCCTGTCCGCCCCAGCTGACCACTTCAGTTGCACTGGTCCCCCCTTCAGCAAGGAGGTAATGGGAGCCACTACCTGACAAAAGCCCTGGATAAACCTCCGGTAGTAGTTGGCAAACCCTAAGATTCAATCATGATGGCTTCCTTTTCGCACAGTGCGGCTCTGTAGAGTGGAAGATGGCGTATTGAATAGAAAGCGGTACAAACCACCACAAGATAAAAACATAATATTCAAAATCAGTAAGTTAGACTAAATATTAGCATTTCATATATTCGCAGTAAATAAAATTCAATCTGGATAATAACACAAAACAAATCATAAGGCTAGAGAAATATATCGACAAATATTACAACAACAGGCAACACCCAAACATGGTGGAAGATAAACGAGGAGAACCAATCCCCAAGAGAAAACGCGACTCGTCGACTGATACAGATGATATATGCTTTTCACCACTGTGTCTGGTAAGTGTGGAAAGCGACCTGTTGAAGTCGATAAATGACAAATTGGGCATACTAGAATTGGTCAGTAAGGACGTAAAAGAGTTGAAAGCGAGTCTTGAAATGAGTGACGAAAAAGCTGCGATAATGGAGAAAGGAACCCCAAAATTAAAAGTGACAGTCACTAAGATGGAAACGGATTTTAGGGAACTTAAAAAGGAGAACAACCTTCTGAGAGAAGCCTTACTAGACATCCAAACTAGATCGATGAGAGAAAATCTAGTACTTACGGGTATTCAGGAAAAGGAGGGAGAAATAACCAAGAATATTATGAAGGATTTCCTGCATACAGCGCTTCAAATCCTACTCGAGGCTGTCGAACGTGTACACCTTTTCGGACAAAGAGGACAGAAATATGAGCGCCCAATTGTTGCCAAATTCGAATTTTTTAAGGATAAAGCAATGGTTGAAAGCCTAGGTAAAAGACTTGCTGGCACGAAAATAGGCATGAATGATCAGTTCCTGAGGGAGATTGCAGAAAGGCACAAAGTTCTGTATCCAATCTTCAAGGAAAATAGATTAAAAGGGAAACGTGTTCCACTGGTGGTCGATAAACTATATATTGACAACAAAATGTTCAGAGACACAAAGACTACTCCATGGCTATTCTAAAAGTTGTAATAGAGGAGTCGAATAAAGAAACACCAAATTCTAGCAATGAAAGGGATTGTTGATTGTTGATATTAAAGAACATTTATGGTAAGTATAGTATTTTCTTAAAGGATAAAACGATATAACAAGAAAAGATAACAAGCAGAATAATACATCTTCAAATACAACTAATTAGAACATGGCTTTTTTGGCGGGAAATTGTTGTTTTGGTGGGCGGTTGTTGTGGTTAGTCCTGTGTTCTCCCTGGCGTCCTTTCCCCCTTGCGGCAGGTGAGGGATGCGGGTGCGTTTGTGCGCTCGGCCCATTTCCTCTGCAGTCAACCATGTGGTGTGCATTTTTGTGTTTGGAAGGGTGCGGTGTTAAGTGAGTGAGAGGGGAAATGGTTGCATATCCCAGAGCCGACGGGTGTCTATGAGCAGGGGTAGTGAGAGAGAGCTTTCAATTTTGTGTAGATGAGGGATATACATTTTTTTATATAGTATACATCTAATCTAACTTTTTATTGTCCTATCATGATGGAAAGATCCCCAACCCTATATCCTGGACACCCACCTGAGCGACCCATACACCAAAGAGAAGTTCCCATCTGTTTTATGGACCTGCTGTGAGTATGCAACCTAAACAGAGAAATAAATGCGGTCAGAGACCTACTTGAGCAGCACCGCCCCCTCAGGATTCTGAGCCTGCCTTGCAGGGTTGGTCATACAAAGCCAGAGCCCCCTGATGGGAGAGCATTATATACAAGGAAATTCTCAAAGCTGCTAATGAGAACCTTGACGACCTTGTACCTAGCCGATGGGGATTCCGGTGGGGTACCCCCACCCAGGTAGTGGCAGTGCTGGCAACACTGGCTGCAGTAACCCATGGGGAGGGGGTCATTGTGGCCCAGGTGGCACAAAATAATCAAAGGTCTGACTGCACGGAGATGCTTGGGGAAAATGGTTACAACGGGGGACCAGAGTGTTTGTGTCTCAGGTGAAGAGGGTGGATCTAATCTCCATCACCTAGGACTTGACTTAGATTAATCAAATCTCACATTGTTGTCAATTTCTACTCAATCTTGCATGCTTTCTCAATCAGCTGTAACTGTATGCACTCGTAAATCAGGTCCTTTCTTGACTTGGGCTCTGGGATGTAACAACCATTGAGCATCTGATTTTATGGTTGATTGTGGAGGAAGGGGGTTGAGTATGTTGGAGTATGTGAGTATGTGCGTGTGTGTTTGTCCCGCATCTGTTGTGGGGGGGTGACGATGTTGGGGGGGGGGGGGGGGGGGGGGGGGGGGGGGGGGGTGTATGGGATGGACCGCGGTAATTATTTGCTAGGATAATAATTGCTTGTCAATAAATAAATGTAATATAATGGCAATCCGGGTTGTATGTTGAGATCCTGCTCATGAACTGCCAACATTGTTACGCATATTCATTGATAAAGAAGATATGCAGGATATTTGAATAGATATATATTTTTAAATAGTATATATATATATATATATATATATATATATATATATATATATATATATATATATACACAGTGGGGATAACAAGTATTTGATACACTGCCGATTTTGCAGGTTTTCCTACTTACAAAGCATGTAGAGGTCTGTAATTTTTATCATAGGTACACTTCAACTGTGAGAGACGGAATCTAAAACAAAAATCCAGAAAATCACATTGTATGATTTTTAAGTAATTCATTTGCATTGTATTGCATGACATAAGTATTTGATCACCTACCAACCAGTAAGAATTCCGGCTCTCACAGACCTGTTAGTTTTTCTTTAAGAAGCCCTCCTGTTCTCCACTTATTACCTGTATTAACTGCACCTGTTTGAACTCGTTACCTGTATAAAAGACACCTGTCCACACACTTAATCAAACAGACTCCAACCTCTCCACAATGGCCAAGACCAGAGAGCTGTGTAAGGACATCAGGGATAAAATTGTAGACCTGCACATGGCTGGGATGGGCTACATGACAATAGGCAAGCAGCTTGGTGAGAAGGCAACAACTGTTGGCGCAATTATTAGAAAATGGAAGAAGTTCAAGATGACGGTCAATCACCCTCGGTCTGGGGCTCCATGCAATATCTCACCTCGTGGGGCATCAATGATCATGAGGAAGGTGAGGGATCAGCCCAGAACTACACGGCTGGACCTGGTCAATGACCTGAAGAGAGCTGGGACCACAGTCTCAAAGAAAACCATTAGTAACACACTATGCCGTCATGGATTAAAATCCTGCAGCGCACACAAGGTCCCCCTGCTCAAGCCAGTGCATGTCCAGGCCCATCTGAAGTTTGCCAATGACCATCTGGATGATCCAGAGGAGGAATGGGAGAAGGTCATGTCTGATGAGACAAAAATAGAGCTTTTTGGTCTAAACTCCACTCGCCGTGTTTGGAGGAAGAAGAAGGATGAGTACAACCCCAAGAACACCATCCCAACCGTGAAGCATGGAGGTGGAAACATCATTCTTTGGGGATGCTTTTCTGCAAAGGGGACAGGACGACTGCACCGTATTGAGGGGAGGATGGATGGGCCATGTATGGGCTATGTATCGCGAGATCTTGGCCAACAACCTCCTTCCCTCAGTAAGAGCATTGAAGATGGGTCGTGGCTGGGTCTTCCAGCATGACAACGACCCGAAACAAACAGCCAGGGCAACTAAGGAGTGGCTCCGTAAGAAGCATCTCAAGGTCCTGGAGTGGCCTAGCCAGTCTCCAGACCTGAACCCAATAGAACATCTTTGGAGGGAGCTGAAAGTCTGTATTGCCCAGCGACAGCCCCGAAACCTGAAGGATCTGGAGAAGGTCTGTATGGAGGAGTGGTGCCAAAATCCCTGCTGCAGTGTGTGCAAACCTGGTCAAGACCTACAGGAAATGTATGATCTCTGTAATTGCAAACAAAGGTTTCTGCACCAAATATTAAGTTCTGCTTTTCTGATGTATCAAATACTTATGTCATGCAGTAAAATGCAAATTAATTACTTAAAAATCATACAATGTGATTTTCTGGATTTTTGTTTTAGATTCCGTCTCTCACAGTTGAAGTGTACCTATGATAAAAATTACAGACCTCTACATGCTTTGTAAGTAGGAAAACCTGCAAAATCGGCAGTGTATCAAATACTTGTTCTCCCCACTGTATATAGAGGTGACAGCATTGGAAATTCTTTTGGCGGTTAATCTGCTTCTGTTTTGTGGGTGGCACGTGTCCTGTTGTCGATGGATGGGTCCTGGCCTCTCGGGGCCCTAGGGATCCGGAGGGACGTGGGTGGGATGCCGATCACTGGGATGACGGCTCAACTTGGGATGGGGAGGGACTTTAGCGGGGGAATTAGTGGAGAACAATTCAAGGGTTACTTAGTAGCAATGCAAATATCACGGTACAGCTATATGGACACTCAATCATTACGGTATTTTTTTATTGGTAAATGTACAAACATATATAATGATGAATAGACTTGAAACTTGTATCTCATTATGGTGTATGGTGAAATAAGTATAGCCAGTTATAATTGTAATGGCTTAGCTGATAATAACAAAAGAAGAACAATATTTACATGGCTCAAAGAGAAGGAATATAATATCTATTGTTTACAGGAAACTCATTCAATAAGATGAAGTTGCGTGGACAAAGGAATGGGGGGGGGGGGGGGGGGGCAAAATATACTTCTCCCATGGGCAAAGAAAATAAAAAGGGGTGATGATATTAATTAATAGTAATTTCGATCCGAATGTGCAAATTGTCCAAATAGATACGCAAGGTAGGTGGATTATTTTAAATATGTTATTGGACGATAAACAGATATGGCTCATTAACCTTTACGGACCAAATAATGATGATCCACACTTCTTTGACAATACATATAATAAATTATCAACCCTGTGAGCAATACAAGACAATATTATTATGGTGGGGGATTATACTACTGTTTTAAATAGCTCAATGGACCGTAACGGAAATCACACCACAAACAATCACCCACATGCTCTTAAGGAAATCGTGAATGTCATGGATACATTAGAACTAGTAGATATATGGAGGCTTAAATATCCTGATCTAGTGAGATATACATGGCGGAGACTCAATCAAGCTAGTCGTTTTGACTTCTTTCTTATCTTATTCTCGTTGGCACCAAAAGTTTAAAAAGTGTTGATAGGGGACAGAATGCGGTCGGACCATCATATAATTGGCATATACATTACTCTTACTGCATTTCCACATGGGCGAGGATATTGGACATTTAATCAAAGCCTATTGTATGATAACTTGTTTTTAACTAGGTCCAGTCGAGGTATACCAAAACTTTTTTGATATACTAAGAGGACCGTTATTAGCATGTTTTAACCACTCCTATGTAAATGGTAGATTATCTGACACTCAAGAAGAAGGTCTGATCCAATTTTGGAGAATCTCTTATCAAAAGTGTCAAAATCATGTATAGTAACCCTAGGTGTAAAATAGTAAATAATGGCTATTTCTCAGAAAGTTTTATACTGTCAAGAGGAGTGAAACAAGGTTGTCTATTTATCTATTTATCTATTCATCATATCTATTTATTGTGGCCATCGAGATGTTAGCTATTAAAATCAGGTCCAACAATAATATCAGGGGATTAGAAATCCAGGGCTATAAAACAAAGGTGTCAATGTACGCTGATGATTCATGTTTTCTTTTAAATCCACAACTAGAATCCCTCCACAGTCTCATAGAGGATCTAGATACATTTTCTAACCTCTCTGGATTACAACCAAATTATGACAAATGTACTATATTACGTATTGGATCACAAAAAAAATACAATTTTTACATTACCATGTAGTTTACCAATAAAATGGTCTGATGGTGATGTGGATATACTCGTAATGCATATCCCAAAGGAAATAAATCTCACTGTAATACATTCTAATAGAAAGTTAGCAAACATTGATAAGATCTTGCTACCATGGAAAGGTAAATACCTGTCCGTTTGTGGAAAAATCACCATGATTAACTCTTTAGTATTATTCCTGTTTACCTATTTGCTTATGGTGTTGCCTACGCCTAGCGAACAGTTTTTAAAATTATATGAGAAATGTTTTCCATTTTATTTGGAACGGCAAGCCAGAAAAAACGGGCCTATTTATATAATGAATATGAATTCGGAGGACAGAAATTATTAAATATTAAAGCATTAGACCTATCACTAAAAGCTTCAGTCATACAAAAGTTATACTTAAATCCGAACTGGTTCTCTAGTAAATTAGTAAGATTGTCTCACCCAATGTTCAAGAATAGCCTTTTTCCTTTTATTCAGATTACAACCACTCACTTTCAGTTATTTGAAAAGGAGATAATCTCCCAAATATCACTATTTCTAAAACAAGCCATAGAAAGTTGGTTGCAATTTCAATTTAATCCTCCAGAAACGACAGAACAAATAATGCAGCAAATATTGTGGTTAAACTCAAATATACTAATTGACAAAAAAACGTTTTTTTTGGACAAAATGTTTAAAAAAAGTATAATCTTCGTAAATGAAATCATCGGTAGGACTGGTGGAGTTATGTCGCACATGCAGCTAACAAAGACATATGGAAATGTCTGCTCTACCCAAAATTACAACCAAATAATTGCAGCCTTTCCGCAAAAATGGAAGAGGAAAGTGGAAGGGGGAGAAAGTAAGGAACTTGTCTGTCGGCCTTGCATTAAAGAACATAATTGGTTAAGGAAAACTGTGATGAATAAAAAAGTATATCATTTTCATTTAAGGACCAAAGGATTGACAGCCGTCCCATATAGATCGCAAAATAGTTGGGAAAAGATTTTTAACGTACCGATCCCATGGCATAGTGTTTATGAACTGATACGCAAAACGACACCGTATTCAAAACTTAGAATCTTTCAATTTAAATTATTATATACAATTTTTGCTACCAATATAATGTTATTTATATGGGGGATCCAATCTTCCCAGTTCTGCAGATTTAGGTTAGATGAGACCAAAATCGAGCTCTTTGGCATCAACTCAACTTGCTGTGTTTGGAGGAGGAGGAATGCTGCCTATGACCCCAAGAACACCATCCCCACCGTCAAACATGGAGGTGGAAACATCATACTTTGGGGGTGTTATTCTGCTAAGGGGACAGGACAACTTCACTGCATCAAAGGGACGATGGATGGGGCCATGCACCGTCAAATCTTGGGTAAGAACCTCCTTCCCTCAGCCAGGGCATTGAAAATGGGTCGTGGATGGGTATTCCAGCATGACAATGACCCAAACCACACGGCCAAGGTAACAAAGGAGTGGCTCAAGAAGAAAGACATTAAGGTCCTGGAGTGGCCTAGCCAGTCTCCAGACCTTAATCCCATAGAACATCTGTGGAGGGAGCTGAAGGTTCGAGTTGCCAAACGTCAGCCTCTAAACCTTAGATCTGCAAAGAGGAGTGGAAAAAAATCCCTCCTGAGATGTGTGCAAACCTGGTGGCCAACTACAAGAAATGTCTGACCTCTGTGATTGCCAACAAGGGTTTTGCCACCAAGTACTAAGTCATGTTTTGCAGAGGGTTCAAATACTTATTTCCATCGTTAAAATGCAAATCAATTGATAACATTTTTGACATGCGTTTTTCTGGATTTTTTGTTGTTGTTATTCTGTCTCTCACTGTTCAAATAAACCTACCATTAAAATTATAGACTGATCATTTCTTTGTCAGTGGGCAAACATACAAAATCATCAGGGGATCAAATACTATTTTCCCTCACTGTATACATATATAAACATGGGGGATTGGAAGTGATGCAGACAATTACATTGATGGAAGTTACAATCTATCTGCAATATTAAGCTGATCTACCCCCAAAGAAAAAAAGAAAGAAAGAAAAAATTAATAAAATAAAAAAGATTTAAAAAAATTAATTAAAATAAAAGAACCGCTGCATCTCCTTTACCGTGGTTGGAGTCAGCCAATTACGCACGGCTGAAATGCGGTCATTCTCCATCTCCACCCCTGACGCGGACAGGCGGTACCCTAGGAAGGAGACGGACTGTTGGAAGAAGAGACATTTCTCAGCCTTGACGTACAGGTCATGCTCCAACAGTCAACCAAGCACCTTGCGCACCAGGGACACATGCTCGGCGCGTGTAGCAGAGTATATTAGAATGTCATCTATATACACCACTACACCCTGCCCGTGCAGGTCCCTGAAAATCTCGTCTACGAAGGATTGGAAGACTGATGGAGCATTCATCAACCCGTACGGCATAACGAGGTACTCATTGTGCCCAGGGGTGGTACTAAATGCCATCTTCCACTCATCCCCCTCCCGGATACGCACCAGGTTGTAAGCGCTCCTGAGATCCAATTTGGTGAAGAAGCGCGCCAAGTGCAATGACTCTGTCACACTGGCTATGAGAGGCAGTGGGTAACTGTACTTCACAGTGATTTGATTTAGCCCACGATAGTCAATGCATGGGCGTAACACTCCATCCTTCCTCTTCACAAAAAAGAAACTCGAGGAGGCAGGTGAAGTGGAAGTCTGAATGTATCCCTGTCCCAGAGATTCGGAGACATAAGTCTCCTGAGACAGAGGATACACGTGACTTCTGGGAAGTGCTGCGCCTACCTGGAGATTTATCGCACAATCCCCCTGTCGATGGGGTGGTAGTTGAGTCGCCTTCTTTTTACAGAAGGCGAGAGCCATATCGGCATATTCGGGGGGAATGTAGTGGAGACCTGGTTTGGACTCTCCACCGTAGTTGCACCTATGGACACACCTACACACCTCCCTGAGCACTGACGTGACCATCCCTTGAGAGCCCTCTGTTGCCACAAAATAGTGGGGTCATGAGAGGCCAACCAGGGAAGCCCCAACACCACAGGAAACGCAGGAGAATCGATCAGGAAGAGACTAATTATCTCCTCATGACCCTCCTGCGTTTTCATCCATAGTGGAGCTGTGACCTCCCTAATCAGCCCGACCCTAAAGGACGACTATCTAAGACATGTACAGGGAAGGGCACATCAACAGGAACAATAGGGATTCCTAATCTACGTGCAAATGAACTGTCAATAAAGTTCCCAGCTGTGCCTGAATCGACTAGTGCCTTATGCTGGGAATGCGGGGAAAACTCAGGATATTCTATACAAACTTAATAATAATATGCCATTTAGCAGACTTTTTTATCCAAAGCGACTTACAGTAATGCGTGCATATATTTTTTGTGTATGGGTGGTCACGGGGATCGAACCCACTACCTTGGCGTTACAAGCGCCGTGCTCTACCAGCTGAGCTACAGAGGACCATACATACATGTGCGCAACAGGGAGCTCTGGGTAAGTCAGGTGCCTACTCACCTAGGATGATCCACCAGTGCCCTGCCTGCTGCCTCGATTCCCTGGGGAACCTCCCCAGCACCGACCAGCAGTGTGCTCTCTGCGGCCACACTTGGTGCAGGAACCGGCCCCCCCTCCGGTCACCCTAGGAGCAGCACCTCCGAGCTCCATAGGGGTAGGGTCGGAGGTGCTGGGGGATGGAAGGGACGGACCCTGATCCGGATGTCCGCGGGTGGCCAACAGGTTATCCAGCCGTATAGATAGATCCACCAGCTGGTCGAGGGTAAGGGTGGTGTCCCTGCATGCCAGCTCCCGGCGAACATCCTCACGTAGACTACACCGGTAATGGTCGATCAGGGCCCTCTCATTCCATCCCGCGCTGGCCGCCAAGGTCCGAAAGTCCAGAGCGAAGTCCTGTGTGCTCCTCTTCCCCTGTCTGAGGTGGAACAACCGTTCCCCCACACGCTGCATCTATTCCTCCCCATTCGGCATTGGCCCACTCAAGCGCTCTCCCAGACAGACAGGAGATGAGGGCGGAAACGCTCTCGTATCCCGAGTGAGCCGGGTGGATGGTCGCCAGTTAGAGCTCCACCTGGAGCAGGAACCCCTGGCACCCGGCAGCCGTCCCATCATATGCCCTCGGGAGCGAGAGCCAAATCCCACTGGGTCCAGGTGACGGAGGGGTGGACATCGTGTGGGTTGACCTGAAGTTGCTGGGGTTGCGGGAAAATCCCCTCTCTCCCATCGCTCCATGGTCTGCAACACGCGATCCATCGCATGCCCAGATTCTGGAGCATCGTCGCGTGCTGCTGGACGCACTCCTCCACGGGTACCGGAGGACTGGCTGCACCTGCTGACTCCATATTAGGTGCATGTTTCTGTCAGGTGTCAAATGTGCAGCGGTAGGACGAAGTCAGGCACAGGACACAGAACTGAGTACACAACGTACTTTACCCTGAAAAAACTAACATTAATTTCCAAGCAGGGAAAACACACCAGCTCACAAAAGCGTATGACACACACAACGAACAAACACGCACAAAACCTTGTGGGAACCAGAGGGTTAAATAGGGAAATAATCATCATACAATGGGAACCAGGTGTGTACAAACAAGACAAAAAAAATTGAAAACAGAAACGTAGATCGTGGCAGCTAGAAAGCCGGTGACGACGACCGCCGATAGCCGCGCGCACAAGGAGAGGCACCAACTTCGGCGGAAGTCGTGACAGCTCCCTAGAACTTTTCAACTGGAGTTTGCTTTGAAATAATGCAGTCAGGGCCTCCCGAGTGGCGCAGTGGTCTAAAGCACTACAGACCCGGGTTCGATCCCAGGCTGTGTCACAACTGGCCATAACCAGGAGTCCCATAGGGTGCTGCACAATTGGCCCAGCGTCATCCGGGTTAGGGGAGGGTTTGGCCGGGGGGGCTTTACTTGGCTCATTGCGCTCTAGCAACTCCCTGTGGCGGGCCGGGCACCTGCATGCTGACTTCAGTTGAACGGTGTTTCCTCCGACACATTGGTGCGGCTGGCTTCTGGGTTAAGCGGGCAGGTGTTAAAAACGTGGTTTCGCGGGTCATGTTTTGGAGGATGCATGGCTCGACCTTCGCCTCTCCTGAGCCCATTGGGGAGTTGCAGCGATGAGACAAAATCATAATTGGGGGTAAAATATATACAAAATAATGCAGTCATAAGCTTGTTATCTGCCTGGAATTCATCTTTCACTGTGTATTCATTGGATAAAATCTACATGGAAGTGAATGCGGATCTTTTGCCACTGAATTGATTAATCAATTGTTTTCTTGTATTTAAAAAGGTTTTAATTTCCACTATCTGCCATGAATTGTGCCTCAGACGCTGCTCGATTAGGGACATGGATTAAAAAGGCAGATGCTTGCTTAATCACATAAATCAGCAGAACTGCTTCTCTCTGGTACATTCTTTGTAGAAGTAGAGGATTTGGGCCGCAATTATGCTCTGGATGACAGAGGGTGTTTGTGGTTTGGGGGGAGCTCAAGTAATCCCATTATGACTGAACTGCAGAGAAGCACTAAACACTTCATTTGCCAATAAACCCCTTATAAACAGGGGTTTAAACATTGACCTTGACTTTGATGAGATGTTGTAAACAGCTATCTCAGAGTTTATTGATGGGTTTCACTATTAGATGGGGGTTAATAACAAGAAAATAACTTGTATTGTATGTAACTGACAGATGAGTGATTGAAAGAAGAGGCTGAGTTGCTAGGGTTAGAGGCTGTCCAGGGTTGCTGCAATAAGTCATAGAGCCACAGGTGGTGCTGAGTGTACAGCAACACTGTGTGGCTGTGCTGTGTGCTGCTGCCTGTGGTCCTGAAATGTAAATTTAAAGGGTAACTTTCAACCCCAATTTCAGCCTTTTGCCCAACCCTTAAAATGTTCTACAAATGTATTCAGGTGAGAAGCAGTGGGTGGAGGGAATTGCTCATAAATATTCATTTTGGGGGTGGGTAAACATAGTTGTACCTGATCCCAACACTTTCTCACTAAAGCATACTTACCAGAAGTCCACTCGCACGCTCTGATAATAAAATGATGTGCATTGTAAACAAATATGGCTCTGGACAGTTACCTCACAATGGTAAGGCACCGAGTTCCAGACATCTGCTGCCACTCACAATTATTGTGTTGAGAAGGAAAGTGCAATCATCACCTTCAAAATTAAGATTCAGGGTTCAATCCAACCTGCATTGCAGTATTTATACAGTAGCTCTTTTACCAATGGTCAAATTACTACTACCAGGGTGAACCCTCTCACAGGTATGCTTTCACTTTTCAGAATTAGAAGTGTGTGGGCACAGGATTAATATTGTAAATAGAGTATTTGTGTAAAAAAAAAAACACAAAAATAGATACCTGCCCCACGTGGGATTAGAACTCACACCTATGAACCAACTGTTTTAGCTGACTGTGCCACCAAACAGTTACAGTAATTAGGAAAAACTACAACAACTTGACCTGACCACCAGTGTCATCTATTTCTTGTTACAATGGATGTAGATACGAATATAAATGTATAATCCTCATAGCCTACATGTTGGTTTCTTCGTAAAAGCACATACATGTATGTACATGTGTATGAAACAGTAAGCAAAAACGTTGAATTTGGTCATATGCGGAAATGTGCATTAGTGCCTTTTGAATGTTGTGCAAACTCAGTAGTCTAGTCAAGGAAGCAACACGCTAAATATATTGGCACACTCAACTTCCCAAGACCATTTCCGTATAAGTTGTGCCGTCAACTGTTTGTCACCTGCTTTTATAGTAAGCCTTGAGGTGGTACCACCCAGCACATCAAGAAGGGAGTGTATTTCATACCGAACCCCTCCCTTGAGAGGAGGTAGAGGCACCTTCTCAAGCAGTGGAGGCTGGTGGGACGGGCTCATTGTAATGGCTGGAATGGAATAAATTGAACCGTATCAAACACATCAAACATATGGAAGCCACATGTTTGACTCCATTCCATTAATACCATTCCAGCCATTACAATCAGCCCATCCTCCTATACTGCCCCCCACCAGCCTCCACTGTTCTCAAGGTGTCTCTACATCACGATTTCAATGGTAGAGTTGAACCGCTAGAGGCAAAAAAAAGCTAGATTTACTTCTGAAAGACCAAAATATATCATTTTTGCAATTAATTGTCAAAATGAAGACCAGAATTGACGTGTTTCACTATAACTATACGTTTTTCATGAAAGTTACTCTTTAACACATTCTTTGTGGTGCTGATTCTTTCCTCAGAACGTTGTCAATGTATGTATTATTCACTTGAACCAACTAATTAACTGAAGAATAAAATAAAAACACCCTGTCCTTTAGACTTGGTCTTGAACTACATTAAAAAAGGGAGCTCATAAATTCTATGCCAGAAATATGCAGCTGTTGGACCAATTCAGACTAATGCTTTGTGGAGTTATTCCCTTAATTAGTTTTTTCACTGCGAGTAGCACATTTTTAAGCCTGCAGTAATCTTTATTGTACAAAGACAACAGTGACATGAAAAACTACGGATTGGCTCCCCAAAAATCTATTTTCTATTATCTAGCCCTCAACAGTTGCGCCGTGACGATCACTTCTGAAAATCCTGTTTGGTTCCGGCAGCTTCAGCCAACAAATAAGAGGATATTTCACTGAGACATGGTCCAGATCAGGAACCATCAGAAATCCTTCTCACAACCACAAACCACCTTTGGGATACTTAAACAAGTGCTACTGGTTGGCACAAGTTTACTGAACACATAGCACACATAGCATGTATTCCAGTGGACAGATGAATGTCCTACTATATGTACTTTATGTCAGTTCAATGTCTACAAACAATGTCTTATCTGTTCATAGGCATGTCACATGTGCAACAGATAAATAAATAATAATATGCAGTTTAGCAGACGCTTTTATCCAAAGCGACTTACAGTCATGCATGCATACATTATTATTTTTTTGTGTATGGGTGGTCCCGGGGATCGAACCCACTACCTTGGCGTTACAAGCGCCATGCTCTACCAGCTGAGCTACAGAGGACCACAACAGATGACATGGAAGGGTCATTGGGTGTGACAGTTAAAGGCTTACCAAAGGACAAGGTGTTACAGACGAGGAGAACAAGGTGTATGGGGTAATATGATTCTAACTTATCTAACTCTAATTTAGTGGCTCCTTCTTTCGGGACTATGGCTAACAGTCTTCAAGGCAGTCAGACAGCCATACTGTCCCTGAAAACCACCCACAAAGTCGTCGGTGGAGTGACATCCATTGGTCAGTCTGACAACATCTATCGGAGACACACATGGGCATAAAGCCAGCACACTGCCACTCTGCTGGCCTTATTGTAATTTAGTCTGGACTAGGCTTGGGCGGTATACCGTATATATCGTATACCGGGGTATTTGGAAATAGTCACAGGATGTTTTTTAATACTGTCAATACCGTTGGAACTACAGTATTTATTTTGATTTTTTTTTTTTATTAATTTGAATATTTGTAGCTACTTTAAGTGAATACCTGAAGTCAACTTTTGCAATACACTAGGAGATTAAGAAAACTGCGTTCTTTATTTCACCTGTCACATAATTTTTCATTATGAAGCTTACCGGTAGCCCCAGTCACATGGTGTTTGTTTAAAAGCACAAAATGACAAGAGACCGGAGCCTTGTGAGTCACTCACTCTTGTGCAGCCAAGTGATCTAGGTGATGTAGTTTAATGTTTGCAAGCTAGATATCTTATAACGATTAAATGAACTGTCTAAAATGTGCAGTTTTGCATTTGGTTTGCTAATTTAGTAGATAGTTAGCTATCTAGCTAAGTGAACAGCGTATTCCAAAATCATTCATTAGATAATCCTCTCCTGGATCAAGAGCCTTGCTGTCTAATATTAGCATTTTTGAGTTACTTGTATAGCTTTATGAGATGGGATGTCTGTCCTGCAAATACTTTAGGTCAGAGACTGTATAAAATGTTTGCAATGTGCTCGTTGGCATTTAGTTAACATTCTCTATGGGAGTTTAAATGTACTTGCTAACCTTTGGATTACAATAGCGCCCCTTGTGTTCAGTGCCGGTATTGACGAATATCCCGGTATGGCACAAGTATCCCGGTATGACATTCTGGATACTGCCAAATCCTAGTCTGGACTAGTAATGTATGCAATATCAGGTCACATTTCAGGACCCATTAAGGCATTTAAATGGTTTCCATTACCTTTGATGTTAAGTGCATCTAATGAATATAGTCTAAACGCTGCTGGCACCCGCCCACCCGACTTGAATCACCACTCTCGACGGGTCTGACCTAGAGTATGTGGACAACTACAAATACCTAGGTGTCTGGTTAGACTGTAAACTCTCCTTCCAGACTCACATTAAGAATCTCCAATCCAAAGTTAAATCTAGAATCAGTTTCCTATTTCGCAACAAAGCCTACTTCACTCATGCTGCCAAACATGCCCTCGTAAAACTGACTATCCTACCGATCCTTGACTTCGGCGATGTCATTTACAAAATAGCCTCCAACACTCTACTCAGCAAATTGGATGTAGTCTATCACAGTGCCATCCGTTTTGTCTCCAAAGCCCCATACACTACCCACCACTGTGACCTGTACGCTCTTGTTGGCTGGTCCTCACTACATGTTTGTCGTCAAACCCACTGGCTCCAGGCCATCTATAAATCACTGCTAGGCAAATCCCCGCCTTATCTTAGCTCATTGGTCACCATAGCAGCACCCACCCGTAGTCTGCGCTCCAGCAGGTATATCTCACTGGTCATTCCCAAAGCCAACACCTCATTTGGCAGCCATTCCTTCCAGTTCTCTGCTGCCAATGACTGGAACGAATTGCAAAAATCTCTGAAGCTGGAGACTCTTATCTCCCTCACTAACTTTAAGCATCAGTTGTCAGAGCACCTTACCGATCACTGCACATGTACACAGCCTATCTGAAATTAGCCCACCCAACTACCTCATCCCTATATTGTTATTTATTTTGCTCTTTTGCACCCCAGTATCTCTATTTGCACATAATCTCTTGCACATCTATCATTCCAGTGTTAATACTAATTGTAATTATTTTGCACTATAGCCTATTTATTGCCTTACCTCCATAACTTGCTACATTTGCACACACTGTATATATATTTTCTGTTGTATTTTATGACCTTATGTTTTTTTTACCCCATATGTAACTCTGTGTTGTTGTTTTTATCGCACTGCTTTGCTTTATCTTGGCCAGGTCGCAGTTGTAAATGAGAACTTGTTCTCAACTGGCTTACCTGGTTAAATAAAGGTGAAAAAAATAAAAAATAAAATAATAATAATAATCAAATCAAATTGTATTTGTCACATGCGCCGAATACATCTTACCGTGAAATGCTTACTTACAAGCCCTTAACCAACAATGCAGTTTTAAGAAAATAAAAGTTAAGAAAATATTTACTGAATAAAATAAAAGTAAAAAGAGGAAACACAATAAAATAACAATAACGAGGCTATATGCAGGGGGTACCGGTACCGAGTCATTGTGCGAGGGTACAGGTTAATCGAGGTAATTTGCACATGTAGAGTTGAAGTCGGAAGTTTACATACTCGTAGGTTGGAGTCATTAAAACTCATTTTTCAACCACTCCACAAATTTCTTGTTAACAAACTATAGTTTTGGCAAGTCGGTTAGGACATCTACTTTGTGCATGACACAAGTAATTTTCCCAATAATTGTTTACAGACAGATTATTTCACTTATATATGGGGGGCCAGTATGAAAAAAAAAAAAAAAAAAAAAAACGTATGCATTCACTAACTGTAAGTCACTCTGGATAAGAGCGTCTGCTAAATGACTGAAATGTAAACAGCTTGGAAAATTCCAGAAAATGATGTCATGGCTTTAGAAGCTTCTGATAGGATAATTGACATCATTTGAGTCAATTGGAGGTGTACCTGTGGATGCAATTCAAGGCCTACCTTCAAACTCAGTGCCTCTTTGCTTGAAATCATGGGAAAACCTAAAGAAATCAGCCTTGGCAGCAATTTCCAAACGCCTGAAGGGCGTAGTACGCAAGTATAAACACCATGGGACCACGCAGCTGTCATACCGCTCAGGAAGGAGACGCGGTCTGTCTCCTAGAGATGAACATACTTTAGTGCAGAAAGTGCAAATCAATCCCAGAACAACAGCAAAGGACCTTGTGAAGATGCTGGAGGAAACAGGTACAAAAGTATCTATATCCACAGTAAAATGAGTCCTATATCAACATAACCTGAAAGGCTGCTCAGCAAGGAAGAAGCCACTGCTCCAAAACTGCCATAAAAAAGCTAGACTACGGTTTGCAACTGCACATTGGGACAAAGATCATACTTTTTGGAGAAATGTCCTCTGGTCTGATGAAACAAAAATAGAACTGTTTGGCCATAATGACCATCGTTATGTTTGGAGGAAAAAGGGGGACGCTTGCAAGCCGAGGAACACCATCCCAACCGTGAAGCACGGGGGTGGCAGCATCATGCTGTGGGGGTGTTTTGCTTCATGAGGGACTGGTGCACTTCAAAAAATAGATGGCATCATGAGGAAGGAAAATTATGTGGATATATTGAAGCAACATCTCAGTCAGGCAGTTAAAGCTTGGTCGCAAATGGGTCTTCCAAATGGACAATGACCCCATGCATACTTCCAAAGTTGTAGCAAAATGGCTTAAGGACAACAAAGTCAAGGTATTGGAGTGGCCATCAAAAAGGCCTGACCTCAATCCTATAGAACATTTGTGGGCAGAACTGAAAAAGCGTGTGCGAGCAAGGAGGCCTACAAACCTGACTCAGTTACATCAGCTTTGTCAGGAGGAATGGGCCAAAATTCACCCAACTTATTGTGGGAAGCTTGTGGGAGGCTACCTGAAAAGTTTGACCCAAGTTAAACAATTTAAAGGCAATGCTACCAAATACTAATTGAGTGTATGTAAAGTTCTGACCCACTGGGAATGTGATGAAAGAAATAAAAGCTGAAATAAATCATTCTCTCTACTATTATTCTGACATTTCACATTCTTGAAATAAAGTGGTGAGCCTAACTGACCTAAGACAGGGAATTTTTACTAGGATTAAATGTCAGGAATTTTGAAAAACTGAGTGTAAATGTATTTGGCTAAGGTGTATGTAAACTTCCGACTTCAACTGTAGGTAGGGGTAAAGTGACTATGAAGAACTTTTAAACTATTCAAACATAGGTGATATGACATGCTTGATGCATGATTTGTTACATTGTGTACATAAATACCATCCATTCTGTACTGTGCCTGCGTTATTATGTGTTCATAACTATTCCCAGAGAAGATGTTATACTTAGCAGGTTAACATACAGTGCATTCTGAAAGTATTGAGACCCCTTCCCTTTTTCCACATTTTGTTACATTACAGCCTTATTCTAAAATGGAATAAATAAAAATGTTTCCTCATCATCAATCCCCATAATGACAAATCAAAAACAGGTTTTTAGAAATGTTTGCAAATGTATTAAAAATTAAAAACTGAAATACCTTATTTACATAAGTATTCAGACCCTTTGCCATGAGACTCGAAATTGAGCTCAGGTGCATCCTGTTTCCATTGATCATCCATGAGATGTTCCTACAACTTGATTGGAGTCCACCTGTGGTAAATTCAATTGATTGGACATGATTTGGAAAGGCACACATATGTCTATATAAGGTCCCACAGTTGACAGTGCATGTCAGAGCAAAAACCAAGCCATGAGGTCGAAGGAATTGTCCGTAGAGCTCCGAGACAAGATTATGTCGAGGCACAGATCTGGGGAAGGGTACCCAAAACTTTTCTGCAGCATTGAAGGTCCCCAAGAATACAGTGGCCTCCATCACTCTTAAATGGAAGAAGTTTGGAACCACCAAGACCCTTCCTAGAGCTGGCCGCCCGGCAAAAGTGAGCAATCGGGAGAGAAGGGCCTTGGTCAGGGAGGTGAGCAAGAACCCAATGGTCACTCTGACAGAGGTCTAGAGTTTCTCTGTGGAGATGGGAGAATCTTCCAGAAGGACAACCATCTCTGCAGCACTCTACCAATCAGGCCTTTATGTTAGACTGGCCAGACGGAAGCCACTCCTCAGTAAAAGGCACATGACAGCCCACTTGGAGTTTGCCAAAAGGCACCTAAAGGACTCTCAGACCATGAGAAACAAGATGGTCTTGTCTGATGAAACCAATATTGAACTCTTTGGCATGAATGCCAAGCGTCACATCTGGAAGAAACCTGGCACCATTCCTTTGCTGAAGCATGGTGGTGGCAGCATCATGCTAAGGGGATGTTTTTCAGCAGCAGGGACTGGGAGACTAGTCAGGATTGAGGGAAAAATGAATGAAGCAAAGTACAGGACCTCAGACTGGTGAGAGGGTTCATCTTCCATGAGGACAAGTAGACAGCCTAGACAACTTAGGAGTGGCTTCGGACAAGTCACTGAATGTCCTTGAGTGGCCCAGCCAGAGCCCAGACTTGTAACCGATCGAACATCTCTGGAGATATCTGAAAATAGTTGTGCAGTGACACTCCCCATCCAACCTGACGGAGCTTGAGAGGATCTGCAGAGAAGAATGGGAGAAACTCCCCAAATACGGGTGTGCCAAGCTTGTAGTGTCATACCCAAGCAGACTTAAGGCTTTAATCGCTGTCAAAGGTGCTTCAACAAAGTACTGAGTAAAGGGTCTTAATACTTATTGTCATACCAGCCTTCGCTTTGGCTCCCCCTCCTGTCCAGCTCAGGCGTTCGCCGTCGCCGGCCTTCCATCTGCTGCCGAACCTGCTGCTGGCAAACACCCTTCTCTCATCAACCCCGGACTTGTCTTGTCATCATTACACACACCTAGTTCCAATCCCCACTCTATCACTGTGTATATACTCCCTCTGTCATTTGTCTTTGTCGGTCATTGTATATGTTGCTTGTTTTCCTGAGAGGAATCTCTCCTACTATTTCCTGAATACTTTATATTTTGCACTGTGGGTTTCGTCCCACTTTAAGCTATGGTGCTTTAATAAATTCAGTAGTTCTAAACCTGCGAATGCCTCCTACCTACTCTTCTCTACACTTACAGTTGAAGTCGGAAATTTACATACACCTTAGCCAAATACATGTAAAATCAGTTTCACAATTCCTGACATTTAATCCTAGTTAAAATTCCCTGTCTTAGGTCAGTTAGGATAACCACTTTATTTTAAGAATGTGAAATGTCAGAATAATAGTAGAGAGAATGATTTCTTTCAGCTTTTATTTCATTCATCACATTCCCAGTGGGTCAGAAGATTACATACACTCAATTAGTATTTGGTGGCAGTGCCTTTTACATTGTTTAACTTGGGTCTAACGTTTCGGGTAGCCTTCCACAAGCTTCCCACAATAAGTTGGGTGAATTTTGGCCCATTCCTCCTGACAGAGCTGGTGTGACTGAGTCAGGTTTGTAGGCCTCCTTGCTCGCACACGCTTTTTCAGTTCTGACCACACGTTTTCTATAGGATTGAGGTCAGGGCTTTGTGATGGCCACTCCAACACCTTGACTTTGTTGTCCTTAAGCCATTTTGCCACAACTTTGGAAATATGCTTGGGGTCATTGTCCATTTGGAAGACCTATTTGCGACCAAGTTTTAATTTCCTGACTGATGTCTTGAGATGTTGCTTCAATATATCCACATCATTTTCCTTCCTCATGATGCCATCTATTTTGTGAAGTGCAGCAGTCCCTCCTGCAGCAAAGCACCCCCACAGCATGATGCTGCCACCCCCGTGCTTCACGGTTGGGATGGTGTTCTTCAGCTTGCAAGCGACCCCCTTTTTCCTCCAAACATAATGGCCAAACAGTTCTATTTTTGTTTCATCAGACCAGAGGACATTTCTCCAAAAGGTATGATCTTTGTCCCCATGTGCAGTTGCAAACCGCAGTCTGGCTTTTTTATGGCAGTTTTGGAGCAGTGGCTTCTTCCTTGCTGAGCGGCCTTTCAGGTTATGTCGATATAGGACTCGTTTTACTGTGGATATAGATACTTTTGTACCTGTTTCCTCCAGCATCTTCACAAGGTCCTTTGCTGTTGTTCTGGGATTGATTTGCACTTTTCGCACCAAATTACGTTCATCTCTAGGAGACAGAACACATCTCATTCCTGAGTGATATGACGGCTGCGTGGTCCCATGGTGTTTATACTTGCGTACTATTGTTTGTACAGATGGACGTGGTACCTTCAGGCATTTTGAAATTGCTCCCAAGGATGAACCAGACTTGTGGAGGTCTACAATTATTTTTCTGAGGTCTTGGCTGATTTCTTTGGATTTTCCCATGATGTCAAGCAAAGAGGCAGTGAGTTTGAAGGTAGGCCTTGAAATACATCCACAGGTACACCTTCAATTGACATCATTTGAGTGAAATTATCTGTCTGTAAATAATTGTTGGAAAAATTACTTGTGTCATGCACAAAGTAGATGTCCTAACTGACTTGCCAAAACTATAGTTTGTTAACAAGAAATTTGTGGAGTTGTTGAAAAACGAGTTAACGACTCCAACCTAAGTGTATGTAAACTTCCGACTTCAACTGTATGTAAATGTTATATTTCAGTTATTATTATTATACATTTTGCAAACATTTCTAAAAACCAGTTTTTGTTTTGTCATTATGGGATATTGTGTGTAGATTGATGAGGAAAAAAACAATTTTATCCATTTTAGAATAAGGCTGTAACGTAACAAAATGTGGAAAAAGTCAAGGGGTCTGAATACTTCCGAATGCACTGTATATCTTTGTCATTGGATGATTAAACACAAGCCATCTTATGTACTGTGGCTTTTTGCAGTAGTCATTTAGAACAAAGTATTCTCATGACTGTATCTGGGAGAGTCAGTGCAGAAGCCCGGCTTAATGTCAGCACTTAAATTCCCAGTGATGAAACCACCATCCACCTGTGAAAAATTACAAATATGAACTTAACTTATTTTATTCAGCTAGCTAACTTGGTACAGTATTCTTCTGTGAAAACCGCCCAGGGCACCGTATCCTATGACGCCATAGCTAACTAGCATGCTAGCATCCAATAACACACGGTTTAGCACCAATACTTGGTTACAACAAACTACCAATGGATCATTAATGTCCGTGTCTAGTTCCTTTCATAACGCAGAAGTAATTAAACATTGGCTAGCTAGCACAAAGTCAGTCATGCTAGCTACACAAGTGGACTACACATCTCGAATGTTCAGAAAGTGAAGCTTACGTTGCAAAATTCTCATTGACTAAAATGATACAGTACTGCTAGCTGGTAATGTTGGCTAGCTAGCAGTGGCTGCGGTGTTAACTGTTTGAAAATGTAGCTGGCTAGCTAACCTCGATAGTTTCTCTATACTACACCTTTGTCTTTGATACCAAGACAACTATGTAGCTAGCTAACTTTACACTAATCAAATCGTTCCGTTGAAATGTATTTAGTTGCTACAGTACTGCTAGCTGGTAGAGTTGGCCAGATAGCAGTGGCTGCGGTGTTGACTTAGTATGGAAAACGGCGTCGCTGCGAACAAATGTAGCTGGCTAACATTACACTAATCAAATCAAATAGTTCCGTTGTAATGTATTTGGTTGCTACAGTAGTGCTAGCTGGTAAGGTTGGCTAGCTAGCAGTGGCTGCGGTGTTGACTGCTAGCTGGCAAAGTTGGCTATAACTACCTACAATAACTACCTAGATAAACTATCTACAATACCTACAATACCTACCTACAATAATTACAGGTACTCTTAAGCGTGAAATATTATTGGAAACAACTATCCACAGTTGCTAACAGTTACCAAATTACCAGTAGCTACCCACTAGCTAGCTAGCTTTATTGGTCCAGGTAGTGGGTTAGTTAGCTAGCCTCGTGCTTCACCGGGCTCAGCCGAAATACACTACAATACTTACCTACAATAACTACCTACAATAACTACCTACAATAACTACCAACAATACCTAACTACAATCTAAATGCATGGTTTAAACTTTACTCAACACATATAAAGAAGAAACCAAGCTTACCTCCCCGCTTAGAGGAACACAACCTCACCCCATCGCCTCCTCGACCTCCTCGCCTGAGTTATATCTCAGAGAACCACTTGGTTTGTCATTTTGAATTCAAACAGCGGGCTATGAGAGAGAGCTTTTATGTTGCGTGGTATGGGCATGTCACAAAGCTCTCCCTTACTCTTTCTTTTTTGAGAAAGCACAAATCGTTTTTGGCATATTTATTCAAAGAAACTCTCCCAAGACAGCATTATAAGTTTAAATCCCATTATTATATATTCATGTGGATTCTCATTTGCCACAACACACCAGATCCAGTGATATGTCAGTTTATCAAAATCATCTAATGTAGCTGGTTAAATTGCAGTTGTGTGAGAAACGACCACAAAGCGAGTAATAGCGTTTGCCGTTCTTTTATACCATTAATGGGTTTTCTGTCACTGCCTGAGTCTCATGAAGAGAGGGAGAGAGATATAGAGTGACAGAGAGAGAGAGAGAGAGAGAGAGAGAGAGAGAGAGAGAGGGAGAGAGAGAGAGGCTCCATAATTATGTCTGAAGTACCACATTTCAAACTCCTTTCATTTGTCTGGTTGTCAAAGCAAGGTCAACGGTACACATACCTGAAACGCTATTTTCTTAACGGCATTTACACACTTAATACACAAAGCGAGAATATAATTGGTGAATATAATTATGATGCACTCAGGCTGGTAGACTCTGAGTGACAGTAGTGACTTACAGATTGGAACATTTCTGTCTCTCTCTCTGATCACTGGTAGAAGGCTGCTCATCTCAGATCTGTGTGTGTGCAAATGTGTCTGGCGTATCCTCAGTCCCTTGATGACACTTTAAAAATCAGTAAGAAAATCCAGAGTAACATTTAAGTGAAAAAATATTTATTCATTATTGTATGTCCAAAAAATGGTGATTCATGTTTGCTCCTGAACCGGTCTGCAGAGTGCTGTGTTAATCCACTCTAGCATGATAAATATCGTGTGTCCCTGCCAGGTACCTGAGCTCCACTATCTACATCAATTTTCTGGATGAGGCATCTCAGCTAAGGCCCAGTGGCCTGGTACTGTATGGGCTTTGGCTCAGTGGCATGTGCATGCATTGTTAACCATATAACATCTAACGTATATCATACAGTACTCTAAACTTCAAATAAGTAGTGTGGTATAGAGGTAAGGAACACGACAGGTTACACATACAGTGGGGAGAACAAGTATTTGATACACTGCCGATTTTGCAGGTTTTCCTACTTACAAAGCATGTAGAGGTCTGTAATTTTTATCATAGGTACACTTCAACTGTGAGAGACGGAATCTAAAACAAACATCCAGAAAATCACATTGTATGATTTTTAAGTAATTAATTTGCATTTTGTTGCATGACATAAGTATTTGATCACCTACCAACAAGTAAGAATTCCGGCTCTCACAGACCTGTTAGTTTTTCTTTAAGAAGCCCTCCTGTTCTCCACTCATTACCTGTATTAACTGCACCTGTTTGAACTCGCTGTATAAAAGACACCTGTCCACACACTCAATCAAACAGACTCCAACCTCTCCACAATGGCCAAGAACAGAGAGCTGTGTAAGGACATCAGGGATAAAATTGTAGACCTGCACAAGGCTGGGATGGGCTACAGGACAATAGGCAAGCAGCTTGGTGAGAAGGCAACAATTGTTGGCGCAATTATTAGAAAATGGAAGAAGTTCAAGATGACGGTCAATCACCCTCGGTCTAGGTCTCCATGAAGACCTCACCTCGTGGGGCATCAATGATCATGAGGAAGGTGAGGGATCAGCCCAGAACTACATGACAGGACCTGGTCAACCTGGAAAACCATTAGTAACACACTACGCCGTCATGGATTAAAATCCTGCAGCGCACGCAAGGTCCCCCTGCTCAAGCCAGCGCATGTCCAGGCCCGTCTGAAGTTTGTCAATGACCATCTGGAAGATCCAGAGGAGTAATGGGAGAAGGTCATGTGGTCTGATGAGATAAAAATAGAGCTTTTTGGTCTAAACTCCACTCGCTGTGTTTGGAGGAAGAAGAAGGATGAGTACAACCCCAAGAACACCATCCCAACCGTGAAGCATGGAGGTGGAAACATACTTTTTTGGGGATGCTTTTCTGCAAAGGGGACAGGACGACTGCACCGTATTGAGGGGAGGATGGATGGGGCCATGTATCGCGAGATCTTGGCCAACAACCTCCTTCCCTCAGTAAGAGCATTAAAGATGGGTCATGGCTGGGTCTTCCAGCATGACAACGACCCGAAACACACAGCCAGGGCAACTAAGGAGTGACTCCGTAAGAAGCATCTCAAGGTCCTGGAGTGGCCTAGCCAGTCTCCAGACCTGAACCCAATAGAAAATCTTTGGAGGGAGCTGAAAGTCCGTATTGCCCAGCAACAGCCACGAAACCTGAAGGATCTGGAGAAGGTCTGTATGGAGGAGTGGGCCAAAATCCCTGCTGCAGTGTGTGCAAACCTGGTCAAGACCTACAGGAAACGTATGATCTCTGTAATTGCAAACAAAAGTTTCTGTACCAAATATTAAGTTCTGCTTTTCTGATGTATCAAATACTTATGTCACGCAATAAAATGCAAATGAATTACTTAAAAATCATACAATGTGATTTTCTGGATTTTTGTTTTAGATTCCGTCTCTCACAGTTGAAGTGTACCTATGATAAAAAAATTACAGACCTCTACATGCTTTGTAAGTAGGAAAACCTGCAAAATCGGCAGTGTATCAAATACTTGTTCTCCCCACTGTATACGTTTTAAAAAAAACGCCATTGCCCTCAGTTACTACTGAATATCACTAGGCGGATTACATAAGCTGTATGTTCTTCTTTTTCCACAACATTTCTCACAGAGGCTCAGTTCTAATGGTGAGATGATCCACTTTTAAACTAGAGCTAGCAAGTGCAATACATAAATTACCCAAACATAAACCCCATTGGCTACTTTACATCTGGAGTAGGCTGGAAGTCTGTTATTATGTTCCAATGAGTGTCCTCTCTCTTAATTGAGTTACCGTCATTTACATTTCATTTCATAAATGAGATGAGAACAGAGTAAAGGCACCTGCGGATAAGACATTAATCATGGGTTTAACCCTATGAGAGATTCACCGTCGCTCTCGACAAACACTCAGCTTATCTCCTGGCCCATCGCTTGTGCAGATAGCTGGTTAAATCACTCAATTTGAAGCTTGACTGCACTGCGGAATGAGTGTGGGAGAGGGTCAGCCAAATCAGCCTATTAGCCTCCAATTAAGGGGGCCCTCACAGTCGTGACAATGCCTGCTATCACTTCAAGGAGCGTACATCCAGGTCAATGCTGGGTTCGTGCATCGCCTATGCACAGGAGTAGGGGCGCCAGTATTATCACAGCTGCATGGTGGTATTTATAGGTCAAAGCCTTGTACTGTACGTCCTAACATGACCAGAACATACCTCTCTGGATGGCTCTAGGGATGAGTAAAAAAGGCAGGGAATGAACAGCTGACCCTTCGCCAACCTCCTCTGTTGCTGTTGGCAATACATTTGCTATACATTCCCACAGTCAAGTTAGTAGAGTCAGTGGCTGATAATGTTGAATGTTGAATGTTGTCACATAGCTGTCACTGTGTTGTGGAATGTTGTGGGAGGTTGTGTTCCCCAGCCTTTTTGCACTGCCAGTCAGTTATATTGTGTTTTTCTAACCACAGTCGATGCGTCGTGCCTGCTGTCATGTGTCTGTGGTACTGCAGTATCGGTAACTGTAAGTCGCTCTGGATAAGAGCTTCTGCTAAATGACTAAAGATGTAAAGATGTGTGGTCTCCAGAGGTATCGTTGTTCCCACCTGTGGACTACAGGGAGATATATCCACTAATCACCTGGATTTGAGGGAGCTGCTATAATGATGCAGCTGATCCTGATCCAGGAAGGTCCCTGGTTCATACCGAGACAAACATGATGATGACATGTACAGATGTAGGATCTTAATTTGAGCCAGTTTGCTACAGCAGGAACATTTTCCTTCAGCAACAGGAAATGTAAATTATTCTGTGGATTATAATTAATGGAAAAAAATTTGTAGGCCAAATCAAGTGTGACATTTGAAAGTGGAAATTATTAACTCTTTAGAAGCCTTTTTAAACCTTGAATACATTACAAGTTTGCATTTCCTTCAGTGCAGGAACATCTCAGCAACAAAATAGTGATCAAATCAAGATCCTACATATGTAGTTGAAACTAGATAGAGGGCTCCACAATGGCAATCAATTAAATTAAATTATGTTTTTTTCCTTAGATGTTTTTTCCTCTTTCCCATAGGAAGAAGCATGATGGAAATTCAAACCCTGTAAAGTGCACAAACTCATGCCTGGGTGCTGAAAAAAGGGAGGAAAAATTACTTACCTCAAATATAGTATGTGTTACGAAATTGAAAGTAGACTAACAGTAGTATGTAGACTTCAGAGGCTAAACTGTCACTAAATGTGCATATTTCAAGAATAATGTAATTATGCAAAGCATTACAAGAACTGAGCTCTAAAATATTTATTAAGCAATATTTTGTGTGGATAATATATGGGTAATTTCTCATGATCAAGGTACCCTCCTTTATAATGGTTTCCAATAACTAATTCTGCAAATACCTATTAATGTATTATTTAACGTCATGTTCTAAGTATTGTTGTATAGCTCAGAAAGATAAATAAATGTCCTATGACGGTGATACATTATACAACTGTGGGTTAAAGAGGGTGAAATGGGGAAATGTGTTTCTTTCTGAGAAGGGAGAACTTCACAGGAAACATGTAGGATCCAACCAGGCAACGTGGCACAGAACAGGGATTTTCTGACCATGTCTGCTCTCTTTCTTTTGCAGTACAGCAGGCCTTTTTTCAACCTCAATCTGTCTAAGTCTTGAAGAAAATGTACTGTACTTTCCACAACATTGGCCATGTTTTCTCTTTAATTCGAGAGCCAGACGAGGGTGGGGGTAATGTGTGGTTGGCTCTGTGTGCCCCATCCTCTTCACACCCCCAATCTCCCTTACCCTACCGTAGATTGGATTATCTATGCCACTGTGCCCCATGTGTGACTCTAGGCTCAATACACACCACAAACTCACATCAGTTGATGCTCACCATCAAAAACAGCTTCATTCAGCAGCTCTGACAACCTTGAAGATGCAATTGGCAACACATAATCTCAAAGAAAGGTAGCATTTGAAATGATTCACTTCAGTTCAGGACCAAATGGAATAATCAAATGGTAGTTATTGACACAGTGTTAAACAGTGCTGCTTTGCTCTCCCCTCATTTCATGGCTATTGAGTTGATTGTGATGTTACGTCTACTGCCTGGTATGTATGAGCGGTGCTCTGGAATTGTTGAATGCAGCATCTGGTGATCTTGGCATCTATCTATTTTTACTCTGACTAACGGATGAGACTGCGATTCGTCACCTAAGCCACAACAGACGGTATTATTTAAATGTGCTCTGAATCTATGCATCTTTTGGCAAGCTATCTTTACCTTCCTGTCAACGAGGTGCAACTTAATTTACAACTGTGGATGAAATCAATTTAAAGTGACAGGCGATAGATGTACAACAGTGTGAACAAACACACACATTGGACAACAAACAATCAAGCTTTTCAATTTAGATTACTGTTTGCAAATTGCATAGTATTGCATAGAGTTGACAAGGCATAGTAGCATAAAAAGCTATACCCACACACCTACAGTAATTGTCCCAAGAAGATTCTCATGGAGTCCCATAGTAACTAACCTCCTCTCCATAAATACCTCCTCAAGTGCAGATTAGTGTTCTCTCCCTCTACATTCATGTGTCTATCAACAATTACACAGACAGAGGTTTTATGACATTGGGAGATGTTGACAGTTAGGTATCAGCAAGAAAGAAGAGGATGCCCAAAAATAAAATCCTAGATGATCCCATTTACACGTTAATCTCAGCACAACAACAGAGATGCAAGCAAATAATGTGATTAAGAGCCACTTTGATTAAAATTGGCAGCCAGCGAATGACTTTTAACAGGCTCTACACCTCTCAAGGACTGTATTTGAAGCTAAATAGGATCCAATTACTATACAAATAGTCTGCAGACCATACTAAAAAGATCCACACAAAATTAGAGGACAATGAATATGATATTGTTACAATGATGGGACTTACAATTATCTGTGGTCTGGAAATATATTACAACTAGGCCATTTAGTTTGATGATATGTTTACATATTGTGACGAGGTGTGAATGAAGGAGTCAGGCGCAGGAGGTAAAATACCGAAGTCCAGAGTTTTTTCATTTACATAAATCAAACGCCCCAAACGTCAAATGAAACTATTACAAGGGAAAACATCCACCTTGGCATAAACACAGTGAATAGTAGCTCAATCGAGCTACACGCTCTCACAACAAACAATCACTCACAAAGACAAGGGGAACAGAGGGAACACTTATACACATACTAATTAGGGTAATGAGCACCAGGTGTGTGTGATTGACAAGACATGACAAGTGGAGTGATGAGAATGGGATCGGCAGTAGAGTCACTGCCGAACGCCGAAGCCTGCCCGAAGCAGGAGAGGGGGCCGCCTCGGCAGAAGTCGTGACAGTACCCCCCCCACCCGACGCCTCAAATCCAGGATGGAACAGACCGAGTACGCCGGGGCCCCCTCAATGTCCAGAGGAGGTGGAGGAACCTCCCGTACCTCAGACTCCTGGAGTGGACCAGCTACCACCGGCCTGAGGAGAGACATGAAACGAGGGGTTAATACGGTAATCAGGGGGGAGTAACAACCTGTATGTCACCTCATTTATTCTCCTCAGGACTTTAAACGGCCACACAAACCGCGGGCTCAGCTTCCGGCAGGGCAGTCGGAGGGGCAGATCCCGGGTCGAGAGCCAGACCCGATCCCCCAGTACGAACACCGGGGCCTCCCTGCGGTGGTGGTCAGCATTGGCCTTCTGACGACGCACGGCGTGCTGGAGGCGAACATGGGCAGCGTCCCAAGTTTCCTCCGCGCGCCGAAACCAGTCATCCACCGCAGGAGCCTGGTTCTGGTGCCACGGTGCCAGGACCGGTTGGTAACCCAAAACACATTGGAAGGGTGTTAGGTTAGTGGAGGAGTGGCGGAGAGAGTTCTGAGCATATTCTGCCCATGGCAGGAACACCGACCACATTTACATTTACATTTTAGTCATTTAGCAGACGCTCTTATCCAGAGCGACTTACAGTTAGTGAATACATATATATATATATATATATATATATATATATATATATATATATATATATATATATATTTATTTTTTATTTTTTTACTGGCCCCCCGTGGGAAACGAACCCACAACCCTGGCGTTGCAAACGCCATGCTCTATCAACTGAGCTACATCCCTGCCGGCCATTCCCTCCCCTACCCTGGACGACGCTGGGCCAATTGTGCGCCGCCCATGAGTCTCCCGGTCGCGGCCGGCTGCGACAGAGCCTGGATTCGAACTAGGATATCTAGTGGCACAGTTAGCACTGCGATGCAGTGCCTTAGACCACTGTGCCACTCAGGAGTACTGACCACTCCCCCGGCCGGTCCTGACAGTAGGTCTGCAGGAACCTACCCACATCTTGATTCACCCTTTCCACCTGCCCAGTACTCTTGGGGTAAAATCCAGAGGTCAGGCTGACCGAGACCCCCAGACGTTCCAGGAACGCCTTCCAGACTCTAGACGTGAACTGGGGACCTCGGTCGGACACTATATCCTCTGGTACCCCGTAGTGCCGGAAGCCGTGAGTAAACAGAGCCTCCCCAGTTTGTAGGGCCGTGGTGAGACCGGGCAGAGGAAGGAGGCGGCATTACTTTGAAAAGCGGTCCACAATGACCAGGATAGTGGTGTTGCCTTGGGAGGGTGGAAGATCAGTGAGAAAATCAATACTCAGGTGAGACCATGGTCATTGTGGAACTGGTAAAGGTTGTAGCTTACCCGCTGGGAGGTGCCTTGGTGCCTTACTCTGGGCGCACACTGGGCATGAGGAAACACACACCCTCACATCCTTAGCCAAGGTAGGCCACCAGTACTTCTCGGTCAGGCATTGTACGACCGATACCTGGATGACCAGAGGAGGGTGACGTGTGCGCCCAGTAGATCAGACGTTCACGGATAAGCGCAGGCACGTACTGCAGCCCAGCTGGACACTGCGGTGGAGATGGATCTGTGCGTAATGCCTGCGCTAAATCTGCGTCCATCGCCCATACTACCGGCGCCACAATGCATGAGGCCGGGAGTATGGGGGTGTTGTCTCTGGGCCTCTCCTCTGTGTCATACATGCCTTCACATTCTTCGTACCCGGAATGTGTGAGAGTGTGAAATCAAACCGGGTGAAGAAGAGGGCCCACCTGGCCTGGCGAGGATTCAGCCTCCTCGCTGCCCGAATGTACTCCAGGTTACGGTGGTCTGTCCAGACGAGGAAAGGGTGTTTCGCCCCTTCGAGCCAATGTCTCCACACCGTCAAAGCTCGGACAACAGCCAGCAGCTCCCGATCACCAACGCCGTAGTTCTGCTCCGCCGAGTTATAATAATAATAATATATAATTGGTCATTTAGCAGACGCTCTTATCCAGAGCGACTTACAGGAGCAATTAGGGTTAAGTGCCTTGCTCAAGGGCACATCGACAGATTTTTCACCTAGTGGGCTCGGGGATTAGAACCAGCGACCTTTCGGTTACTGGCACAACGCTCTTAACCACTAAGCTACCTGCCGCCCCTTTTCTGAGCTTCTTAGAAAAGAAGGCACAGGGGCGGAGCTTGGGTGGCGTGCCCGAGTGTTGGGATAAGACAGCTCCTATCCCTACCTCGGACGCATCCACCTCCACTACAAATGGTAGTGATGGATCGGGGTGAGCCAGTACCGGACTGAGGTGAACAAGCCCCCAATCTACTGAAGGCCAAATCAGCCTCAGCAGACCAGCGGAGCAGGGACTGCCCACCCTTCAACAGAGAGGTAATGGGAGCAGCAACCTTGCCAAAGCCCCGAATAAACCTTCAATAGTAGTTGGCAAAGCCAAGGAAGCGCTGCACCTCCTTTACTGTGGTTGGAGTCGGCCAATTACACACGGCTGCAATGCGGTCTCCCTCCATCTCCACACCTGTGGTGGTAATGCGATATCCGAGGAAGGAGATTGACTGCTTGAAAAACTCACACTTCTATGCTTTGGCATAAAGATCATTTTCCAGCAGTCGGACCAGGACCTTGCGAACCAGGGACACATGCTCGGCGCGCGTAGCGGAATACACCAGGATGTCAGTGATGTAGACCACCACACCCCGACCAAGCATTTCCCGAAACACCTCGTTCACAAAGGACTGGAAAACGGATGGAGCATTCATCAAACCGTAGGGCATCACCAGGTATTCATAATGCCCCGAGGTTGTGCTGAATGCTGTTTTCCACTCACCCACTTTCCGAATACGCACCAGGTTGTAGGCACTGCTGAGGTCTAATTTGGTGAAAAAGCGGGCCCCATGCATTGACTCAATCACTGAAGGAATGAGGGGATGAGGATAACTAAATCGTACTGTCACATTATTCAGTGGTCGATAATCAATGCACGGGCGTAAACCTGATAGATTCATTTGTATTTTAAGAATAATGACTAAAGGATTTCACCCCAAATACAGTATAAATGTGTGAACGGTGTTAGAGTTATAGTGTAGTGGCAACCCACTAACAGAGGGGGGCGGGACTAAACATTCCAGGGTGAAGGGGACTGAGAAAACGGGTTAAAAACAGCCTCCTAAAGGTGGGCGGAGCAAAGTGCCTTTGTGTGTCAGGGGGTACAAAGCTGTATGTATGTGTTTTGGCGCCAGAGCTCTCCATGATTAAAAATACAGATCATTCTTGCTGGTTGTGGACCTTGAATCATTTATGATTAAAACCAGAGCCTTACAACCCCTGATAATGATTCAAGCTTAGGTTGAATTAGAGATATAGATTCTCATGACAAAACCGCCATCTTTCTTCTTCACAAAGAAGAAACTCGAGGAGGCAGGTGAAGTGGAGGGACGTATATACCCCTGGGCAGGGACTTGGTGACGTATGTTTCCATAGCCTCTGTTTCAGCCTGCGACAGGGGATACACATGACTCCTGGGAGGTACAGCGTCTACCAGAAGGTTTATCTCGCAATCCCCCTCCCGATGAGGTGGTAATTTAGTTGCTTGCGTCTTGGAAAACGTGAGGGCCAAATCATGGTATTGGGGGGGATTGCTCACGGTGGGGGTACCGTCTGAACTTTCCGCCGTGGTCGCACCAACGGAAACACCTAGACTCCTAACCGGACACTCACGCGACCACCCCGTAAGAACCCTCTGCGGCCATGAGGAATTGGGGTTGTGAAGGGCTAACCACGGGATACCCAAGACTACAGGGTAAGCAGGAGACTCAATAATCATAAAGGTGATCTGCTCAACATGCGTCTCCTGCGTAATCATGGTGACTGGTACCGTAACTTCCTTAACCAACCCGGACCCTAATGGTCGACTATCAAGTGCTCTGATGGGGAGTGGAATGGTTAGGGGAACCAATGAAATGCCTTGACGACGTGCAAATGCCCTGTCCATAAAATTCCCAGCTGCGCCTGAATCGACTAGCGATCCTACCAAGTGATCGGGAAAGGAGATACATAAAGTACAGTGCGCCGCAAAGGGCTCTGAACACGTTTGGGTGTTCATTACCTGGGGTGATGCGTGATTTCCCTGCCTACCGCCTCCAGACCCAAAAGTACGTTTACTGAGACGTGTGGTGGATTGTCCCTTCGTGCCACGAGAGTGGCACTGTCGCTGTCCTCCTGCTCTCTCTCGACTGGCGGCTCCCCACAGCTCCATCTGCTCGGGTTCAGAGTCGTCCGAAGTGGGAACGGGCAGACCCCTACCAGGACGTCCTCTGGCTGCTAGCAGATTGTCCAGCCGGATGGCCATGTCCGCCTGTTGGGAGAACGATAGCATGGCATGCCGGCAGGCTAGCTCCCGTTGGACGTCCTCCCTTAGGTGGCACCGGAAATTGTCATTTAGGGCCCGCTCATTCCACCCGGACCCCGCTGCCAGCATCCGGAACTCCAGCGCGTAGTCCTGAGCGGTCCTCGTCCCCTGCCTCAGATGAACCAGTCGTTCGCCCGCCTCTCGACCCTCAGGCGGGTGATCAAAAAGGGCCCGAAAGAGGCGAGCAAACGTCCCGTAGTCCTCCAACGCGGTATCTCCCTCATTCCACACCGCGTTGGTGTCCCACTACTACGGGCTGTGATTTCACACTGATCACAGGAGAGATCACCTGCTGCGTCTGTCAAGCTCTGCTCAGGATTTTGATTCGGATGGTTTGGGATTTCCATTGTTTACTCCTGGATTAAAGATGGGATTTGGAAGCCCAGAGGTTAGGAATTCTGGTGTGTACCCAGTAATCAAAGGCTTGATTTGGACACCTGAAAGGTTGGAAATCTAGTGTTTACTCAAGAATCAAAGGTTTAAGAGAGATAGTAATTTGAGTGTTTGGTCTGTGCTTGGAACAACGGTGTAATTGGGCAAACAGGTTTTGGAGGCTTCATTTTATATGTGCCCAGCATACGACAGGTTTGACATGCCAGCCTTTTTTGGAACAGAGTGAGCAGCTAAAATGCATTTGAATAAAACATACAGACATTACATCTATGCTGTGGATGTGCTGACTCCCGTGTTCCCCTCTAGGGGTTAGACAGATGGGTTAATACTAGTCATAATTGCAGCCGCCCTAATGTCAACATTGGCTTTCTTCTTTCACCTGGCAGCCATTCCTAAAAAGCAGTCTCACACACTCTATTTTTCATCACAGCTTTTCCTCTTTCCTTCCCTTTCTAAAGTGACTGGCATGAAAATATCGCCCACCTTTCCATTACCTTAAAAACCCGACTTTAATATGAGGAATTACTATGATGTATTGTTTTCCAATGACAGCTTGTGGAAATGGCACTTTTGAAGGAATTTGATCAGGGTTGTGGCGGAGCAGTGCTCTCACCCCATGCCCACATGTTTGATAAGAGGGAGTGTGGCGTAACAGAATCAAATGAGGCAGAGGGTGAGGAAGATTGAATGTCCTCATATCAAACACGGTGTAACTTCAAAGGGAGCACTCTGTGCTGTAAACCTCAGCAGGGACAGAAAGGAGGCAAAGGGATCAAAACCCCTCACACCAGTCACTCATTCACTCAGTCCTTCAAACAACATGTGCAGAGCGCTCTATTTGACTCACCAAACCACTTAATTAATGAAGACTTCATTTGAATGTCGAATAGCGTAAAGAAAAGTGCTCGCTACTTTCCATCTGTTAAGAATGTCTATAAGACAGAAAAAAATGCTTTTGAAATGTAGGGTCAAGTGCATTCAGCATAGCCACTGTACTCATAATTAAGTTATATGTGGTCAAAGATTAGCTAAAAAACATTACCATGTACACTACCATTCAAAAGTTTGGGGTCACTTAGAAATGTCCTTGTTTTCCATGAAAACATACATGAAATGAGTTTGAATAGGAAATATAGCAAAATGCATAGGAAATGTAGTCATTGACAAGGTTAGAAATAATTAATTTTAATAATGTATTTGTGTCCTTCAAAATTTGCTTTCGTCAAAGAATCCTCCATTTGCAGCAATTACAGCCTTGTAGATCTTTGGCATTCTAGTTGTCAATTTGTTGAGGTAATCTGAAGAGATTTCACCCCATGCTTCCTGAAGCACCTCCCACAAGTTGGATTGGCTTGATGGGCACTTCTTACGGTCAAGCTGCTCCCACAACAGCTCAATAAGGTTGAGATCCGGTGACTGTGCTGGCCACTCCAGTATAGACAGAATACCAGCTGACTGCTTCTTCCCTAAATAGTTCTTGCATAGTTTGGAGCTGTGCTTTGGGTCATTGTCCTGTTGTAGGATGAAATTGGCTTCAATCAAGGGCCATCCACAGGGTATGGCATGGCATTGCAAAATGGAGTGATAGCCTTCCTTCTTCAAGATATCTTTTACCCTGTACAAATCTCCCACTTTACCACCACCAAAGCACCCCCAGACCATCACATTGCCTCCACCATGCTTGACGGATGGCATCAGGCACTCCTCCAGCATCTTTTCATTTGGTCTGCATCTCACAAATGTTCTTCTTTGTGATCCGAACACCTCAAACTTCGATTCGTCTGTCCATAACACTTTTTTCCAATCTTCCTCTGTCCAGTGTCTGTGTTCTTTTGCCCATCTTACTCTTTTATTTTTATTGGCCAGTCTGAGATATGGCTTTTTCTTTGCAACTCTGCCTAGAAGGTCAGCATCCCGGAGTCGCCTCTTCACTGTTGACGTTGAGACTGGTGTTTTGCGGGTACTATTAAATGAAGCTGCCAGTTGAGGACCTGTGAGCCGTCTGTTTCTCAAACTCTCTAATGTATTTGTCCTCTTGCTCAGTTGTGCACCGGGGCTCCTACTCCTCTTTCTATTCTGGTTAGAGCCTGTTTGCGCTGTTCTGTGAAGGGAGTAGTACACAGCATTGTACGAGATCTTCAGTTTCTTGGCAATTTCTCGCATGTAATAGCCTTCATTTCTCAGAACTAGAATAGACTGACAAGTTTCAGAAGAAAGTTATTTGTTTCTGGCCATTTTGATTCTGTAATCGAACGCACAATTGCTGATGCTCCAGATACTCAACTAGTCTCAAGACGGCCAGTTTTATTGCTTCTTTAATCAGCACAACAGTTTTCAGCTGTGCTAACATAATTGCAAAAGGGTTTTCTAATGATCAATTAGCCTTTTAAAATGATAAACTTGGATTAGCAAACACAACGTGCCATTGGAACACAGGACTGATGGTTGCTGATAATGGGCCTCTGTCCACCTATGTAGATATTCCATAACAAATCAGCCGTTTCCAGCTACAATAGCCATTTACAACATTAACAATGTCTACACTGTATTTCTGATCAATTTGATGTTATTTTAATGGACATAAAAAATTGCTTTTCTTTCAAAAACAAGGACATTTCTACGTGACCCCAAACTTTTGAACGGTAGTGTATATTTCATGTTATTTGACCCTATCTTAATAACCAAACTCCTAGAATAAATTTATCTGTAGGGAGAACAAATATATTGATACCGCTATATCAGTGAAACACACATAGTCTCTCCTTACTCTGCCCTTGTTTGGCAGTAAGGGCCCCACAAAGTCAGCCTGTGAATGCACCAAACAGATAATTGACAGCATGGTCATCCACCCACTCCATAGAAACTACGGGAGGTAGTCTTCCCCTGCCTTTCAATCTGCCAATTAGACTCCTACACCAAGCAAGCCGGCATCTCAGATACATGGCAATTAATGGCACAAAAACACACTCCAGCAAAGGGAGTACACAACCTATTTCATGTAAAGAACTGGCCAGGCTAAAGAACAACCAAAAATCCTTCCCCAGGCACTCAGCCCCATCCTTTAGGTAATATATTTATGCTGCAGCTCACCTGGGTAAGGAGTTATATTAGAAGCATGATCCTCTGATGACCCGCTGATGAGATAATGCGCCACGTCGGCCATTTTATTGACTCAAAACACGCTCAGCACCTGTTACTGGGCTGCTGAATGCATAAATCAATTGTGTTTTACAAGAGGCTCTCTGCTATTAGAATGCCAGGTTGCTATTTCATTATTATTTACTGGGGATATCAAAGGCAATGGAGCACCTCACAAATTTAATTCACTGAGCTTCACTGGTGTTTCACTGAACAGAACAGATCAGAGGGTAATCTCTGGCAGAGGGAGTTTCGGTCCTCCTAACAACAAATAGAGCCAACTTTACAACATACTGTAGGCTACAGTAAATCAGAAGTTTATAGCAAGGGCACAGAGTGTGAAAAGAACTGCAGTCCATGACTTTATAATTTGTCCCATTTTTCAATCTTCCTCCCATACCAAATTCCGCCTGAGACTACCTTCAAAACATTGCCAATAACAGTCCTCAGAACAAGATTTGCCCTATTGTATCTTGACTGTCACAGTAATCTTGTTTCCCCACTTATTCCGGGTTGTTTCGACCTCTGTGCCAACAGGTTCGACAACACAGACCTTTTCTCACGCCAATCTGTTTAATCCAATCACCCAAATAATTCCCTAAACTGGCTTTGACTAAAACAGAAGTGAAAAAGAGAGAAATGTTTTCTTGCTGTCTGAAAAATCACTGCCTGCCAGCTATTCCAATCTGTGTGAGAAATACCCAATCTGCACCACAATGATTACAGTGAATAGCATTAGCCTAATCATGCGAGAAAATGGAGAGCTGCAAAGGCTAACGTCCATGTTCTTATTCACGCAGGAGACAGCTGTGGTAGTGGAGGAGAATCCATGTCTCCTGGTTCCATGGTTGGAAGCCATGATAGAGATATGATTACCTTGCATCACAATGTCCATTCCACAGAGGTAGTGCTAGCTAGCCTGCAGCAGTGGACCAGTGCCAGGAATGGCCTTCCAAGGTAATTGAGGCCAATTTGAAGATATACCAAAATTATTTCCTAGCATTTAGGGGAAATCAAAAACTAATAAATAATTAATTTTGTCTGCAGTATCAATTATTTTATGAAGTCTGTTTTTTTGGAGTCAAGTAAAGGGGTCAATGTAAATGTATTCTTATTGGACGACAATCTCCAGCAGATCAAGCTTCCACAGATCAAACATCACTTCTCCCTAATTCACAGATTGGAAATTGATCGCTCTTATTTTCAAATGAAAGATTTACGAAGATGAGATAGAGAGAACTGAGCATGAGGGGAGGAGAGGCAAGGCGCCACCAGAGTTTAGTCAAAGTTCAACTCCATCTCAGTTGTAACTTGAGATAATCTGAGCCTGGTCTATCACCCAGGAGATGCCTAATCTATGGAGACAGTATACTTTGATTGAGATGTGAGTGCCTAAGGCCAGAACTGTCCTAGACGCATGTTTCTTATCAGTTATTGGACAGATGGCTGGATGTCTGTATGTGCTGCTGTCCCAGCTCTATCCCTACAATTCACATCAATCACGCTCTTCACTTCAATCTTATACCACTTTACTTTTTCAAGTTTCTCTTCTTATCTTCATGGCTTTGTAGTAAGCCTTTCTTGGATTCATCTAAAATGGAATCCATCCCATCAATGGATGGTTGGGGTAATACCTAAACAATATTCCGGTTCATGATTCATGTAGAAGGGAATAGTTTCACAAGTTTTATCTGATCATAAAACATACATTGATAAAATTTGAAGTCACCCATAGCCTGACGTTCAATGTGAATTTGAAGCAGACCCTTCACTAAAGGTTTGTGGATAAAACTGAATAATCACATTTGAAATCTTCAGTTCAGTTCAAGTCAGTTCATGCTCCAAACTGAGTCCTGACTCCAGCCAGTCTCAGTTTAGCATCTCATTTGGCTCAGTTGGTGATTTGAAAGACTGACACTAACACTCATGTGCATGCTATCATTGATGCTTGTCTGATTTCAGAATACATCATCTTAAAAGAGTTTAATGTGTGGTAGGAGCTACTGAGAACACCAATCTCAAGAAGTACTCTTAACCATGGCATTATGAGTACATTAACATTTACATTTTAGACATTTAGTAGACACTCTTATCCAGAGCGACTTACAGTTAGTGAGTGCATACATTTTTCATACTGGCCCCATGTAGCTCAATTGGTAGAGCATGGCGCTTGCAACGCCAGGGTTGTGGGTTTGATTCCCACAGGGGGCCAGTGTGAAAAATGTATGCACTCACTAACTGTAAGTTGCTCTGGATAAGAGTGTCTACTAAATTACTAAAATGTAAATGTACTCACAATGCCATGGTTAAGAGGAACACACAGACACCCCTCAAATCACTGTTCATAATAAAGCAAACAACAAATGCAGAGATCAATTTAATAAATGAAAATGTGCATTGTTCAGAGAAGCCAGGCATCAACCCACATCCACTCTGTAGATACAAAGAATATGAGAGGAACAATGACAACCCCCATGTCCAGATGTTATCCTACTGCACACATGCTATACCATTGTCCATACTGTCAATCATTTCCATGGTACTTAATATTATGAAAGAACTGCATTCAAAACTACAATGGCTCTAAAAGACATCACACACGTCAATCATAATAATGTGAGGGTTAAAAAGTTTTGGAGGTTGATGATAGATAAATTCCTTTGTGTCGAATTTCACAAGCAGTCTGATTAAAAACGCCCTCGCTTTCATTCACTTCAGAATAAGTGAAGGTTCCACCAAGCCTTTCAGAGAATGTCCCAGAGCATAGCGTACACAGTTATGGACAGAATGCCCAAAGGGAAATGAGACAATACCCTATTGTTGTGAGTATCACACCTTCAAGAAGTGATCCAAACCAATACTCCCACTCCCACATAGAGCCTCAATAGAATTAAAAACTGAAAGTCACATACTGTTGCAGTGACAGCACCCAATGAACTATCTTACAATCCTCATTGATGATTGACTGATACATTTGTCGTATTATGTGAACAGAAAGACCCTGGTATATCCAGCCAATTGTAATTTATAGTCTCCCTCTGCATATCCTTATTAACTGAGAAGGAATTTCATTGAGCTATACAAAAAGGTCAGCTTTCTCTCGATGCTTGGTTAAACTACATCATTGCTCCTCTCTGCTTCATGTCATCTGCTTAATTCTCTTTCCATCAATCTTACCTAGAAGATGGGTCCACTCCATAACTCCTCACTCCTCTCTGGCTCGCTCACATTTTTACTCAATTCAAAATCATCTGTCTAATTATAACATGACACAGGTTACAACTAATATACAGCCTCCTTATTGTTGAAAGGTTAAATTCTCTACCTTAACCTCTATGGGATCGGTGTCCCGTAAACGGGACGGTTGAGCTAACGTGCGCTGATTAAGGATCGGACACTTTTTTTAAAAATTTCGCCTAAATGACATACCCAAATCTAACTGCCTGTAGCTCAGGAGCTGAAGCAAGGATATGCATATTCTTGATAACATTTGAAAGGAAACACTTTGAAGTTTGTGGAAATGTGAAATTAATGTAGGAAAAAATAATATATTCGATCTGGTAAAAGTTAATACAAACCAAAAAACATGCATTTTTTTGTTGTTTTTTTGTTCCATCATCTTTGAAATGCAAGAGAAAGGCCACAATAATATATTGCAGTTTAGGCGCAATTTAGATTTTGGCCACTAGATGGCAGCAGTGTGTGTGCAAAGTATCAGTTTGATCCAGTGAAGCATTGCAATACTGGACTATTTTGTATCAAGTCTGCCCAAATGTGCCGAATTGGTCAATTGATTCATTTTCAAGTACATAACTATAGAGAACATGCAACAATGATATGCTAATACAAAATGTAAGTTTACACACTCCCAGGAATGTCATACATGATGGATCATTAGCTTATACACTTTCACACATCTAGATGGCCGGGCGGAGTGGGTGTGGAGCCAGAGACAGCAGGGGTTCAAACTGTAGAACCCAGTTCCTACATTTGAATATAAAAATTGATTTTATCAAACAAAACTATGCTACATTTTAACTCTGGGACCCTCAGGATGACAAATCAGAGCAAGATTACTGAATATACAGTGGGGAAAAAAATTATTTAGTGATCAGTCAGCCACCAATTGTGCAAGTCCTCCCACTTAAAAAGATGAGAGAGGCCTGTAATTTTCATCATAGGTACACATCAACTATGACAGACAAATTGAGAGAAAACCCCCCCAGAAAATCACATTGTAGAATTTTTTATGAATTTATTTGCAAATTATGGCGGAAAAAATAGTATTTGGTCACCTACAAACAAGCAAGATTTCTGGCTCTCACAGACCTGTAACTTCTTCTTTAAGAGGCTCCTCTGTCCTCCACTCGTTACCTGTATTAATGGCACCTGTTTGAACTTGTTATCAGTATAAAAGACACCTGTCCACAACCTCAAACAGTCACACTCCAAACTCCACTATGGCCAAGACCAAAGAGCAGTCAAAGGACACCAGAAATTTTTTTTTAGACCTGCATCGGGCTGGGAAGACTGAATCTGCAATAGGTAAGCAGCTTGGTTTGAAGAAATCAACTGTGGGAGCAATTCTTAGGAAATGGAAGACATACAAGACCACTGATAATCTCCCTCGATCTGGGGCTCCACGCAAGATCTCACCCCGTGGGGTCAAAATGATCACAAGAACGGTGAGCAAAAATCCCAGAACCACACGGGGGGACCTAGTGAATGACCTGCAGAGAGCTGGGACCAAAGTAACAAAGCCTACCATCAGTAACACACTACGCCGCCAGGGACTCAAATCCTGCAGTGCCAGACGTGTCCCCCTGCTTAAGCCAGTACATGTCCAGGCCCGTCTGAAGTTTGCTAGACTGCATTTGGATGATCCAGAAGAGGATTGGGATAATTTCATATGGTCAGATGAAACCAAAATAGAACTTTTTGGTAAAAACTCAACTCGTCGTGTTTGGAGGACAAAGAATGCTGATTTGCATCCAAAGAACACCATACCTACTTTGAAGCATGGGGGTGGAAACATCATGCTTTGTGACTGTTTTTCTGCAAAGGGACCAGGACGACTGATCCGTGTAAAGGAAAGAATGAATGGGGCCATGTATCGTGAGATTTTGAGTGAAAATCTCCTTCCATCAGCAAGGGCATTGAAGATGAAACGTGGCTGGGTCTTTCAGCATGACAATGATCCCAAACACACCGCCCGGGCAACGAAGGAGTGGCTTCGTAAGAAGCATTTCAAGGTCCTGGAGTGGCCTTGCCAGTCTCCAGATCTCAACCCCATAGAAAATCTTTGGAGGGAGTTGAAAGTCCGTGTTGCCCAGCAACAGCCCCAAAATATCACTGCTCTAGAGGAGATCTGCATGGAGGAATGGGCCAAAATTCCAGCAACAGTGTGTGAAAACCTTGTGAAGACTTACAGAAAACATTTGACCTGTGTCATTGCCAACAAAGGGTATATAACAAAGTATTGAAAAACTTTTGATATTGACCAAATACTTATTTTCCACCATAATTTGCAAATAAATTCATAAAAAATCCTACAATGTGATTTTCTGTCATAGTTGACGTGTACCTATGATGAAAATTACAGGGCTCTCTCATCTTTTTAAGTGGGAGAACTTGCACAATTGGTGGCTGACTAAATACTTTTTTCCCCCACTGTCAGTACATTATTTACCTTCAGAGGTGAATGTATCAAACCAGTTGCCATGATACGTTTTTTGTTGTTGTGCACTCTCCTCAAACAATAGCATGGTATTTTTTCACTGTAATAGCTACTGTAAATTGGACAGTGCAGTTAGATTAACAAGAATTTAGCAAATGTTATTGCGGGTGTAGCAAAATGCTTGTGTTTCTAGCTCTGACAGTGCAGTAATATCTAATAACGTCACGATCGTTGATGAACGGGTCAGACCAAGGCGCAGCGTGATATGCAAACATGTTTATTACACAAATAAACACACGACAAAACAACAAACTAACGACACGTGAAGTCCTAAGGTAACACAACAAACCTTATACAGAACAAGATCCCACAACCCAATAGTGCCAATAGGCTGCCTAAGTATGGTCCCCAATCAGAGAGCGACAGCTGCCTCTGATTGGGAACCACACCGGCCAACACAGATCTAGAAAACCTAGATCACAAACATAGAAAATCACACCCTGGCTCAACAAATAAGAGTCCCCAGAGTCAGGGCGTGACAAATAAGTAATATCTAACAATTTAACAACATATACCCAATACACACAAATCTAAGTAAAGCAATGGAATTAAGAATATATAAATACATATATGGACGAGCAATGTCAGAGCGGCATAGACTAAGATACAGTAGAATAGTATAGAATACAGTGTATACATGAGTAATGTAAGATATGTAAACATTATTCAAGTGACTAATGTTCCATTTCTTAAAGTGGCCAGTGATTTCAATAGGCAGCAGCAGCCTCTAATGTGCTAGTGATGGCCATTTAACAGTCTGATGGAATTGAGATAGAAGCTGTTTTTTAGTCTCTCGGTCCCAGCTTTGATGCACCTGTAATGACCTCGCCTTCTGGATGATAGCGGGGTGAACAGGCAGTGGCTCGGGTGGTTGTTGTCCTTGATGATCTTTTTGGCCTTCCTGTGACATTGGGTGCTGTAGGTGTCCTGGAGGGCTGGTAGTTTGCCCCCGGTGATGCGTTGGGCAGACCACACATCCTCTGGAGAGCCATGTGGTTGTGGGCGGTGCAGTTGCCGTACCAGGCGGTGATACAGCCCGACAGGATAACAACCGTTCTCTCTGTCATTTGTTAAAATGGTAAGTAGAGCTGTGGCAATCTCAAAATATTTTTTCCCATGAACATGTGATACATCATTTGGTGGTATCAACCCTTTTCCAGATCATGTTCCAAATCATCAAGTTCATTAATGACTAGCCTTTTCCTCATACTGGGTCATACTGGGTTTGTGACGGTCTTTATCATGGGTTTCCAAGTCTATATTCTAGCCTTAAGTCACTACCAGATAATCGACTACAGAACTACAGTGTGTTCTATCAGACTACTTACACAAATCTTTGTACTCAACAACCCTTTTAATGTATGGAACTAAAACACAGCCGTTACATACATTATCTACATCCCCCATCACTTTGGTGGGCATAGCAGTCTTAAAATGGACTACATAATGACATAAAACAACAACTCATTCTCTCGTTAGGTCCTCCATCTCGTGGACTGAGATCCCTTGGGGATGGTTGGTGGCGGGGGCTCTGAAATGGAGTCCTCAAGCCTGTATTGCTTTTACTCTAGGTAATGAGCCCACTGATGAAGTCCAGGGGAGTTGGGTGCTCTCAATGAGATGGCGGTGGATCTAGCGTAGCGACGGGAGACAGCGGTGTTAGCGTGTTAACCACATCTAATCATAGGGATAAACCTGGCAGAAATTGATAGCCAGGGTCCACAGGGATTCCTGTTCCATCTCTGCTCCTCTGTTCCTCTCTGAACAACTTTGTTGGTATGGCAACCGGTGTGTAGGTTTTGAACTGACTTTTTTCCAGTACCCTTTTATTTTGTCCATGGTGTGTGTGTGTGTGTGTGTGTGTGTGTGTGTGTGTGTGTCTGTCCGTTTGTGGTAAATTAGGCTTTCAGGGGGAAAATTTGCCTCTGCTCATTAGGCAACTTCCCTTTCAGATGGCCTAATGCTCTTCCTTATTATGATCATTATTGTCCTATTCATCTCCATTATCAGGTAAGGAGCTAATGCATGTGGCTAATGTACATAATTTCAAATCATGAGCAGTTTCTTGTTCGAAACAAGACAATGCCCGGCATAAAATGTGCCTATTGTGTGAGGAAGCTCTTTATGCACAAACACACAGTGCAGTTTGCCAATCAGGTTGAGATGATCTGCTTGGATCCAAGGAAGTGATGGGGATCAGGTGCAGGAGTTGAGAGGGATCGGATCACACAGCCTTGTCAAAATGGAACCATCCCATCTTTTCTACTTACGGAATTGTAAGCATTTATTTCATTATAGAGACAAGAAAACTGCCTCTCTCTGGTATAATAGACATATAGTAACAGCCATTTGTCTTCTAGCACTACTCATAGTAGATGCTGAAAGACTGGCAAGTGAGGCCATCTTTATAAGTGCCCTTTATAAGGTCCCATCTCATTGGACTTACTGTAGATTTCAACCTGATTCTAAAAGCCTCCTCTCAGCAGGACTGTGTTGGGGCATCCATCTGCCTGTGTTGTTTGTGCTTCGCCCTTGATGCATCAGTAAGCCGCGCTGCCTGCCTCCGCTTGAGATGTTTACATAACTCACAGACGCACAATTAACTCCCAGAGCAATCTGCTCCTATCGCAGCACCCGGATTAGCTCCTCCGGCCCCGCCCTTACACTCCTGCTGCCTTATCTGGAGCATGCTAGGGCACAGGGATGAGACACAAGCCAGACTGAGAGACATAGTCCCCGGTGGTGGTGGGTCTTTGTGACGCACCAATCATGAAGGTTACCATGTCTCTGTTAAGAGATAAAATGACCTCCCTCCCCTCAATCACCATAGATAATGCTGTCATTTGTCTGTCTGCGCAGGGGGCCTCACGACCCGGTATGTTTTCCTTCATGGCCATTGTGTGTGTGTGTGTGTGTGTGTGTGTGTGTGTGTGTGTCAGTGTTCTGTTGAATAAGAGGATATATGGTCCCCTCTGACAGAACACCTCTGAAAAGCAGAAAGTATAATAATTAAAGTTTGAGAACATGTGGATTAGTCTTTAATAAAAGCACTGGAAGATATTGTGATTGTACGATCTGAACCTCACACACTCTCCTACTGCATCATATCAATATACAGTGGGGAAAAAAAGTATTTAGTCAGCCACCAATTGTGCAAGTTCTCCCACTTAAAAAGATGAGAGAGGCCTGTCATTTTCATCATAGGTACACGTCAACTATGACAGACAAAATGAGAAAAAAATTCCAGAAAATCACATTGTAGGATTTTTAATGAATGTATTTGCAAATTATGGTGGAAAATAAGTATTTGGTCAATGACAAAAGTTTCTCAATACTTTGTTATATACCCTTTGTTGGCAATGACACAGGTCAAACGTTTTCTGTAAGTCTTCACAAGGTTTTCACACACTGTTGCTGGTATTTTGGCCCATTCCTCCATGCAGATCTCCTCTAGAGCAGTGATGTTTTGGGGCTGTCGCTGGGCAACACGGACTTTCAACTCCCTCCAAAGATTTTCTATGGGGTTGAGATCTGGAGACTGGCTAGGTCACTCCAGGACCTTGAAATGCTTCTTACGAAGCCACTCCTTCGTTGCCCGGGCGGTGTGTTTGGGATCATTGTCATGCTGAAAGACCCAGCCACGTTTTATCTTCAATGCCCTTGCTGATGAAAGGAGGTTTTCACTCAAAATCTCACGATACATGGCCCCATTCATTCTTTCCTTTACACGGATCAGTCGTCCTGGTCCCTTTGCAGAAAAACAGCCCCACGGCATAATGTTTCCACCCCCATGCTTCACAGTAGGTATGCTGTTCTTTGGATGCAACTCAGCATTCTTTGTCCTCCAAACACGACGAGTTGAGTTTTTACCAAAAAGTTATATTTTGGTTTCATCTGACCATATGACATTCTCCCAATCCTCTTCTGGATCATCCAAATGCACTCTAGCAAACTTCAGACGGGCCTGGACATGTACTGGCTTAAGCAGGGGGACACGTCTGGCACTTCAGGATTTGAGTCCCTTGTGGCGTAGTGTGTTACTGATGGTAGGCTTTGTTACTTTGGTCCCAGCTCTCTGCAGGTCATTCACTAGGTCCCCCTGTGTGGTTCTGGGATTTTTGCTCACCGTTCTTGTGATCATTTTGACCCCACGGGGTGAGATCTTGCGTGGAGCCCCAGATCGAGGGAGATTATCAGTGGTCTTGTATGTCTTCCATTTCCTAATAATTGCTCCCACAGTTGATTTCTTCAAACCAAGCTGCTTATCTATTGCAGATTCAGTCTTCCCAGCCTGGTGCAGGTCTACAATTTTGTTTCTGGTGTCCTTTGACAGCTCTTTGGTCTTGGCCATAGTGGAGTTTGGAGTGTGACTGTTTGAGGTTGTGGACAGGTGTCTTTTATACTGATAACAAGTTCAAACAGGTGCCATTAATACAGGTAACGAGTGGAGGACAGAGGAGCCTCTTAAAGAAGAAGTTACAGGTCTGTGAGAGCCAGAAATCTTGCTTGTTTGTAGGTGACCAAATACTTATTTTCCACCATAATTTGCAAATAAATTCATTAAAAATCCTATAATGTGATTTTCTGGATTTTTTTTCCTAAATTTGTCTGTCATAATTGACGTGTACCTATGATGAAAATTACAGGCCTCTCTCATCTTTTTAAGTGGGAGAACTTGCACAATTGGTGGCTGACTAAATACTTTTTTTCCCCACTGTAACTCGGAATGGGTCTGCTTCCATTACTTTGGCTCATCCATTAGAAGCTCATGAGATCCCATTCATCCAGTACGCTCCTTTCAACAGCCATCGAGTGAGCAGCTAGCATAGCCAGACCTCAGAGAAGACCCAATTAACTTGGCATAACCCTGTATGTGGGCTATCTATTTCATAATGCAGGACAAGGTTGCGGTGCATTAGCCTGCCAGTTCATACCCGCAACCAACCCGATGGCCGCCTGCCCGCATGTTTAATTAAGGAAGTGCTCTTTACATTACTGGCTTTGTTCAGGGATCCGATCACGGATGATTCATATTCTATTGACGTACTGTGTGGTCCAGGGTTTGTTTGGTAATGGCACCAAGTGAAATGGAGCAGCATTTTTGATGGAGTGCTGTGGGGCACGTATCACAGTGAGGCTAACAGGACCTGTCTCTTGTCCTTTAAATGCAGTCCCTACAGGCAGAGAACGAGAGAAGGTCACCAGTCGGTGGGTTGGTAGACTGACGGGTACCGATTTAACAGACATCAAGTGTGTGTTCGCATGCAAGCACGTTATCTCACACACACACGTGCACGCATGCACATACATACAATCACTGTCAAGTACAAGCAAGTAAACACTCTCCCCGTCACATGCACGCACACGTCCAGGCTAATTTTTCATACCACTGTCATTTCGATCCATTGAGTCACTGATGCATGACACAGGTTCAGTTTCTCATGAGATGTCTTAACAGTGAGGAAAAGTCTGCTTAAAGGTGCCTTTGTTTCAAAATCAAAGACAATATTTGAAGTCTTGCTTCTTTCATCTAAATGCTGCTCCTATTGGGCCATTGTTTTGAATTCTAGCTTCTATAGCTTTTCTCCAGCTACGTTACTGTAATATACTACTACTCTGAGACGGACAAACACTTTTATTGTGCAGGGGAAAAGCCCAAATGAATACCTCTTACTTTGAAGAGTCGGATGCTCTTTAAAGAGGGGAGCTCTACATCTCATTTAGGGGGCAGACTGCACTGAGGCCTTAGCCTGTTCAGAGTCTGGGCACTAATTTACAGACATATGAGGAGACCCATTTTGTACAATAAATTGTTTAATAAGGATGGCTTTACATTTGTACTCAGCAGCTGACTCAACCATTCCCTGCACTAGGAAAAGCGGAAAGCAGAGAGGGGGAATTAGAACCTCAGACGAACGAACCTCAGACAAACCTCTTTTTTGCCTGGTCACATCTCTTTCTGTGTTAGTATTTCTCAGTGGGGGAAATGTGTCTTCTATTACATGAATGGGCCTCCACAGGGTGCTTAGTGGAAACGAAAGAGAGAATAAAACCTATTTTCCCTGATTCACCATGGTGTGTGTAGCATATCTCCTCCTGCTCTGTGGTTTCCTCTCTCCTTCCTTCACCCTTCCCTTCCCCTTTTTGCCTCACTCTCATCTCAAATCTTTCCTCAGTATTTCTCCCTTTTCCTTTCCCATTCCACTTCATCATGTCTTACTATCTCACTCTCTACCTTCTATCTACGCTGTTCTTCTTCTCCTCTCCCCAATCAGTCTTCACTGCCCTTTCCCTCCTCTCTCCCCATTTTCACTCTCTCCTCCCTCCCTCTTTCATTTTGTGGGGAATAGTCAGCAGGGAGGTGGCCTGATAAACATACCCTCAATTTGCTTTTCTCTGCTGGCTTGAGTGGAACAACAAAAAGAGAAATCCAGCCAAAGGCAGATCAAACGCTCCGCTCCTCCAGTTCTGTCTCCAAGGATGGATTTCTAAATCCCCCCCATCCCTCTGCTGCTGCCCCCAGCACGGCTCTCCGATGGCATGCTCCTTGGCGTCAGCTCAGCCAATCAGCATGTGGGGTTTGTTGACTTTGATGGCCATTTTGCTTGGCTCTGTCCCACTGGCCCTTTGCATGGAGGAGAAGAGAGTGAGAGGAAAAATGGGGGGGGGGGTATCTGCCTCTCTCCCTCGCTCTGTCCTTCCCTCTTCCCTGCCATCTTTGGACTTCTACCAGGTTGCTTCACACAGGTGGGAGTCCCTGGGTTGGAAGGTGGAGGAGGAGGGCTACACACGCTCTATGCCTTTAGAAAGAGGTCATGCAGAGTTAAAAAGACATTCAAGTGAAAAGGCTCGCATTTGGCCTGCTTTATCGCATGACAGACATCCTCAGCTACTCTGTGAACTCCTCCTCCTCCTTCATAAGCAGTAACGTCCTACTGTACCTCCACGGGATCCCTAGATTGATGGTAATTATTGATAAGTGTTCACCTTTTAAAGATTCACCAGAGCAATTCAAAACTCTGCACTTCCTCTGTGATCTCACTTCATGAGGCACAATTATTCATAATGTTTCTCTTCTTGAAGATTCATCCACAAGATGTAGAAGTTTCTTGCACTTTCAGATTAGTTTAGAGTTTGGGCTGGAAAGTGGGCAAGTAAAGGGGTGATGTTGTGGGCTTTTAATCACTTGAGTCTTGAATGCTTTAAGGCCAGGCATCACACCTTCAAAGGGTAAACATTTGTTCCCTTAATCATATCACAATCAACTTTTACCAGTTGAATGTAAACACAAATATACAACTTTTTGTATTAAAAATGTTTCTTAAATATATTAGTTTAAATATGCAAAGTAAGTGACATCTCATTAAATATGCACATATTTGCATATCGTGCAATACATTTTTCTGGACACTGGATGAAGTCAGTCTACATATTTTGGTTTCATTTTGTTAAGACACTCCAGGACCAGATTTGTCCTGAGCAGATTTTGGATAAATACTTTTTTTCATCTTTCTATCTGTAAAATACTAAAGAAATGTACGGAAAATGCATTTGTGGCGCATTTTTCCAAATAAAAGATTATCTAGAATACAATAAATGACAATATATCAACAATTCCTTTGGGCAAGTCTGGAGAATATACCACACAGAATTTGGTAAATGAGTTGGCATGTGGTAAGAGTCTGACTTTCAGGAAATGGCAGTTAAAGAAAAGTACACTGGATTTAGATGCCAAACACCTATTTAAACCCAAACACCATACCTTTAAAGTAAGTTACTAAATATAGTCCAGTTTGTAACATTCTCTATGAAATGGGCTTTGCAATTATTGATGTACAGTGGGGAGAACAAGTATTTGATACAATGACGATTTTTGCAAGTTTTCCTACTTACAAAGCATGTGGTCCTCTGTAGCTCAATTGGTAGAGCACGGCGCTTGTAACGCCAGGGTAGTGGGTTCGATCCCCGGGACCACCCATACACAAAAAAAATGTATGCACGCATGACTGTAAGGCGCTTTGGATAAAAGCGTCTGCTAAATGGCATATTATTTATTATTTATTATTTATGTAGAGGTCTGTAATGTTTATCATAGGTACACTTCAACTATGAGAGACGGAATCTAAAACAAAATTCCAGAAAATCACATTGTATGATTTTTAAGTAATTAATTTGCATTTTATTGCATGACATAAGTATTTGATACATCAGAAAAGCATAACTTAATATTTGGTACAGAAACCTTTGTTTGCAATTACAGAGATCACACGTTTCCTGTAGGTCTTGACCAGGTTTGCACACACTGCAGCAGGGATTTTGGCCCACTCCTCCATACAGACCTTCTCCAGATCCTTCAGGTTTCGGGGCTGTCGCTGGGCAATACGGACTTTCAGCTCCCTCCAAAGATTTTCTATTGGGTTCAGGTCTGGAGACTGGCTAGGCCACTCCAGGACCTTGAGATGCTTCTTACGGAGTCACTCCTTAGTTGCCCTGGCTGTGTGTTTCGGGTCGTTGTCATGCTGGAAGACCCAGCCACGACCCATCTTCAATGCTCTTACTGAGGGAAGGAGGTTGTTGGCCAAGATCTCGCGATACATGGCCCCATCCATCCTCCCCTCAATATGGTGCAGTCGTCCTGTCCCCTTTGCAGAAAAGCATCCCCAAAGAATGATGTTTCCACCTCCATGCTTCATGGTTGGGATGGTGTTCTTGGGGTTGTACTCATCCTTCTTCTTCCTCCAAACACGGCGAGTGGAGTTTAGACCAAAAAGCTCAATTTTTGTCTCATCAGACCACATGACCTTCTCCCATTCCTCCTCTGGATCATCCAGATGGTCATTGGCAAACTTCAGACGGGCCTGGACATGCACTGGCTTGAGCAGGGGGACCTTGCGTGCGCTGCAGGATTTTAATCCATGACGGCGTAGTGTGTTACTAATGGTTTTCTTTGAGACTGTGGTCCCAGCTCTCTTCAGGTCATTGACCAGGTCCTGCCGTGTAGTTCTGGGCTGTCCCTCACCTTCCTCATGATCATTGATGCCCCACGAGGTGAGATCTTGCATGCAGCCCCAGACCAAGGGTGATTGACTGTCATCTTGAACTTCTTCCATTTTCTAATAATTGCGCCAACAGTTGTTGCCTTCTCACCAAGCTGCTTGCCTATTGTCCTGTAGCCCATCCCATCCTTGTGCAGGTCTACAATTTTATCCCTGATGTCCTTACACAGCTCTCTGGTCTTGGCCATTGTGGAGAGGTTGGAGTCTGTTTGATTGAGTGTGTGGACAGGTGTCTTTTATACAGGTAATGAGTTCAAACAGGTTCAGTTAATACAGGTAATGAGTGGAGAACAGGAGGGCTTCTTAAAGAAAAACTAACAGGTCTGTGAGAGCTGGAATTATTACTGGTTGGTAGGTGATCAAAGACTTAGGTCATGCAATAAAATGCAAAATAATTACTTAAAAATCATAAAATTTGATTTTCTGGATTTTTGTTTTAGATTCTGTCTCTCACAGTTGAAGTGTACCTATGATAAAAATGACAGACCTCTACATGCTTTGTAAGTAGGAAAACCTGCAATATCGGCAGTGTATCAAATACTTGTTCTCCCCACTGAATGTCCATTTTAATGTTGTTCAGAATCATTGAAATGTTAATGATGGTAGTATAATAAACTAAAGAAAATATTCATTTTCATTAAGTTTTAGAAATTTTTATGTTTACTAACAAAACTCAAAATTGCCTTCAGAAAGTATTCATACCCCTTGACTTATTCCACATTTTGTTGTGTTACAGCCTGAATTCAAAATGAATTAAATAGTTTGTTTTTCTCACACATCTACACACAATATGTGAACTTAGCTCTATTCGGTTTCTTTTTATCCTAATAAACTCCTCTAGTCCTTGCTGGTGACAAGCATACCCATGAAATTATGCAACCACCATGCTTGAAAATATGAAGAGTGGTACTCAGTGATGTGTTGTGTTGGATTTGCCCCAAACATAACCCTTTGTATTCAGGACATAAAATGAATTTATTTGACACATTTTTTGCAGTTTTACTTTAGTGCCTTATTGCAAACAGGATACATATTTTGTAATATTTTTATTATGTACAGGCTTCCTTTTTTTCACTCTTGTCATTGAGGTTAGTATTGTGGAGTAACTACAATTCTGTTCCATCCTCTCCAGCAACCTGTATCTTTGTCGTGACTGGGTGTATTGATACACATATAATTTATAACTTCACCATGCTGAAAGGGATATTCAATGTCTGCTTTTTTTTGTTACCCATCTACCAATAGGTGCCCTTCTTTGTGAGGCATTGGAAAACTTCCCTGGTCTTTGTGGTTGAATCTGTGTTTGAAATTCACTGCTCGACTGTGATGAGGTAGTCATTCAAAAATCACTTTAAACACTATTATTGCACACAGTGAGTCCATGCAAGTTATGTGACTTGTTAAGCAAAGTTTTACTCCTGAACCTATTTGGGCTTGTTATAACAAAGGTTTGAACACTTCAAGACATTTCAGCTTACCATGTTTATTAATTTGTAAAAATGTCTAAAAACATAATTCCACTTTGACATTATGGGGTATTGAGTGTAGGCCAGTGACACAAAATCTCAAGTTAATCCTTTTTAAATTCAGGGTGTACCACAGCAAAATGTGGAAAACGTCAAGGGGTGTGAATACTTTCTGAAGGCACTATAAGTGTACTGAAAAAATATATAAACGCAACATGCAACAGTTTGAAATATTTTACTGAGTTACAGTTCATATAAGGAAATGTCAATTTAAATAAATTCATTAGGCCCTAATCTATGGATTTCACATGACTGGGCAAGGGCACACCCCCTGGGGAGCCAGGCACAGCCAATCAGAATGAGTTTTTCCCGACAAAAGGGCTGTATTACAGACAGAAATACGCCTCAGCACCCCCTCAGACGATCCCGCAGGTGAAGAACCCGGATGTGTTCCTGGGCTGGCATGGTTACACGTGGTCAGCAGTTGTAAGGCCGGTTAGACGCACTGCCAAATTCTCTAAAACGACGTTGGAGGTGGCTTATAGTAGAGAATTTAACATAAAATTATCTGGCAACAGCTCTGGTGGACATTCTTGCAGTCAGCATGCCAATCACACGCTCCCTCAAAACTTGAGACATCTGTGGCATTGTGTTGTGACAAAACTGCACATTTTAGAGTGGCCTTTTATTATCCCCAGCACAAGGTGCACATGTGTAATGATCATGCTGCTTAATCCGTTTCTTGATATGCCACACCTGTCAGATGGATGGATTATCTTGGCAAAGGAGAAATGCTCACTAAACGGGATGTAAACAAATTTGTGCTCAAAATCTGAGAGATACAAGCTTTTTGTGCATATGGAACATTTCTGGGATCTTTTATTTCAGCTCATGAAACATGGGACCAACACTTTACATGTTGCGTTTATATTTTTGTTCAGTACATATGCAAAAATGTAATTTCAACCTGTGGTGCCTGAAATAAACAGGCCTATTCTTCCTTTGGCTCCTCAGAATACTGTAACTCTCACTGCTTTTTTCATACATTACACTAAACATCCCCTTCTCACTGTTGACAACTTCTCAACAATTGGTTAATTTCATAAATTACCTCATTCTTCAACTCTGGAGTTACAGCATCTAACATCCTTGAACACTTAATATACTTTTTCCATTAGAAATGAATACTTATCTGTAGGCTATGTTTCAACTTGGCAATTTCAAATTATTTTCTAACAAGTTTTATTTTCTGACAACAGTTTGATTTGAGGTGTGTTCCGCCTCCTCATTAATTCACATTGAAGTAGCCCATTTCACTGTTGCGGACAATTTACATTTGAGGCATTACTGAGCAGGACAAACTTCTCTCTTTGATGAGAGCCCAAGCACAAACTTTTTCCTCCCTGGCACATTTTCCGGCTGGCGCACATTTTGCCTTCACTGCTAATGATAACTTTGTGCGTTCCTATCAAAGTAGGTGCGTTATTACGCTATCATTATAGTTTCTGTATATCGTGTTGTCTTTTCTACTGTAGCACACCATACAGTGGGGAAAAAAAGTATTTAGTCAGCCACCAATTGTGCAAGTTCTCCCACTTAAAAAGATGAGAGAGGCCTGTAATTTCCATCATAGGTACACGTCAACTATGACAGACAAATTGAGGAAAAAAAATACAGAAAATCAAATTGTAGGATTTTTAATGAATTTATTTGCAAATTATGGTGGAAAATAAGTATTTGGTCACCTACAAACAAGCAAGATTTCTGGCTCTCACAGACCTGTAACTTCTTCTTTAAGAGGCTCCTCTGTCCTCCACTCGTTACCTGTATTAATGGCACCTGTTTGAGCTTGTTATCAGCATAAAAGACACCTGTCCACAACCTCAAACAGTCACACTCCAAACACCACTATGGCCAAGACCAAAGAGCTGTCAAAGGACACCAGAAACAAAATTGTAGACCTGCACCAGGCTGGGAAGACTGAATCTGCAATAGGTAAGCAGCTTGGTTTGAAGAAATCAACTGTGGGAGCAATTATTAGGAAATGGAAGACATACAAGACCACTGATAATCTCCCTCGATCTGGGGCTCCACGCAAGATCTCACCCCATGGGGTCAAAATGATCACAATAACGGTGAGCAAAAATCCCAGAACCACACGGGGGGACCTAGTGAATGACCTGCAGAGAGCTGGGACCAAAGTAACAAAGCCTACCATCAGTAACACACTACGCCGCCAGGGACTCAAATCCTGCAGTGCCAGACGTGTCCCCCTGCTTAAGCCAGTACATGTCCAGGCCCGTCTGAAGTTTGCTAGATTGCATTTGGATGATCCAGAAGAGGATTGGGAGAATGTCATATGTTCAGATGAAATCAAAATATAACTTTTTGGTAAAAACTCAACTCGTCGTGTTTGGAGGACAAAGAATGCTGAGTTGCATCCAAAGAACACCATACCTACTGTGAAGCATGGGGGTGGAAACATCATGCTTTGGGGCTGTTTTTCTGCAAAGGGACCAGGACGACTGATCCGTGTAAAGGAAAGAATGAATGGGGCCATGTATCGTGAGATTTTGAGTGAAACCTCCTTCCATCAGCAAGGGCATTGAAGATGAAACATGGCTGGGTCTTTCAGCATGACAATGATCCCAAACACACCGCCCGGACAACGAAGGAGTGGCTTCGTAAGAAGCATTTCAAGGTCCTGGAGTGGCCTAGCCAGTCTCCAGATCTCAACCCCATAGAAAATCTTTGGAGGGAGTTGAAAGTCCGTGTTGACCAGCGACAGCCCCAAAACATCACTGCTCTAGAGGAGATCTGCATGGAGGAATGGTCAAAAATACCAGCAACAGTGTGTTAAAACCTTGTGAAGACTTACAGAAAACGTTTGACCTGTGTCATTGCCAACAAAGGATACATAACAAAGTATTGAGAAACTTTTGTTATTGACCAAATACGTATTTTCCACCATAATTTGCAAATAAATTCATTAAAAATCCTACAATGTGATTTTCTGGAGAAAAAAAAATCTCATTTTGTCTGTCATAGTTGACGTGTACCTATGATGAACATTACAGGCCTCTCTCATCTTTTTAAGTGGGAGAACTTGCACAATTGGTGGCTGACTAAATACTTTTTTCCCCCCACTGTATGTATGTATGGAGCATAATGTATTTACTGTTTTATTCACGTTTTCAAGTACTGGTGACAAATCATGCATTCCGTTTGTTGCATAGATTGTAAGGGACACGTGTGTAAAATACTTCCCTGAAGGTCAGAGGAAGACCCTAGAAATTATTAAAGACTCTAACCACCCTAGTCATAGGCTGTTCTCTCTGCTACCGCACGGCAAGCGGTACCGGAGCACCAAGTCTAGGTCCAAAGGGCTTCTTAACAGCTTCTACCCCCAAGCCATAAGACTCCTGAACAGCTAATCATGGCTACCCAGACTATTTGCATTGTTCACCCCACCCCACCCCACCCCACCCTCCTTTACGCTGCTGCTACTCTGTCTATTACTTATGCATAGTCACTTTAACTCTACCCACATGTACATATTACCTCAATTACCTCGACTAACTGGTGCCCCCACACATTGACTCTGTACCGGTACCCCCTGTATATAACCTACCTACTGTTATTTTATTTTACTGCTGCTCTTTAATTATTTGCTATTTTAATTTTTTTCTTAAACTGCATTGTTGGTTATGGGCTTGTAAGTAAGCATTTCACCTGTTGTATTCGGCGCATGTGGCAAATATTTGTATTACATTTTTTTGATTATGATGAGATAATGCTAAGCTAATTGCCAGCTATGTGTGGCGCCATGTTTGTTGACATCATACAATGCATTCTCGTTGTCACGTAAACATCTGTCAGACCAAAGATGTTATAACAAAACGAGGTGAAGGGATGGTTCACTCGCCTTTCGAGTAAACTTCAGGAAGTGAATGATGGAAGTGAATGATGGTAGACGACACACCCCCTTCAACATGCATACTACAAACAGACCCAACTCATCTTGTAACCTCTTATCTTAGTTTGACTCGAAAAAACAAACACAGTGGCGCACACAAACTACCCAGCGTCTGATTACTTTCGATTTTTAGAAAGTGTTTTACTCAATTATTTCGATCACTGGTGAGGTCACCCGTGATGTGATGAATTGTAAATAGTAATTGCTATTAGCTAATTCACATTATGGTTTCTGCCAGCTGAGAGTTAGCTAAATATGACCACTTGTGTTTGGTCACTCTTTCCTCAGTTAGCGCTACGACTAATGTAGCCTACATTTTCCGGTTTGGATGAGAATTGTGTTATGCTGTCGCTACTTCTTTGAATGTCTGAACATTGCATCCAAAAATAAACTGCTCACATTGAGGAGATAACATTGTAAAGACCGTGTTTGTGCAAAATGTGAAAAAACTGTGTGGCCAGCTCAAATGCTGACTGTTGCGTCAATCGTAACTGGACGTTCTAAAGTGTTCTAATCACACCAGTTTGAGTTTACGCTGCAGGGACAACTACAGAATGATCAAACCCGAGTGTTCATATGTGTCAAAGGGTTTTAAGTAACCATTTGTTGTCCGAATCTGTATAAACAATAACTTATAGTATAACAGAAATATGTAGCCAACGCAGTCAGCATCAATATTGAGTTAGAGCCAGTCTATTATTATAGCTAGGTATGCTACTGATCATGCTGCTTAATCAGCTTCTTGATATGCCACACCTGTCAGGTGGATGGATTATCTTGGCAAAGGAGAAATGTTCACTAAACGGGATGTAAACAAATTTGTGCTCAACATTTGAGAGACATAAGCTTTTTGTGCATATGGAACATTTCTGGGACCAACACTTTACATGTTGCGTTTATATTTTTGTTCAGTATACAGTGGGGGAAAAAAGTATTTAGTCAGCCACCAATTGTGCAAGTTCTCCCACTTAAAAAGATGAGAGAGGCCTCTAAATTTCATCATAGGTACATGTCAACTATGACAGACAAAATGAAAAAAAAATATCCAGAAAATCACATTGTAGGATTTTTAATGAATTTATTTGCAAATTATGGTGGAAAATAAGTATTTGGTCAATAATAAAAGTTTCTCAATACTTTGTTATATACCCTTTGTTGGCAATGACACAGGTCAAACGTTTTCTGTAAGTCTTCACAAGGTTTTCACACACTGTTGCTGGTATTTTGGCCCATTCCTCCATGAAGATCTCCTCTAGAGCAGTGATGTTTTGGGGCTGTCGCTGGGCAACACAGACTTTCAACTCCCTCCAAAGATTTTCTATGGGGTTGAGATCTGGAGAATGGCTAGGCCACTCCAGGACCTTGAAATGCTTCTTACGAAGCCACTCCTTCGTTGCCCGGGCGGTGTGTTTGGGATCATTGTCATGCTGAAATACCCAGCCACGTTTCATCTTCAATGCCCTTGCTGATGGAAGGAGGTTTTCACTCAAAATCTCACGATACATGGCCCCATTCATTCTTTCCTTTACACAGATTAGTCGTCCTGGTCCCTTTGCAGAAAAACAGCCCCAAAGCATGATGTTTCCACCCCCATGCTTCACAGTAGGTATGGTGTACTGGCTCAAGCAGGGGGACACGTCTTGCACTGCAGGATTTGAGTCCCTGGCGGCGTAGTGTGTTACTGATGGTAGGCTTTGTTACTTTGGTCCCAGCTCTCTGCAGGTCATTCACTAGGTCCCCCCGTGTGGTTCCGGGATTTTTGCTCACCGTTCTTGTGATCATTTTGACCCCACGGGGTGAGAACTTGCGTGGAGCCCCAGATCGAGGGAGATTATCAGTGGTCTTGTATGTCTTCCATTTCCTAATAATTGCTCCCACAGTTGATTTCTTCAAACCAAGCTGCTTACCTATTGCAGATTCAGTCTACCCAGCCTGGTGCAGGTCTACAATTTTGTTTCTGGTGTCCTTTGACAGCTCTTTGGTCTTGGCCATAGTGGAGTTTGGAGTGTGACTGTTTGAGGTTGTGGACAGGTGTCTTTTATACTGATAACAAGTTCAAACAGGTGCCATTAATACAGGTAAAGAGTGGAGGACAGAGGAGCCTCTTAAAGAATAAGTTACAGGTCTGTGAGAGCCAGAAATCTTGCTTGTTTGTAGGTGACCAAATACTTATTTTCCACCATAATTTGCAAATAAATTCATTACAAATCCTCAATTTGTCTGTCATAGTTGACGTGTACCTATGATGAAAATTACAGGCCTCTCTCATCTTTTTAAGTGGGAGAACTTGCACAATTGGTGGCTGACTAAATACTTTTTTCCCCCACTGTATTGAAAAATCTAATTTCAGCCTGTGGTGCCTGAAATAAACAGGCCTATTCTTCATTTGGCTCCTCAGAATACTCTAACTCTCACTGCTTTTTCCATACAATACACTAAACATCCCCTTCTCACCATTGACAACTTCTCAACAATTGGTTAATTTCACAAATAACCTCATTCTTCAACTCTGGAGATACAGCATCTAACATCCTTGAACACTTAATATACTTTTTCCATTAGAAATGAAACAAAACAATCTGTTAAAGTGGGACAAGAGAGAGGCTGATAGTGTTTCAGAGGTTTTCCAAGGTCTTTAACAAGGTCTTTAACAAGTAGCATAGCTAGGTATGCTACTGAGTGTAACATCACTTTCAAGAATGAAATTCACCCTTTCACAGATGGACTTCTCCAGTTAGCTGATAAGTGCCAATTTCCTCTATGACCATTGCCCACATTTGCAGAATTGAGCATTACAAAAGTACTGTTAGCGACCCACATAATTAATTACTCAATAAAGAAATCCAATAGACATGGCCTTTTACCATCACCTCTGTCTCACAGTCCATCGACTGGAAACCAGTACTGTCTGTGGTGGGAAAAAAGAAAAGGGAAAATATAGGGTGTATGCGAGAGAGTCCCAAAGAGTTCCTGACTGAAAATGTCCCCCCTATACGCAGTTCAAACACACTTTAACTCACAGAGTGACTGAGGTTAACATTTATTTTCTGCTGGGCAACCCCCTATCTCTGCACCTTGATGTTCCCCTGTATTAATGACAGTGAAATCATTCGATCTCCTGCCATGAGGAACTACTGATGATTAAAACATTTTAAGATGTATGTAATAACAGCATTATGATGATTTAGCACGATGGCAGACAGTCATTACTCACATGGCGCCAATCTCCCAGCAAGCCTTTAGGAGGACTTTGGGATAGCTATAAACAGCCATAAAAGCTAGGCTCTAGCACTTTAAACAAGATATCCAACTCACACAAAGCATTCTGTTGGTTCAATGCCTGACTTGGATCAGATTCACTGCAACAGACGGTGAAAACCACCAGAAGAGATTCTGTGCAAATTTCAGTGTTTAAATTCAGGTCGGCTTTGAGGGTCAGGGGGAAAAACATAAAAATAAGTCAGTGGAATTTAGTTTTCAGAAATGAAAACCTACTAGGTGGGGGAGAGAGGCTAACCCTGATGCTGATGATGAATACCTCCATATGGAGAAGGCTGTAGGAGTGGTGGGGTAATATATATAAAGGGCTTGACGCTCTGGGATGATTCAAACCTAATTTATTTTTACCTCTGGGATCCCTTATTCCCTCTAAAGTAATTTGGAATGGCTGCCATTGTGCTACAACCACTGGGTAACACAGGTTATTGGCTTCGTGGTGTCATGGGCAGAGATAGGCGAGGCGGGGATAAGGTGTGTGTGTAATAGGTTTGTATTGGGAGAATACAAGAGGAGAGAAGTAGGTGTAATGGAAGGTAAATCATCAGCCACAAATAGGCCTGTTAGTCTCTAGGGAATGAATCCACTTTTTTATTTTATTAGAAAAATGTCACACACCATAAAAATTACATGTACAAAACTATAAGATTTGGAATTGCGTTATGTACAGATACAAAAGATAAAGCCAAATAAAAAGTGACGGATAACACAGAAGAAGGTGAGTCCCCAGCTCTGAGCGTTTTGTCTGAGTCTGTCTGTTTGATTAAGTTCTCACTGGGTTTGGCTCAAAGGTGAAAAAAAAACAGGGTGATGAAGACCATGGTGACGAAGATGTGGTGGTGATGCACAGACATGCGGTTCAGTTTGCTTCATCCCTGTTAGTTGGAGTTCTTCATCCCATATATCCTTGTGTCCTCAGAGTCTGGATGGAGGAAACACGGCACATACCTGCAGAGAGAGGAGCGAGACAGTGAAATCAGTGAGGAATATGTTCTATTCTGCCCTAACATCAGTTACGGTTGACCAAACATACAAGTCCACTTAATCCAGGTTGATCATTGAAAGGGCTTCATGAAGATCAGCCAACATTGTAGCCCCTGAAGTATGGTGATGATACTGGTTCTCCTTGACCAGTGTTAGAGTCATTGAATCCCTGCCATACTAAGGCTTTATATAATGAAAGAGAGAACATCCAAACATTTCCATAATGACAATAGACCAAAGTACATAAGTTTAATAACCTGTGTGTCTAATACAAACACAGGAAGCTTCACAAACACTGGCAGCCATACGACCACCGTGCTTGGACAATGTCCTCTGTTTGGATCTGTGTTGTGCTCTACTGCTGTTTGATACAAATGTAAATGACTGGCAGCCTCCCTCACAGCACTGGCCAAACCGTGGCGGGCCTGCCTGCGTGGCCATGAAACGAAACAGGATTATAAAACAACAACCCAGTGCCATTAAACAGCCATTGATGTGACCAGAGGCTTTTCCAGTATAGCGCAAGATTACATTTGGGACTCCTCGGCCCTAGACTCATCCTCAATGTCTCACGCACTGTCCACAGAACAGTGATAGGAGCTAAACCGGTCAGCTCAGACAGCCCAGCCCTCACGGTAGCCTGACTAAGCCTCCCTCGGGTTGGGCATTTCATGGCTCTGGATGCATGGCAGGTGGTGAGCGGAACACAAGCCTGGCAGACATTTTAAATGAACACTTCTGCTTACATCTACATATGGAACTAGGCACTTTGAAAAATGGTGCTGGATATAGGCTTTCTGGTGGTGTATCACTGTGTATGGCACCTGAATATACAGCAGCTGGCTAGCTGGCACTGCAGGTGGTTTGTATTGGAGAGGAGAAGAGGCTGAACAGGTGCGAGAGCAAGAGCTACAATGATGGATGCCATTTTGGAAATGTTGTTCCCTTGTGTCAGGCTAACATGTTTGATGCTGAAAGCCCTGAGTGGATGGGGCCTATAAAGTTGAGGAGTTGAGAGGGTACTTATTTTCGCATCTCAGTTGGCTGAATATACTAGCATGAAGTTTATGTCAAAAACCATAACTGCATGAAAGTGTTTTCAGGCACTTTATGCTGACTTCACAAGGCAGAAATAGATTGTCCAGTCGAAGCATGTGGCCATTACACCTTCACCCCAACCCTTTCAAACAAACAATTTGCTTTTCAATAACAAAGTGTACTGTAACAAGTGACTTGAAAAATAAATTCTACATTCACATTCAATTCATGTTCTGGACTAGCCTATAGCAGGTTTTTATCCTGTTAAAAATGGATGGCTTTAAGTGTGATGTATTCTGCTCCGGGACCTTTGCGACCATGGGCGTTCTCTGCCTCTCCCTCCTAGCATGGGAGCGTTGATACATTTAGCTAGCGTCTACACAAAGCAGAACCTGCCCATCTGTACCACTCTCTCGTTGGCACAGCAGGTGTTAAAGCACAACCACATATTATGAAGCGCTTGGATTCTGCAAAAGTGCAGAAATATCTTCCTGTATTTCCTTAACCACTTTAAAAGTGTAAGTATCAAACTGAGTAAGGGAGACCTATTTGTACACTAAATTATAGCACCATACTGATCTGCCACCTGCTCTAAATCATTCATGGTGTTGCATCATACACTATCTCTAGAAACACTATTGACAGCGATTGTATGCAAAATAGCTGAATTTACAGCTATTTACAAACAAACATGTTTCATTGGGCTGAGCATGCACTGTTGAGCTATATCTATGGTCTTCTTCACCATCCAGGAGAAAGGATATTGGACCTTAATGAGGACACGACCAACATTGCTGTCACAGGGTCATGGCTTAGCGGCACTCTGGAAATGTCCTGAGAAATTTGACAATAAGGACAATAAGTATATTCCATGGAGGGGTCAGTCCAATACACATTGTCAGACTGTTTTTTTTACAACCCTAATTATGATTCCCATCATCACACCATGTTTCTCATCAGCACCTATTGATTATGCAATTAAATGTGGCCTGAGCAGCAGATATCAATTGGGACCGGCTGTACTATGGATTGAACACCGACCCCGGGGCAATCACCCAATCATCATCTGATATGAATCACCTCAGTGTTTCTGCCACACAAATCTCTCTCCATACGCCATCCACTGCCATCCAATGCCGACCCAGACATTGTTCAGGGGGCAGACAGTAATTTATTCTCCATACCACCTTTCATCATCTCACCTTTTTACATGGGATGTTGATGTTATTGCTGTTTCACATTGTCTGGCTAGAGGGCGAGTGATAACATCAACTGTATTTTGCCCTTGGTTTTAGGTCTGTCTCTTAGTCACCAGAACCGGCAAAGTGTTTAATAAAACCATAACTCTGGTATTGTGAATCTCAGTAGCCTCCTCTACATTTTCCCTGCTCAGAAGAACATGATAAAGTGACAAAATTAAATCAAATAGATCCAACAACCTAATGTCCCCTGCCACCTCGGTTCTGCCCCCATGATATCTGAGTCGAACATCATTCTGTCTCACAAAAAACAACAAAGAACTTGTTTGCACAATGTCTGCATAGTGATGCCACAGTTGAGCTTTCAGACAGTTCAGTAGAGACCATTTAGCCCACTGTTCTTGACTTCCATTAGTGGGGAGACCTCTGTGATCTCACTCTAAACAACCTGTTTATTGATGCCAGGGACCTATGATCATCAGGTGCCATGCCGCTGCTGATATATTGGGTAACAGGCTCATCGCTGCGTCGTCAGCATGGAGTAACGATTAGCCACATAACGATCCTTTAATTGCCCGAGAAATTAGGCTGGAGACTTGACAAAACGTAATGCTAAGTGTGGGAGGATGGGAAGATGGGTGCCATCAAGCCATACAACACGTCATCATTGATTTCTCCCAGGCCTATTTTAGCAAAATGTTGATAGCAATCTAAAACTTGCTGTGATCTCAATCCGAGAGGAATTTTGTTTGTTGTTGTTGTGATTATTTTTTGTTGTCTCCAGATCAATAAGGATCATAGCACACACAGCTAGAAAATACAGTTTTAAGGAGAAGCAGAAAAACGGCAGCCCCTAACTCGATTCTGTTCTCACTCAAATCAAACGCGAAGAGACAAGAATGGAATTGCCACTCGGTATACAAACATATTTTTCTGGGCGCAGACGGGCTGTGTGACAAAAAAAAACAGAATCAATGCCTTTGCCACTGTTTGGAATTAGTGCTGAGTTTAAATTGAGCTGCAGCGCGCCCCGAGGCCCAGTGCTTCACACACACAGAAAGCAGAAACTACGGCCCTGATCAAAGCAAACACACAGCCATGGCAATAAAGAAAGCTGCAAAATTAGCAAAATACATTCCTCTGCTGACATTTGCCGGCCTCTTGGTACGTAAGCATCATCTGATTTTTGTTTGTGTGGTCTTTGTTTTGTAGGGTGGACTCTTGTGTAAATGTGAGAGGCATGGTATTCTCACAACAAACACACACACACAGGCATGCACACACACACACACGTATGAAGGACAACACATACAGCCCGCACACGTATCCTACAGATTGTCTCCACATCGCCCTTGCTTTGATTAGCAAACAATAATTAGGAAATAACACCAGCAGGAGAGTTACGATCCTTTTACTGTGGTTCTGTTTTCCAATCCTCATGTTATTTTGTGAGACAGAATATTTACGATACCAGGCTGTTTGAAATAAACACACACATCTATCTTGGCCTCATCTCATCTCTTTCAAGTCTAACCTTAAACCAGTCTCATTTCTCAAACTACTGCTTGATGGTGAGATATGGCTGATCAATAGTGATTTCATGACCCAGGCCTAGGTAGTGACGGCTGGCTGAGCCTTTCCAATTGTACCTGTCCTCTCTGGGAATGGTGAGGGCTTAGAACAATGGAGTCCCCTGATTTCAAACATCACTACACCTCAACCCTCTCCACATTAATATCCAACGAAGAATACAAACAAAGGCACCTGTCCACTCGCCACTAAAATATATTAATTGTCAGTTTAGTCTCAACGATCAAAGGCTAAAGCCATCAGAGTGAGAGTACGGTGAAACTATTTGTTAGGACATACAGTGATGCAAGGTTAACGTCTGAGGCAAGAAATAGCTGCAATTATCAATTATGCATACCTCCCTGGCTTTGTTTCAGAAAGCCAATATGTAATAGCAGAGGCCCTTTCCCTGTAACATCCCTTCTCTCCATCACACGATAGGGCAAGATCACTGTGTAATCACCTTGTTGTACAAATTGTAGAATGGCCATCACAGAGACCCAAGCCTGTCTGAACACAAGGTGGGCGAGGGTACGAAATCAACTGCCATGAGTTGTGGGATCAAATGTTAATAGGACTGATCTGTGTTTGGCTGTACTATGGTATACTATGACCACTGCAGTGATCTAAGATAACATAGACCTAAGCCATGACAAGTTGACTGGATAAATCTCTAGAAAGCACAAACCTTTCATTGATGTGAAAATAATTAAGTATGATCTCATAGGCCTCCCAGAAATGACCAACCACACGCATTCCCTCCAAGAAACGTATTGATTGACTTAAGCAAACAAAAAGTTTCATGCCAGCACAACCAAACACAAAAAAACACACCATTACCCTAATGAACACAGCCATAGCCTCGTTCAGCATGGAACTCTACTGGTTGGTTTACTAAATATGCTACGGTAAAACCGGGCTAGTGGCTGTCTAGATCCCTGCTGTTTATTGTTGTTTTCAATCTTCCCTGTGACCTACCCTGTCTGGAACTGCGAGGAGTAACACCGTAACCTACGTTGCTACCATGACAAAGACCAATGCCGGCGGGAGTACTCTTGAGGACAGTGGTGTCTCTCTATCACAGGTTAAGGATCTTTAAAATAAACAAAAATAATTCTACAAGTAGTTTTTACAACAACAACAAAATAGCTTCAAGTGTTTTGTCCAAATACTGGTGGAGTCAACTAATAAAATAATTGACGACTTGACCAGAGAGGTCCAGGACCTGAAGAACAGTTTGCAGTTCTCCCAGGGTCAGCTCGGTGAGTCAAAACAGGAGAACGGCAAGATGAGAGCAATCTGTAAGTCATTGAGCGAGGACATCAGTTCTTTATGTGAATCCATGATAACAATGACGGAGAAATCAGATTATCTTGAGGGACAATCAAGGTGGAACAACATGGTTGTGTACGGAATTGCAGAATCTCCACATGAGACCTGGACGGAGTCTAAGGACAATGTGAGGGAAATTATCTCTGAGAAACTGAATATGGACCACAGGAAGATTGAGGTGGAGCACGCCCACAGGACTGGAAAACCCACCACCGGCCCAGGTGACAAGCCCAGGCCGATAGTGGTCAAGTTCCTGAGGTTCAAGGACAAGGTAGCTGTTCTGGAAAGAGCAAAGAACTTGAGAAGAATGTATATCTTCTCAACAAAGACTATCTTGAAGTTGTGCGCCAGAAGAGGAAAGAACTTATTCCAACCATGAAAGCTGCCAGAGCGAGTGGGGACATTGCTTACATCCGCTATGACAGGCTCATTGTCCACCCTCCCTCTCAAATGCCTTGAAGGGATGAGAGAGCCAAGCCTATGGGTTCGTAGATTTAACCCCGCAGCACACACACACACACCATCTTATTAATGGACTGCTGAATGTTTATTTTCTTCTCTTGATTTGTTGCTCTTTTCCATATTATGTCTATCTCTGATAAGCTACCCAGGAAAGGACTGAAAATATACCATATTAATATACAGTGGGGAAAAAAAGTATTTAGTCAGCCACCAATTGTGCAAGTTCTCCCACTTAAAAAGATGAGAGAGGCCTGTAATTTTCATCATAGGTACACGTCAACTATGAAAGACAAAATGAGAATCAAAAATCCAGAAAATCACATTGTAGGATTTTTTATGAATTTATTTGCAAATTATGGTGGAAAATAAGTATTTGGTCAATAACAAAAGTTTCTCAATACTTTGTTATATACCCTTTGTTGGCAATGACACAGGTCAAACGTTTTCTGTAAGTCTTCACAAGGTTTTCACACACTGTTGCTGGTATTTTGGCCCATTCCTCCATGCAGATCTCCTCTAGAGCAGTGATGTTTTGGGGCTGTCGCTGGGCAACACAGACTTTCAACTCCCTCCAAAGATTTTCTATGGGGTTGAGATCTGGAGACTGGCTAGGCCACTCCAGGACCTTGAAATGCTTCTTACGAAGCCACTCCTTCGTTGCCCAGGCGGTGTGTTTGGGATCATTGTCATGCTGAAAGACCCAGACACTTTTCATCTTCAATGCCCTTGCTGATGGAAGGAGGTTTTCACTCAAAATCTCACGATACGTGGCCCCATTCATTCTTTCCTTTACACGGATCAGTCGTCCTGGTCCCTTTGCAGAAAAACAGCCCCAAAGCATGATGTTTCCACCCCCATGCTTCACAGTAGGTATGGTGTTCTTTGGATGCAACTCAGCATTCTTTGTCCTCCAAACACGACGAGTTTAGTTTTTACCAAAAAGTTATATTTTGGTTTCATCTGACCATATGACATTCTCCCAATCCTCTTCTGGATCATCCAAATGCACTCTAGCAAACTTCAGACGGGCCTGGACATGTACTGGCTTAAGCAGGGGGACACGTCTGGCACTGCAGGATTTGAGTCCCTGGCAGCGTAGTGTGTTACTGATGGTAGGCTTTGTTACTTTGGTCCCAGCTCTCTGCAGGTCATTCACTAGGTCCCCCCGTGTGGTTCTGGGATTTTTGCTCACCGTTCTTGTGATAATTTTGACCCCACGGGCTGAGATCTTGCATGGAGCCCCAGATCGAGGGAGATTATCAGTGGTCTTGTATGTCTTCCATTTCCTAATGATTGCTCCTACAGTTGATTTCTTCAAACCAAGCTGCTTACCTATTGCAGATTCAGTCTTCCCAGCCTGGTGCAGGTCTACAATTTTGTTTCTGGTGTCCTTTGACAGCTCTTTGGTCTTGGCCATAGTGGAGTTTGGAGTGTGACTGTTTGAGGTTGTGGACAGGTGTCTTTTATACTGATAACAAGTTCAAACAGGTGCCATTAATACAGGTAATGAGTGGAGGACAGAGGAGCCTCTTAAAGAATAAGTTACAGGTCTGTGAGAGCCAGAAATCTTGCTTGTTTGTAGGTGACCAAATACTTATTTTCCACCATAATTTGCAAATAAATTCATAAAAAAATCCTACAATGTGATTATCTGGAGAAAAAAAATCTCAATTTGTCTGTCATAGTTGACGTGTACCTATGATGAAAATTACAGGCCTCTTTCATCTTTTTAAGTGGGAGAACTTGCACAATTGGTGGCTGACTAAATACCTTTTTTCCCCACTGTATATACTGAACAAAAATATAAACGCAACATGTAAAGTGTTGGTCCCATGTTTCATGAGCTGAAATAAAAGATGCCAGAAATGTTCCATATGCACAAAAAGCTTATGTCTCTCAAATTTTGAGCACAAATTTGTTTACATCCCGTTTAGTGAACATTTCTCCTTTGCCAAGATAATCCATCCACCTGACAGGTGTGGCATATCAAGAAGCTGATTAAGCAGCATGATCATTACACATGTGCACCTTGTGCTGGGGATAATAAAAGGCCACTCTAAAATGTGCAGTTTTGTCACAACACAATGCCACAGATGTCTCAAGTTTTGAGGGAGCGTGTGATTGGCATGCTGACTGCAGGAATGTCCACCAGAGCTGTTGCCAGATAATTTTATGTTAAATTCTCTACTATAAGCCGCCTCCAACGTCGTTTTAGAGAATTTGGCAGTGCGTCTAACCGGCCTTACAACTGCTGACCACGTGTAACCATGCCAGCCCAGGAACACATCCGGGTTCTTCACCTGCGGGATCGTCTGAGGGGGTGCTGAGGCGTATTTCTGTCTGTAATACAGCCCTTTTGTCGGGAAAAACTCATTCTGATTGGCTGTGCCTGGCTCCCCAGGGGGTGTGCCCTTGCCCAGTCATGTGAAATCCATAGATTAGGGCCTAATGAATTTATTTAAATTGACATTTCCTTATATGAACTGTAACTCAGTAAAATCTTTCAAACTGTTGCATGTTGCGTTTATATATTTTTTCAGTACACTTATAGTGCATTCAGAAAGTATTCACACCCCTTGACGTTTTCCACATTTTGCTGTGGGACACCCTGAATTTAAAAAGGATTAACTTGAGATTTTGTGTCACTGGCCTACACACAATACCCCATAATGTCAAAGTGGAATTATGTTTTTAGACATTTTTACAAATTAATAAACATGGTAAGCTGAAATGTCTTGAAGTAAATACTTTTTTCCCCCACTGTACGTAGCCTTAAAAATTAAGGTTAATGAAATCAATAACTTGCTAACATCAGATAACGTTCATATATTAGCCATTTCTGAGACTCACTTAAATAATTAATTTGATGATACAGTAGTAGCAATACAAGGATATAACATCTATAGAAGAGACAGGAATGCTTATGGGGGAGGTGTTGCTGTATATATTCAGAGCCATATCCCTGTTATGCTTAGAGAAGATCTTATGTAAAGGGTTATTGAAGTGTTGTGGTTGCAGGTTCACCTGGTACATCTAAAGCCTTTTATTTGGGGGTGTTGCTATAGGCCACTAAGTGCTAACAGTCAGTATCTAAATAATATGCGTGAAATGCTTGATAGTGTATGTGATGTAAACAGAGAGGTCTACTTTCTTGGGGACCTGAATATTGGATGGTTTTCATCAAGCTGTCCGCTCATGAGGAAGCTTCTCACTGTAACCAGTGCCTGTAATCTGGTTGAGATTATTAATCAACCTACCAGGGTGTTTACAAACACTACAGGAACAAGATCATCCACATGTATTGATCACATTTTTACTAACACTAATTTTATTCTAAAACTGTATCCATACCTGTTGGATGCAGTGATCACAATATAGGGGCTGTATCCAGGAAAGCCAAAGTTCCAAAAGTTGGGCCTAAAATAGTGTATAAAATCATACAGAAGATTTTGCTGTGACTCTTATATGGATTATGTTGAAAATATTTGTTTGTCTAATATGATTAATAAGGAGCATCCAGACGCTCCACTTGATTAATTATGAAATTGCGTCTTCCAATTATTGATAAACATGGACCTGTTAAGAAACGAACTGTTAGAACTGTTAAGGCTCCATGGATTGATAAGGAATTGAAAAACTGTATGGTTTAAAGATAAGGGGCAAAAGGAATTGCTATTAAGTCTGGTTGCACATCCGACTGGCTGACTTACTGCAAATTGAGAAATTATGTGACTAAACTCAACAAAAAGAAGAAGAAACTGCATTATAAAGTCAAGATCAATGATATAAATAAAGATACTATATGTTTTTTGGGGGGGAGTACTTTAAATGAAATTATGGGCAGAAAGACAAATTCAACTCCATATTTCATCGAATCAGATGGCTTATTCATCACAAAACCATTTGATGTTGCCAATAATGATTACTTCATTGGCACAGTGGGCAAACTTAGGCAGGAAATGCCAACAACGAACAGTGAGCCATCGTACTCAGCACATAAAAAAATGAAAAATAAAATAAAAGCATTGCACGTTTGAATTTTGTAAAGTTAGTGTGGGAGAGGTGGATTTTTTTTGGTTATCCATTAATAATGACAAACCTCCTGGCATTGACAACTTAGATGGAAAGCTACTGAGGATGGTAGCTGACTCTATAACCAGTCCTATCTGTCCTATCTTTAATTGCAGCCTAGAGGGAAGCCACAGTCATTCCGCTACCCAATAGTGGTAAAGCAGCCTTTACTGGTTCTAACAGCAGACCTATCAGCTTGCTGCCAGCTCTTAGCAAATTTTTGGAAAAAAATGGTGTTTGACCAAATACAATGCTATTTCTCTTTAAACAAATTAACAACAGACTTTCAGCATGCTTAAAGAAAAGGGCACTCAACATGTACTGCACTGACACACATGACTGATGGTTGAAAGAAATTGATAATAAGAAGATTGTGGGTGCTGTACTGTTAGATTTCAGTGGAGCCTTTGATATTATTGACCATTACCGGTTTTTGAGAAAACCTTTGTGTCATAGCTTTTCAACCTCTGCCATATCATGGATTCAGAGCTATCTATTTAATAGAATTCAGAGGGTTTTCTTTAATGGAAGCTTCTCTAATGTCAAACATGTAAAGTGTACTGCAGGGCAGCTCTCTAGGCCCTCTACTCTTTTCTACTTTTACCAATGACCTGCCACTGGCATTAAGACTGGGGGGTTTTCTGACCTTGTGACCCAACCAGGGAGTGTTTCCTGATCAACCTACATAGAGTACATGATCCTGTGTACACTCACCTTTGGCTGGGTTTCCATCCTGAGTCTGAAGACAGTCAGGTAAAGTAAGGTACAGTATGAGCAGGTCCAGGAATAGATCCAGGTGCATGAACAGGTCCAGGTATTGGCCAGTCCTGGTCCAAGTACAGGACCAGGAACAGTAGTAGTGCTGTGGTAATGACAGCGGATACATAGACAGTCGGAGCTACAGAGGGATACAAGGCAATATGTTTCAAAAGTCACTGGCAAGGCCATTGGCCCGTCTAGCTCCACTCCCATAGATTATGATGGTGAATTGAGTCCTTATTAAATCCATCTAGGTGTGTTTTCATGGGGGGTTCATGGATACAGTGTGAACTCCGGGGGACGCAAGGAGGAAGTCTGACAGGAGTCCTAAAAATGTTCCTGATTTATAATCCAATCTCCTTGATTCCTGGAACCATAGAGTATTCTGAAAAACAAAAACATGAGCCATGGTTACTGATTGAGTTGAATGCATGACATGTACAATGAAATCAATGATTGAGTTGAATGCATGACATCAATCACAACTGATCTTGAGAAATTTAAAATAGTTTGAATGGTAATTTGACTTATAATGATGATTTTGCATGGAAGGTGGATCAGATTGTGATTGTTTGTTTGTAATTGCTACTGTGCTATGATTGGTTTTGTATTGCTACTACAGTGTATTGGTGTAGAATGAACATTTTAGTAATTGTAATTCACGTTTCTGCATTATGTTGTTTGGATGTCTGCTGCTTTCAAAAGGTCAGCACTGAGTGTTAAGGGTGTGTGCTCTGCAATTAGTCTCGCTGAATATGCCATATGTGTGGGAACAGACTCCTGAGGGAGGTCTCTGGCAGTAATGTGGCTAGCAATATGTTAGCTCTGACTAAGTGACATTTTCTCTCTGACACGGCCATCTCACCGTCTCAGTTTGTATCTATTCATCTATCTTACACTAAAGCCCCCCCCCCCCTCTCTCTTATCTTCTTCTCTCAAGTAGATGAATGGAGAGGAACAGGGAAAGAAGGGCACCATTACTCTTGGAGGTTGATGTCTGCTTCTCACCGAAAAGCAGAAGGAGTCGTCAAATTTTCAAGTCGCTCCAGTCTCGGTGAGCCCTCTTGTCGTCGGCGGCGGCCGCGGGCGCCGGCGTGTCTGGTGGGAGAGACAAATAGAGGTGAGGGATAGAGTTAGTGACAGCCAGGCTGGACGTGGCGCAGTGCACCCCTTACCCTTCATCTCAGGGACACAGCACTCGGGAGCCTGCGGACATGGCATTGGGAATGTGATTCATGGCCTGGTGTCAGCTGTACCAAATTGGCACCGTTTTGTCTCACACAGGGCAGCTACACAGGTTTTTGGCACAGATCTGATATGGGATCCGGGCAAAGTGACTCCGATCACATGGTAGCCTTGCATTTTCTGGTTATGTGTCCCATATGATTCTACTGGTGAAAGTAAATTGTGATTACAGAACGTAAATGTATAGAGTGATTGTTCACTGCAGCACCTTTTGGGAATTCATTATCTGCATTGCAGTGCAAAGTGTGCATTACACAGCAATGACTGTGAGAATGTGGTTCACTGCAAAGGTTTTGGTCAGGTTCAAGGGCAGCCAAACTCAACCGTTTTCATTGAAAAATGATCCTCAGCCTAAATTGATCATTTTAGTTCATTATGTCCCTTAATTTCCACCAAAATCAATTTTGTAGCTGCACTGGGTGATTGACGCTATTTAATTCACCATATTGATTTAGTGATTTACAAGGCCATGGCTCTGGAAATCCATGGCCATTCATTCAGAAAATGCAATTATCCGATTGGAACAATGTATCCACGTTTTTCCCTCTGTAGAGGCTCTTTAAAATATACTTGGCTGTGGCCGATTGAGTCAGTTGAATAGCCCTGTTCTTAGCAATTACATGTCTCTGAACTGGCGTTTTATGTGCTGCAATGAGATGTGCTGGGTTGGGTTATGCAATGGGCTCATGTTCAGTGGCAGGGCTCTAGCTGCCAATATCTATTGTAGGTCACAGAAGGAATAAAAATTACAAGCCAGTTATTTCAGACATACCATAGAGATACCACATTGAAAATGGTGAAAATTGAGTCATTCACTCCCATTCTCTCTCATTCACCCCATTCACAACCATGTGTATCTGTCTATATCTCTCTATCTCTATTTCTCTCACTCTCTCATGTACTTACTTCCCCCCACATTCACGGTGGTGGCCTCTTTGGGTGTGAGCGAGGCTCTCCTCTTCATCTCAATGGCAGTCTTGGAGTGACGTCTCTTACTGGGCGACAGCAGGTCTGATATCTGCACCGCCTTCTCACAGTCAATCACCAGCGCCATGGTGTTAGAGTCCTTTTGGGTGGCATTAGGCGATGACGCTCCACTTACACCCCCTCCTCCCCCTGTCCCTGGTCCCACTCCCACCCCAGCAAAGGCATGAGCCTGCTGCTCCTCCTGGCTCTCTGTAACTTTAGACCCAGAGTGGGACACCTGCCCCCCAGCCTGTCCTCCGTTGGTCTGGGCACGGATGTTGGCCAGGGTGCCCACCTTGCCTGTGTCCATGCCCTGGTGGCTGTAGACCTTGTAGCGGATCATGAGGATGATGATGAAGACAAGCACGGAGGCCACGATGATGCCACCAATAATGATGATCATGGTGCCGCCCAGGAACTGGCTGTGGAGGGCCTGGCACTGGCTGTACTCGGTCTCCGTGATGAACTGGACACAGCCCACCTGCCGCGTGGCCGTCAACGAGGTGATGCCGTCGTCGTACACCGCCAGGACACACAGGTCGTATTCACGCCCTGACACCAGGTCACGAACCAGGAAGTCCTGACTGGTGGACGGGATCATCCTATTGATTAGAGAGAGGAACATGTTTTAGGATTGATGACTGACACGATATATACAGGAACAAATAATCTGTAGATGGGAAATATTTTGGAAAGATGATGATTCATTTTGGGTAACGAAAGGTAGTGTAGATACTATAGAGCTATGTGAATGTATATGGATAGTTCAAATAGACTGCTAAGACATACTTTTTATCTCAAGACATTTTATATTAGCGTATTATAAGAGCGTTATGGTACACCCCTTGGTTTGAGGTGAGTGGTGCGATTGAACTGGTACAGCCCATTGGGCTTACTACTGGGACCATCATAATGACAAACCTCAAAATCAATATTAAAGGGCCAAAAAAATGGATTTACCAGAAATGTATAACATGGAATATATTGTGGATGAAAGTAATCAGTGTAAGGGTCCCTTGTGGATTCTCTGAAGCTTTGACTCTGCAGAGAGCTCGAGAGTTACATCCACAGTCAAATCACCTAGCCCTGTTCCAATGACTTTGTAGAGAAAGACCATATTGAGATCAATGTCCTTCCAAGGAGTAACACGTGTGCCCAATAGGTGTCAATACTACCAGTTAATAGGGTGCATGTAGGCTTCAGAAGCACAGTAAAACATAGAAACATCAGGAGGTACTGTATGTTCCTCCAACACAAGCAATTTCATTTTCCTTTTGGTACCATACCTTTTCATTCTAAAATCACCCCTTTCAACACTAAACTGAAATGATTTGATATGATTGGACTCAATTTGTCAGGTAATTTTTCAGGATTGCTCCACTTTTCTAGATTATGTAAATGTTCTTGTCCCATTCCTGCAGCTGTACAGCACTATCATGGGCAGGGTCAGAAAAAATATGAACAAAGAAAAAATTAAACTATGCAGTCATTGGCAGACACCGTTCCCTGTCATAATAGTCTGGTGAATCAGACCTTTGCAATGACAACAATAAGCAGACTGTTGTGACAGAAACTACAAAGTTGGCAACACTGTAGTGTAGACCATTGAAAGGCACTGTGATAGTGTGTGGTCATGTGTGTGATTTCTGACAGTATAAGTGAGCAGTGGATTATCTGTATACATCCGGAACTCTTTCACTAGGGACAAAGGAGAGTATGACAGTCATTAAAAGTGATGCCAGCGACATCTTGAGCTGTGATTAAATGTCAGTCTCCATTCGCATAACTCCCAAAAGCTTCCAAATCTCCCATTTTCATTATGCGTGTATCATTATCTGGCTAACGAGTCTTGACATTTAAATTCACATCAACAGTTGAAAAAGCTGAGTTTGTAAATAATGCCATCTCATTAAGTCGGCTTGTTTGAGGCTGAGTATACGAGTAGAATACTTAATATAAGCTAAGAAAACTCTCCAAACAAATTATAATCATTTAATGTTAACCATTATTTTGAAGAGATAGAGAAGACATTGTTGACAATGTTGAATGAATGGGTGACTTAGGCTAGGATGTCACCATCAACTGTGACTACAGTACTGAGCTGTCCGCCCAGAAATGTCCTCCCCCGGGACACAGTGACTGAGAATGTGCATCGCTCAGTACAGTGTTAAATCACAAGGTGCCTTCAGCTTGAGCTTTGGATCATTAGCACTACTATTCAATATAAACCAATAAATATTAACATTTACACTAAGGACAGAATAAATTATAAATATAATAATGGAAAAGTGATTTTCATTTGTAAAATACATTTTCTATTAGCAGAGAAAGCTGTTACGCAAACTAGACATATTGACACAGTAATTAAATAGGAAATATTCTCTGAGTTGTTTGCAACAACCTCTGAAAAATCTAGTGCATACAAGAAAATGAATTCATTTATGTGAATTGACAAAATGGAATTACATGGGAAAAATAACAATAATCGTAACCCCGACATCGAGCCAGAAATGTTATTACTGCCACTGCAACCTCTTCCTCTAGAGGCTTTTCCAATCCAGAACCAGCTAGAGAAGTGACGAGTCAATCACAAGGTTATGAAAGGTTCAAATCCACATTCTCCATTCAGACAATCAACCAACCATAACCTTAGCCTTGATCTTAACCCCATTTTTTAAGAGTCATTGTAGCTAATGCTCTTACAGACAATCTTTGCTATAATAATATCAGATGTTTGAGTCTAAGGGATTTCCTCTCTCACATGCAATGCAAAAGCCTTATGGGTTGCCATGATAATGCATCACATAACCCCTATAAGGGGATTGAAGAATATAATAATATAAATAGGGTTCAGCTGATTTAGCATTCTTCCATTTATCTTGGTCAATGTTCTTGTTTCAACATTCTTGTGTTTGAATCAATATCACACTTACATTGGCAGTGAATTGGTTGAGTGTATTCCTATTAAAGGTGAAAGACAGTGCTAGAAGACGTTTGTTTATTAATTGTGGATCCCCTGAGGTGGCTGTTTTGCTTGGGTAACTCTTCCAACCTATTGACTACTAAAACGAGAGCACCTGTTTGAGGAAGCATTATCCTAATCCAACTAGGATCACGGAGAAGTCTTCAAATTAGTCCACGAGTCTGCAAATACTATTTTCTTCTCTTTCTCTGTCTCTCTGTCTCCCTATCTTTGTCTCTCTCAGTGTCGCTCTCTCTCTCTGTGTCTCGGTCTGTCCACCTTTTTCTTCCTCTCTCACCTAGAATAGTTAATGTTATGGTCTGTAGGGAAAAGGAAGATGACCATGCAGAAGAGAGTAGCTGGCGGATCTCAATTCTGGATCCTATTAAAGCGTGGCAGGGAGAGGGAGGTGCTCTCTGTCTAGCCTCATTTGCCTCAACTTTACCTGTTCATTTGATTGGAAGCCCAGAGTCTGCCTCATTCTGTCTCTCTCTCTGTATAGGGATGACATCCAGACTGCTTTTACAGAGAATCATTATGGCACAATGCTGAACAAAGTCGCCTTGATCTGGACTCTGTAGAGGACCTTTATTTACATTTACATTTTAGTCATTTAGCAGATGCTCTTATCCAGAGCGACTTACATGAGCAATTAGGGTTAAGTGCCTTGCTCAAGGGCACATCGACAGATTTTTCACCTAGTCGGCTCGGGGATTAGAACCAGCGACCTTTCGGTTACTGGCACAACGCTCTTGTTTCTGCGCTTTGGTTTATTACGGGACTTATCATGGACATGGCAGCTCTGGAATAGGCTATCAGACATGAGACACTTTAGGTGTTGAGGGCGAGGAAAACACATGAACATAGTTACACAAAGGACTAGAAAAGGGGTATTGGAGCGATGCAGGGGGACCGATTCATGATTCATGAAACATCCTTGCGGCAGATACCCCAAATTAAATTACTCCACAATGAAGCCGGGTGCCGATTGGGAATAGGGCAGCAAATTATTCTCTTTGTGGGAAATTTAGGGCAGAGAAATGAAACTGTTCGTTTTTTTTTTTATTCTTCATGAGGCTGATTGAAACCTCTAAGTGAAGAGCCTGATGAGATGAATGGAGCTTGAAATGGAATGCAAATGAAATGCTGCTTCTTGGTAAATAACTATGACAATCAGGTTGTTGATCCCAAAATGCATCCTTGGATCACTAATATTGATAAATCTGTTTATTTGGTAGGTGTTAAAAACCAATCTCCTAATAGAATGATTTAAATGCACCACACATGCATCCTCTCAACAACATATAGTATACAACATTGGCCTATAGTAAGTGAGGTCTTGATCCCATAGACGGGGGGTAAGAAAGAGCATGTTTTAAATTATATCTATATATTGTACTTTGTCTGGAATCTTTAAAGGGGTGATAATTCATTTGTGCTACAGGTGCAGTCTTTCTGTCTGTAACATACACTGTTATTTAAAATGTTATAATATTGGTAGTAGCGCTTACTAAAATCAGCCTCCATGTTTTCTCAAGAGGAATAATGGCTGTAGACAGTCTGATGCCAAAAAACAATATTTCCTTCCCACATAATCCCATCTGTAGGTCTGCACTGAATAATTTCCTGAATGATTGGCGCGCAGTCTGGCGGAGAAACACTGACCTAAACATCTTTAATGCGAGGGGCATTTGCATCGTGGATGATGGTGTAATCGGGGAAGCAGCGGGAATTAAAGGCGTATCACTAGTGAGGTTTGTACGCTTACACACCACGCTCATTTATTTATACAATTATCAGAGCTAGTTGTAGTCTTAGACACACCCGACTAGGTTACTAACGAGCCCCCATTGACTGAGGGATCATTGCACGTGCCCACACACACATACATACACATACACACACACACACACACACACACACACTCTACCAAGGCTGTGCTACCATTTTCTTTTCTTTTTTTTAATGGGCTTTTCCAAAAGGAAGGTTGAGGATAAGTGACAATCAATTTCTCTGACTCTCTTGTGACATCCCATTCATATCAGGTATTCCTCAGGCGGCCCCAGAATGGAATTCAGATGGGAAATATTTAATGCTCTTTGTAAAATAAATGTACTTGACATGATTAATTATACCAGGTTGGGAGAATAGACAAGCACAATTAGAGAGTGACAAGATTCTTCATAAAAAACTGTTGAGTTAAGTTTCATTTCAAGGCTGAATTAATTTCTCCCTGGTATTTTCTTAGCCAGTTTGGAGTCACTGAGAAGCTTTGTTTAGGGACAGATTAGGACCAGCACACAAACAGTAATCCCTTCTTAAATCTCCATGCATCAGGCTGCATTTCCAATGCATTTTAAATTAGTTACAAACATCAATTTGATACAGTTGAGTCAATGATTCAAATAGAAGTTGATTGATAAAAGAGGGAAGCATGAAATACTATTGGTGCCGCTGCTCTCAAGGGTACGCACATACCTCTACACACACACATAAAGACGCACAGGTGCACGCACGAACGCACATGCACAAACAGTTAGACACAGCTGCCTGTCAGCTTCTCGAAGTGCATGAAAGTGGCTGCATTGTGCTGTCAGGCCTGGTTGCCACAGAGACTCCGTGCCACGCCCCATTATTCATTCCCCTCACAATATCAGGGAAACGCTGCCACCGGGCCCCAGGACAAAGAGCACAGCCAGGGACAATCAGTCTGTGGGTGGCAGAGCCTATGCCCGCTCCCTGTTTCACTTCTGAACTAGGCCTCTCCCCTCCTGATCCTTAGCACGGACCGAATCCTGCCCACAATGTCCTGTGTTGGACTAAAAGGGCCTGTGTGTGGTGAGGAAGCAGGTCATGGATAAAAAATCTGCAGACAGAAAGTGCAGTGCCCACTCCTGCCTGCCAAGCTCTCCCTTCACCTGTAAGCAGGGGTCTGATACATTATTGATGTTGGATGGCCTCCACTGTGGTGAGGAGCAGGAAGGAGAGACAGTTAGCCAGCACATAATCTTGGTTACCCAGAAGTAAAATTCTCGCAAAGTTGTCACTTCCTGTTTAACTTCTGGGGGGAATGTGCTGTGAAATTGTGATTTCTGCTGTGTGAAGGAAGGAAGCAAAGTCTCCTCCCTCGCAAAAGGAAACTCTCAGCCAAGCCCATCCCTTATGCTAATTTCACCCGTGTTTATGATCCGGGTGGACACGCGCAAAGCAGTAAACATGGAAGATGTGAGTGAGGATGTTTTCAACACAGATATTTCAAATCTTAGCAGTCTCCACTCCACCCCGTCGTTTAAGCCACTGTAACAGTTCTGCTTAAAATGTTTGACTGGCAAGGGGAACGATTTCGCATGCTTGCCAACTGGCAACATACACGAAGCGATGTATGGAGAAAATGTCTTCAAACAACCATGTTCAGCAAGCGGTTGATAGGACTGGTAGTGTACGAAGTGCGTACTGTTGTTCACCGGTAAGTATACATTTCAGATGAACTCCTGGCTAACCATTGGCATTGCAGCTAGCTAGCTGTATCATTCATCCTACATTACTATCAACTGGCCAGCTGCATCAGGCAGCTTTACTGTAGATATGAGGGAAAACAAATATATTTGCTAGCTATCCATCTGATTGATGAAGTTGAGAAAATGCCATTAACTAGTTCGCTAGATTGAAACTGCTGGGCGGAAAGCTAGCTAACGTTAATTCCCACTATCAGTTTGAGTTGAGTTCACCTTAGCCTAGCTAAGTGGACTGTAGCTTCTAGAAAATAACTAGCTAGCTATATAATTGCTACCTATATTTTTAAAAGACTAGTTACTGACTTTTAAACACTTTTTGTCAAACTACTTCATTCCCCTGCCTGTTTGTTGATGCATTTGGAGACTGAAGAATTTGGCAATATTGCTAAATGCCCCTCCTGATTTTACTGCGAATAAGCTGTGTTGTTTTGATATAATTTGGCTGACTAGGCTTGTGCACATTTACCTTAGTGTTTCATTAGTTAGCTAAGTTACTGACTGACTAGGCTAATTCTTATTCATGTTGTTGTTGCATTTCAGGTGGAGAGGGAGTTGGGTCACAGAAAGCAGCATGCTGCAGACAGACCAGGGCCCGTATTCATAAAGCATCTCAGAATAGCAGTACTGATTTAGGATCAGTTTTGCCTTTTATATCACAATGAATATGATTACATTGACAAGGGGGAGCTGGTCCTAGATCACCATTCCTACTCTGAATACGGGCCCTGGAATAAAGCCATTTCCCAATACCTTGCACAGCAGTCGTTTCACCACAGGACCCTAGAGGTATTACAGTCAATGCTTATGAACTGAATATAAGGGAATTTCCATATACAGTGTATCAATGACACTAACAAAAGGGGGTTGAATTGTTCAGCAACATGTGTAGTAAATGCTAACACGGCTTTGGTGATGAAAGGTACACATTTATTTATTGTCATGCCGTCTCATGGGCCTGGATGGTGACACACATCTTCAAGCTGCCTGACTGAATACTGTGGCCTTCAGTGCAACCGGAAGCAAGGGCCTTACCTGGGAGCACAGCAACAGTCTCTCTCTAACAGCCATTCTGTCAACATGTATTGTATGTAACTACTCAAATTCATACAAAGTACCATGGGCAAAAGCACTGACTTATATTAACTTTGTCCATTTGACCCATTATTCAATCTTGACTGGGATATACAGTATATTTCAGTTGACACACCTGTGTGATGTGTCTGATATACATGAACAAAAAGGTATTTGACCTTGTGCTGTCTTGATGTTGAAGTTACCAATGTGCCAAACATGCTATGAACAAGTCATTGTTTGTAATCTAACAATTGAAAAATGAAAATGTGTTGTTTATACAAAATTAAAATGGTTAGTTAGTTGCATCCTCCTAAAGGAACCGTCTGAGGATAGCTGAGAACAGGGTGGCAGGTTTTTTGATGTGCTGCTCTAGAGTTCCATACCCCAGAAGACTCACCTGGGGATAGGGGGATGGACACATGTTAGTTTTTATACAAGTCTGGGAGACTTTTACAGGGAGGAGAGAGAATGAGTTTGAGTGAGTACATTAAATCCAATCCAACAAGTGGCCCTGGAAAATATGCTATGCGTTCACACAGGCAGACTGCCATAGTAAAGGAAATTTGCTATGGCAAGTATACTATTATGAGTGGAGCTTACTTCTCTGTGCTCTGGAGAGATAGTTGTTGATCAGAAGGCTCTAGAGGTCCTTGGACCATTCTGTCTCTAGTACCTGGAGAGAAACAGAGGTGTGCTTGAAATACAGTTGAAAATACAGTCCTCACCCCTGACCTCCTACTGGCCCAGGGCATCCTGCCTGACCCTCTAATCACAGTCTTTCTGACAGGGAATTACTCCAGGATTATACAGGTGTATGGTGCATAGGGCTTCTCCACTCATATTCATATGAGTCAAGTATTAGTACTCTTGATACTCTTGTAATAATATCGTACAATGTAAAGGAAAACAATATTATGACTTACTAACACGGAGTGCTCCATATTCCTGCTGGCAGCAAGGATCAACCTGGATGCAGATAAATGTCCTGCCTTGTAGAATGGTGGCATCTATCTCCACCAGGCTCCAAGAAATCAGATGACAAACCTGCAGAGATTAACAAAAGAAAATGGTACCTGCATTTAGGATTAATTTATCAGTTTGCCTATTGCCTGATTAATGTCTTTAAATAACAACAATAGAGCTAATAACAAAATATGACATGCCATCCAATTGAATTATATTATGGCACCAAGTCTCATATCACTAACAATTGCTACCTCGACTTATTCCATTATTACATCACGCTCCTCCTTATTTTACTGTAGTTAGCTAGCTGTTAACTTAGATAACTGTGATTGTTGAGACCCAATTTTGCAGCCAAATTGCCTCAAATATGGTGATGTCGAAAATGTTTTGCCTAGGTAGCTTAGTGACAACCCTATTAATTCTATAAGTATCTACTCTATTGCTTAAGTAGACTACACCTCCGAGTTACATCTGTAGGCTATAGCTAGCTAATTATTTAATGGGATCTAGCTAATGTGAGGTAGCTAGTCAACATGAATTGCTTCTGACACGTGCCACGATCCTTCTTGCTTTACATCTTACAAATAAGTATAGCTACCGTAGGTAGCGAGATAATGGTTTACGATAATTGCAGTTTAGTTCATTATCTAGCTAGTTATGTGTAAAACTGACAGAGTCTGCCTGTAAAATGCAACAAGTTAGCTAGCTAGCTTGCTAAGCAACAGGCTGGCTAGCTACTGTAGCTAGCTTGACACTCACTCCTTAATGTTAGCTTACCATGCTGTTCAGGACAACTCCACATTCTTCTTGCCAATCTCGATCGACTCCTTCTTGCCTACTCCCGTCTCTCAGTCTTCTTCTAGGTTAAAATCTTTATGGCTGTAGACTGTCGGATGCCTTATTGTCAAAAAGCAACACACTCTGTATACAGCCACCTGGTGCAGTCAATGGCTCAGTATTCCAGAGCTGTTCACCGGCACAGTCGAATCGATTTTAACTCAAATTTCCAATCTTGAATTAAAAAAACACAGTGACATATCATATTGATACATATATGCACTACACATTATTGTTTGTGGGTTTTAATGTGAAACATGGCTTTTAATGAAAATATAAATGTAGAACGAACGGTCTGTCTTCAGTGTTTCCCCATGGGTACAATAACTACTGCGCACAGGGCTTGAAATCATTTCCCTAGTTTAAGCACTGCCTTCGCCTAATCCTGATTCATCAAAATAATCAATGAAGAAAACCCAAAACCAGGAACTAGGTTTTAGGATTTATTTATTCTCACCAAAGAAAATAAGTGAAAGACAAAACAGTACAGATAGAAAACAGGTAAAAACGGTGTGCTGGTGAGGTTGGAAGTCCAAAAGGGCTTATATGAAAACCACACCACAAACATAAGTAAATATAACCACTACTGCTCATAATCACATAATTCTACATGGGTCTTGACCGATTCTCGCCATTTACACGTGAATCTGTCCACGAGAAATTAGCCAGCACAGAACACGCTCAAGGCTTCCCTGCCTGAGCCGGCGCCTGAGCCAAGCAGAGAGAACGGTGGCAAGGGGAGAGTAGGACAGGCATGACCAGCCTCTCAAACAGACAGCAATTATTTCATCATTTATTCATGGGATAACCTTGGTGCCCTCTACCTGGTGGAGAGGAAGCACTGGAAACCATGCTAGGTTTCCCCACCATGCTAATCAGAGTGAGCGCTTCAGCGCTGCATCATACTGTATGATGAGCAATACTAAATAGGGGTCAACAACAGGGCTCTTCAAGCTCTACAACATGTGCTTTAGGTAAATATGAATAAATATGACTGGTTCGAAAATGAACTTGTGTGAATAATTAATTTTCTCAGCCCTCAACACAAAACGGCTGCACGATTACCTTTGCCCTGCAACCTGGTTCTGTCAGTCTGGCTCAGAGTGGTGTGTCAGAGTCCTCTGGCCATGCAGACGGTAAGTATGAGAATGCTATGTTATTGTATATGAGCCTAAACAGCTATGTTGTAATTCTCCCTACAGGCTACTCCGGAAGCTGCCATTTCCCTCCACACCACCTCTATCTCCTCCATGACTCTCCCACAATGCATCTTTAAGACAGAGCCTTTGTTGTGGTACTTTGTCTTATTTTTGTGTGTACCAGAGCCATCTCGCACCGAGTGGATAAACGACTTCAGATGAATATCCAAAGGTTTCTCGTTTTATGCCGGTAATAAAACATTCACCTCATCTGTCAAACATACAGATACCGCTTATGTCTTAAACACACACTCTCAAACTGGGAAACACTGCAGTAAATATCTATCCAAAGTATTACTGGATTTTAATGTGGCATCTGTACTACCCTCATAATCGTTGTGTGTCCCATTCCCAGTGCAGATGAAGTATCTACTATAAATTCCTTTAGTGTGCACCAGAGATATATAGGGATCCAATGGAAGGCCCATTCCCATATACAGTGCCTTGCAAAAGTATCCATCCCCCTTGGCATTGTTTCTATTTTGTTGCATCACAACCTGTAATTTAACAGGATTTTTATTTGCATTTCATGTAATGGACATACACAAAATAGTCCAACTTGGTGAAGTGAAATGAAAAAAATAACTTGTTTAAAAGAATTCGACAAAATAAATCACGGAAAAGTGGTGCGTGCATATGTATTCACCCCCTTTGCTATGAAGCCCCTAAATAAGATCTGATTCAACCAATTACCTTCAGAAGTTACATAATTAGTTAAATAAAGTCCACCTGTGTGCAATCTAAGTGTCACATGATCTCAGTATATATACACCTGTTCTGAAAGGCCCCAGAGTCTGCAACACCACTAAGCAAGGGGCACCACCAAGCAAGCGGCACCATGAAGACCAAGGAGCTCTCCAAACAGGTCAGGGACAAAGTTGTGGAGAAGTACAGATCACGGTTGAGTTATAAAAAAACATCCGAAATTTGAACATCCCACGGAGCACCGTTAAATATATTAGTAATAAATTGAAAGAATATGGCACCACAACAAACCTGCCAAGAGAGGGCCGCCCACCAAAACTCACAGACCAGGCAAGGAGGGCATTAATCAGAGAGGCAACAAAGAGACCAAAGATAACCCTGAAGGAGCTGCAAAGCTCCACAGCGGAGAGTGGAGTATCTGTCCATAGGACCACTTTAAGACATACACTCCACAGAGCTGGGCTTTACGGAAGAGTGGCCAGAAAAAAGCCATTGCTTAAAGAAAAAAATAAGCAAACACTATTGGTGTTCGCCAAATGGCATGTGGGAGACTCCCCAAACATATGGAAGAAGGTACTCTGGTCAGATGAGACTAAAATTGAGATTTTTGGCCATCAAGGAAAACGCTATGTCTGGCGCAAACCCAACACCTCTCATCACCCCGAGAACACTGTCCTCCAGTGAAGCATGGTGGTGGCAGCATCATGCTGTGGGGATGTTTTTAATCGGCAGGGACTGGGAAACTGGTCAGAATTGAAGGAATGATGGATGGCGCTAAATACAGGGAAATTCTTGAGGGAAACCTGTTTCAGTCTTCCAGAGATTTGAGACTGGGACGGAGGTTCACCTTCCAGCAGGACAATGACCCTAAGCATACTGCTAAAGCAACACTTGTGTGGTTTAAGGGGAAACATTTAAATGTCTTGGAACGGCCTAGTCAAAGCCCAGACCTCAATCCAATTGAGAATCTGTGGTATGACTTAAAGATTGCAGTACACCAGTGGAACCCATCCAACTTGAAGGAGATGGAGCAGTTTTGCCTTGAAGAATGGGCAAAAATCCCAGTGGCTAGATGTGCCAAGCTTATAGACATACCCCAAGAGACTTGCAGCTGTAATTGATGCAAAAGGTGGCTCTACAAAGTATTGACTTTGGAGGGGTGAATAGTTATGCACGCTCAAGTTTTCTGTTTTTTTTGTCTTATTTCTTGTTTGTTTCACAAAAAAAAATATTTTGCATCTTCAAAGTGGTAGGCATGTTGTGTAAATCAAATGAGAATTCCAGGCTGTAAGGCAAAACAATAGGAAAAAAGCCAAGGGGGTGAATACTTTCGCAAGCCACTGTAGCCTTTGATGATTCAGTGGTGGAGTTTGTTTTGCATGGCTCGGTGCTCCGGGTGGGTGGAGATTTCACTTAAGGACCAATGGTCCTATAATTATTTGTTACTTTTTTTTACTTTTTTTTTTTGGTATTCTTTCTTAAAACTGCATTGTTGGTTAAGGGCTTGTAAATAAGCATTTCACTGTAAGGTCTACACCTGTTGTATTCGTCAATAAAAATTGTATTTGATTTGTATGGTCTAAAATGAGCAAACTCTGCCTACCTGGGGCACCGGGCCATGCAAAATGAACTCGACCATTGTCACGATGCTGCAATGCAACCAACCAGCAAGTGATAAACATCAGAGGCCAGTGAAACCAATGCAACAGCCTTGAGATCCCACAGTCTACCACAATTAACAGCAAAACATCCCCATTTACCCAGCAGCCTCTCTGTCATTCAGATGAGACACCGTCAGTCGCTGTCTCTAACGAAAAACAAACCCAACGGCCAGTCTAAAGAACCCGACAACAGTCGGGGATCTCGCTAAAATGAATTGGGTAAGAATCAAAAGGTAGGATGAACAGAGTTTTGATGGCGTATCAGTGCTCAGCATTAGGAGCTATTTATATTCCCAGCGCACTGCTGCGTTCCCTCACCCCGGTGTTGGGACGGGCTAATTCCTTGTCTTTATGGAAGAGGAAGGGATAATAAGACCCCCTGTGGAGGACGCAAGATCCTTTTAACTGCAGGTAAACAGCGTGGCGTCAACTCCGAGGCGCTAGCCTCGTATCTTCACAGGGGCAGCCAGACAAATTTGAGGGAATTAAAGAAGCCCCCTCAGTGTCAAACCCATGGAACACACCGGCACAGTAGACCAGGAGACAGGGCTACACTGATTGGATTGTGATGACAATGGCACACAAAGTGAAAGACAAAAGCGCACATTGGTTACAGTAGGGGACTTTGGCAAAGGCAAGGATGTACATTGTGCTTGTGCCAATCTTAAGATTGGGGGATCTGGGTGAGATGTGTGGTTGGATGTGTGTTGCTGCCCATCCGCCAGTGTCACTCCTCCCCTCCCTCCATGTGAATAATCTATGGACTGAGATTGCTGTGGTCCTGCGGGCTCTCGCCATGCTGATAAGAGTTAACTCTGCTCCCTCGCTAATGTGGCATGACGCACGCTCTTCCAAGCATGGTGCAGAGGGCGGAGAGACATCACGCGTTACCTGCCACAGACAGACAGGTTACCAATACAGAGCGGAGAATCACAGAATGGTTTGCCAGCCTCTGAGCAAGTCAGAGCGAGTCAGAGCTGGCTGGTAATGCCTCGGGATAATTGTCATGGCCATCGTCACCGCCATCATCCTAATTATAGAGGCCAATAATGCCATTACTGATATAGCATTACTTTCAAGCCTATCATCTATTTCATGCTTCTGGATGTCACCATCAATAGCCGAATCATAACCATCATCACAGTCGTCATGACCGTCACCACCATATGAAAACTCCATTAATAACGTTATTTTCATCAGATCCATCGTCATCTGTGCGCCCTCAATATTGTCTAATGCATATGCAACCGTAGCTAGTGTAAAAGCAAAATAATATGATCTCTCGTTTCCATTAAAATGAACAACTAATTATACCTTTGTAAAACAGTTAGTGTACCGCTCCTTTTCTCTAATGGATTGCATGCCACCACAGCATGACATATTAGTAATGGCTAGTGATGAATGCAGCAGCTGTCGACAGTGTTATATCCGGCTTTTATTCCACTGGAAGAGGAGGACACTTGTGTAAAATGTGGTGGCTGATAAAATGGAGAATACAGTACATACCGGTGGGATGAGAGATTAAGAACAAGAGAGGGTATAAAAGTAATGTATCTTTCCTTTCTGCAATCGCTGTAGGCGGTCATTCTAAGAGGGCACATTTATGCAATTAAAGTCTGTGTGTGCCGTACTGCATGCAAGAGACTCTGCTGACAATGCATTTAGCTATCCTCGCTTCACGAGATAGGTAGGAAACTTTATTTACATGCCATTAAGCTGTGTAAACACATCAGACCCTGAAATATGTGATGCACAATACCATTAAAACATAGCAAACATTATCTGTTAATATATAACTAACATCACATCACTTTACAATTTACAGTACTACTCCATCTCCATGTATTAGTTTTCTGCTTGCTCTGCAGTTACTATTCCATACACTACTAATGTGTCTGTTCTTTTTGTGATTAAATGTTTTTATTGTTTTTAGTAAGGTACACAAAACAGGTACACATGGACAAATAAGTGACAAGACAGAACAACACATGCAGTTCCCATCCCACCCCCCACCCACAGGACTAGTGGTTCACAATAACAGTCTTTTTACAGTCCTACGCTGACGAAAGAGCAGATATTTTTCTTTCACTCGACACATGCATACTTGCTACAGACATTTCCATGTTTATAATGTTCATGAGTGATAGCTGCCACAGCTGTCTGTTTAAAGAATGAGGAGCCTGCCAACGTGAGGCTAATGTTAATCCAGCCAGCCAAATACGTAGCTGTCTGACAGATAGGTCTAAAGTAGTGTCATCATTTAACAATAAAATAGATGGTGAACATGGTACATTTCTACACATTATATCAGAGAGACAGGATGAAACACAACTCCAGAAACGTAAAACCTCTGGACATTACCAAACCATATGAAAAAATTGTGGCAGGAGCCCCCTGAGGGCACAGTGAGCTATTTGGTGATTGTCTAGCTTTCATCTTGAATAGTTTGCATCGTGTACAGTACATTCTATGGGCAGAACTTGTCGCTGTTCTGTCCTCTTCACGTTACAGTATGATATGACTGTGAAATGCCTTATCATAATACTGGAGTCAAGATCTTGATCATCGTCATCCACTTTAATGATTCAGGGTGAAACTACAAGAAACAAGAAATACTCAATCAAATATGAGTGAGAATTAAGAACTTCATGTGTAAATACAGGGCAATACATAATTCAAACTCCAAAGTCATGGTACAAAAGAAAGAGCCATCATACAATGCAGTATAAGGAGTCTAACAGAGGAAACATAGCGCCATTCCACTTAGCCCAAGATGTACTCTTAACGAGCCTACCATTACTCCTTAAGGTCCAAGGATTTTATGCCATTTTCAGAGGTAGACTGGCTCTGGCAGCCAAAACTCCATCTAAACGTGAATCGATTCTCAATTGCCATACGGTTCTAGAAACATAAAGCCCTTTACTTTCATATCACATCAAATTAATTTCACAACTGCAAAATATACACTTACTGTACACTGTTTTAACTGGCTTTAACTACAGTATTTTTCAGTGACAACACGTTTCTGATGGCCTTCTACCGTTGCACACAGGTGTTTGGAGCATGCTAGATAGCTAATTAGCACAGGTGGTCCCTCTGTCTTCTGTCTGTTTTCCGTAAACAAGTGCTGTAACATGGAGATATGGCCGTGTGGGAACATTAACCCTATAAAAGGTGTGTATTAATTTAACCTTTAGTTTTTTTAAACCTATTTCTCGCTGATATGAAAGATAATGTCCTTATGCTTCCAAAACCGTACCACAAGCGATGCATGTTAATGTTCTGACTGAGATCTTAACAAACCAACCCCCCCCCTCCCCCCCCGGGGCAGTGGGCAGTGGATACTCAAAATAATCTAGACAATTCCACTTCTCGACACTTTCACAGATGGAACCATTCCCAGTGTGTCCTTTATCCAGCTTGACACAACGTATGGGTTGGCCAAAAAGCAGGAATGCACTCTTTCCAAAACTCTCACTCCAACCGCTCCAAAATAATCTCTGGTAGGATTCTAAGGGCAAACGTTAGAAGTCTCCACTACACCTGTCGCCGCAGGTACGCCAATTCTTCCTGGTCTGGCTCAACCTCAAAGCGCTCACCACTGCCGACCGACTCCATTTCAAGAGCCTCAAGATTCTCAAGAGAGCAAGAAGACCTAAAGGTAAGATAACTTGGTTTGTATTCAAGAGACGAAGGTATGTACTCAAGTGACAAATCTCTGAACTTAGCAGCACCATTCTTTCACATTCGCGTCATCACACACCCTCCAAAAGGCCTCTAACCTTGTCACATGACATGAGTCAATAAAAGGAAGGCAAATATCTGACCACCACAGGGCGAGAAGCCACAGAAAAGTGTAACTGGAAACATGACAGTGGTACGTGACTACCCTGGTTGAAGTCAGGACCTGGTCTTTGCCCCACCTGAGTCACACTGGGTCCAGTAGCACTGGCAGTTACTACATTTCTACTCTTCCCCAATGTGTGTGTGAGTGTGAGTCACAGAAGATATGTTTTGTGTGTGCCACACACACACACACACATCCACTCACACCAAGACGCACACATACAATTGTCCAGAGCACCTGCTTCCCTCTGTCGGATCCTCAGGTGGCAGACAGGGCCAGTTCAGCCCACTTACACTGATCTAGTGTACTAGTCTATATAAGTGGCCCATCAGTTAACACATGGCAGAGAGACTCCCTGCTAGGCTGCCCTCAACCCATGGTACACACTCCTGCCACCACTCAGAGTCTTATGATATGCATGTTCACCAGACCGAACCTACTGTCCAAAATCCAAATCCTTCCAGCCATCTCAAACTGCCCATACATTTTTCTAATTGTTTCCAAACATACAATACACGGAGACGTAACTGTACAACAGCAGATCCAACCGCAATGAAAAACAGACCTTGAGTAGGAGCCGCTCAGTCACATGGAACAAAATGACAGTATAAATGTCTCTATGAATGCCTTGCAGATCAATAGATTTGATCAATGGGGTATAAATATGTGACTTGTTTCAGGAAACTAGGCGTCACTACTTCACAGGAGAGCCATTTGATCAAATCTATGCCTTCTGGAACATGTGAACTTTCATATGCCTTAATAACAAACGTGTATGCCATCTGTAAATATGAATAAAATTGTTAAATTACGAGCCTAGTTGGTTTAGCCACAGAAAAAGACAGAAACCTTTCCGCTAGTCATGATTGGCTGAGATAATGAGTGGGCTGGACATGCCGAGAGATGAGTTCAGATTGGTCTGCCATGTAGCACACTTCTGTCTATAACATGAGCTGGTCAGTATCTGTAGGTAATCCTTCCTTACGCAGCTTTTTTGAAATATATCACATAGTAGAACTGTATAAGTGTTGCTCTCCACTTTCTGGTGGACCGAGTTTTGGAATTAGTGGAATCAGTGGAATTAGAGTATGATAGCTAAGGAGATGGAGAAAATTCTGGAGTTTGATTGCAAATATGCAGACGGAGTCAAAAAGACACCTGTCTCTGGATTACATCTTCAAACGAAGGGCAACCATGGTACCCATGACAGAGAGGGAGAAGCGTCCATCCATGTATACGGATAAGATAGTCTAGCTAGCTACATTTTCAGATATTACACTTTTCTACTTTTGTCAGAAAGTCGTTTTCATTTCAAGTTAAAGTGTACTGTTAGCTAGCTAGCTGACATTAGATAGCTGACTCGCTAGCTAGCTAATGTTACGAGTATGCGATCTGTGTAGTTTTGAACGGTCCATGTACTTTTGAACGGTAGTGTACGTGTCTAAACAAAAGACTCCACTATGCAAGTAACCATTTTAATAGAATGTTCATGATGTCACTGCGGCAACTGTCGATAGACGTAGATGGTAAATTTGCTCTGGCTATCTACTCCGATTTCAGAGCACTCTAGTCTGAGTGTGCCAGAGTGCGGAATAACTGACAAATTTACGAACGCTCAACACCCGTTGAATAGGACAGAACCCGCTGTTGTTAGGACAGAATGCTCGCATCAACCGTACTCCTCGGCCAGAGCGTCCAGTGTGCGCTCTGAACGTCCCAAGATCGAAACGCTCTGAACACACTCTGGCACTCCAGATTCAATTTATGAATACACCCGTAGTATAAACCAGCCTTTAGTCTTGAAATCTTTGGTTGTTTAGTACATGGCCTCACATGTGAATCCTTAAAGTGATGGGTGTGAACGATGCTGAATGGTGTAGACAAAGAAGAGCTCTCCAGTAGGTGTACCAAAACATTCAAGGCCATTTTCTCAAAAGTGAGGTTCCAAGTTTATCAACTTTCAAAGCAGAATGACTTTCTCATTGTTCCTCAACTGTAGTGTATGATATACCATTTTCTAGCTCTGAGTCTCTACTTTTATCCAATGTAAAAAACACAATTTCAAATGTTGCTACATAACACCGAATCGAGCTGGTCGGTCACATATGGCACTTCAAGTGGCTTCCTCAAATCTGCTCGATTACATGAAGTGGCTCGGATTTGAAGAGGAGGGAGGGAGTGTGGGGCTCAGAACACCTTAATGCCTTTCAGAGAAATCCCAGTCATCTACAATCACTAAGGGGCTTAGCTACAGGCTTTGAGAAAAAGCACCCTAATTCACCCGGAAACACCCCAAGAGCCTATAGAAATGGATCTACTATCAGCGGGCCTGTCACAAGCATGATTGTACGTTGGCTTACTATAATTGAGTATTTCAGGAATTAAATCTGCTTGGAAAACTTCCTAAAATGATTGTGAGACGTTTTTTGGGAGAAGACAAGTGGACAAAGTCAGTTTAAAAGTTACTTTTTTTTGTTTTACTTCAGGCTTGTGTGTTTCCTATGAAATTAGTATTTGCATCAAACTGTTTCTGTGATGGATTTGAACTTAAAAGAGCAGGAGCGTACTTTACTAATACTTCTTATAACATTCCTGCTACCCAAATTAATGTAATGCTTAGTTAGGTCTAAATAGTAAAATGAGTCCTGCAGAATTCTTCCAAACAAATTAGAACCTCTATTTGATGCATCCAATAGATAATAGTATTGATCTATGATACAAAGTACATTGTTTGAAAATCCCATGGAGGATAATTGGATGGGTTGTGTTTGTCTGTGTGTGTGTGTGCTTGTGAGAGAAAGTGTGAGAGAGAGCAAGAAAGAGAGAAAGAGCATGTGACTGAGTGTGTTTGTGCTCATGAGAAAGAGAGCACATGTGACTGTGCGTGCGTGCGTGTGAATTTGATATTTGCGTTCAGATGATGGACTGTGAATCAATTATTAATACAACTCGATCCATCCTCCTCATCCAATGATGTAGTCACCTCCGTTATGATATCTATCAATAGGTAACTCAACAGCATCTATCTCACATGCTGCTGCAATCACTCCTTTATAACAAGAGCGACCTGTTGTCGGCGGCAATTAAAATCACTAACTGGGCCAGCGCCTCCCTCCCTCGTTATCGCTACGGCTGTCGCATGTCTGTCTGCTTAATTAATCTACACACTCTCAGGGATGGAGGAGGTGGGGGTGGGGGTGTGGGGGGGTTGGGGGGGGCGTGTCAACGCCCATAATAAAAAATTGATCTGGGGCATTGGGAGGATGATGAAAACTCTGAGCAAGACGCCAAGGATCAGCACATGAGTATGGGTCTGGGGAGGTGACAGGGCCTATAGCTGAGCTCGGCTGGATTTGGACCAGAGGAGGAGAAAGGGAAAAGTGCTGTGGTAACCGTGCAGTACAAAAGGGCCTCACTCACACCTAGTGGCTCTATTGAATGGCAGCGCTTGATTTCATTAATTTATTTGAATGGGTTGAATATAATTGGCAGTCATTGAAGCAGGTATTTGGTACTTGTGTGACTGCCCAGTTGATGTTAGGGGGTGAAATCCAATTAGTTAATACTAAGTGAATCATTGAATTAGAGGACAATGGCCTAATGGTTAACTAAGTGAGTAATGCCATTTGTGTGTACACACATATTAGTAGAGAAGTACACAAACATAGTAAATAAGGAAGACATGAGCCGTAGGTGAACTAACTACTGGCAAGACTCAGACTCAGGAGAAGAATTAGGGAGAAACACACTGCTTACACATTCTCCTATTGATTGATAAAACATACCATTACTAGGGTTACAAAGCTACCGGTAATTTACCAAAGTTACTGGGATCTTCAGTAATTTGGGTAATTAACAGAAGATCTATGGCAATCTATTGTATGTTTGGTAATTTATAGTTGTATATCTTTTTGTTTATTTTTTTTTGTGTCCATATTGTCCTTGTGTTTCTGGTAGATAGACCCTATAGTTCAACAAAGGCATTATTTTCAATTCTCTCTGCAACTCGTCCAACTATTTACATTTTCACAACTGACACCAGTTTGATGCAAAAACATTGACAACAAATACATATTGACATACAAAAAAAAAAAAAAGTGTGTAAAAAAAATATAAAGGATATTTCATGATGATACCCTCATATTAAACCCCAACGATATTCACTAAATTGATGATTTATATTTAGGATAATGTTTTACAGCTTTCTCATTCTGTTTTTTATTTGAAATCCATCTTATTTAATTATTTTATATATTTTATATGCGATAAGGCCGCACAGAGTGCCAGAGATAATTACAGACATTTGGAATATTCTGAAGTACTCAAAAAGGCCACTAGATGTCTTGTGATATATTACATAAAATCCTTGAAAGATAACAAAATTCTGGTAGTTTACCGATAAACCTAAAAAGTTTCCAGTATTACACCCTCCCTTTGCAACCCTAACCATGAAACAATATTCCTTCTTTAAACTTAAGTTCAGGATAGAATTGGATCATTCCAGAGTTGAAACAGGAATAAAAGAGTGTGGTTTTAGGGTTATGGGTCATCCTATCACATAGTACACACCCTGCAGCCTTCCAGCAAGAAGACGTCCTCTCTTCCCATCAATCATTCACGATGGGGGAGTCACTGGCTTAGAGGGGAAGACTATCTATCTAGGCTATATTCTGATCCACATTAGGGTTTGGAGGGGAGAGTCTCTTCTCCATGTTATATCCCAGTTCACACATTAACCATCTGCCAATCACCTCTGATGGAGTGCAGCTTCCAGCATTACTATATGGAGCCTAACGACACACTGTACTTCCTCATCTCCATGCATGGCCTTGGTTAAACTCATATTATCCCATGAGATAAAGGTCTAACTTCAAATTCAACATATCCTCTATCAACCACATTACAAGTCAAAGGAATCGGTCCATATTTCCAGCTCATTTCATGTCGATTTAAAACACTTGATCCTCAGCAGTCTAGTCGTCTAACCTGTTATAATCTCTATTCAGAGAGTTTTCTATTATTTATTTTCCAGTATAAGTGACTTTGCTTGCACATGAGTATACAGTGGGGAAAAAAAGTATTTAGTTAGCCACCAATTGTGCAAGTTCTCCCACTTAAAAAGATGAGAGGCCTGTAATTTTCATCATAGGTACACGTCAACTATGACAGACAAAATGAGGAAAAAAAATCCAGAAAATCACATTGTAGGATTTTTAATGAATTTATTTACAAATTATGGTGGAAAATAAGTATTTGGTCAATAACAAAAGTTTCTCAATACTTTGTTATATACCCTTTGTTGGCAATGACACAGGTCAAACGTTTTCTGTAAGTCTTCACAAGGTTTTCACACACTGTTGCTGGTATTTTGGCCCATTCCTCCATGCAGATCTCCTCTAGAGCAGTGATGTTTTGGGGCTGTCGCTGGGCAACACGGACTTTCAACTCCCTCCAAAGATTTTCTATGGGGTTGAGATCTGGAGACTGGCTAGGCCACTCCAGGACCTTGAAATGCTTCTTACGAAGCCACTCCTTCGTTGCCCGGGTGGTGTGTTTGGGATCATTGTCATGCTGAAAGACCTTTGCAGAAAAACAGCCCCAAAGCATGATGTTTCCACCCCCATGCTTCACAGTAGGTATGGTGTTCTTTGGATGCAACTCAGCATTCTTTGTCCTCCAAACACGACGAGTTGAGTTTTTACCAAAAAGTTCTATTTTGGTTTCATCTGACCATATGACATTCTCCCAATCCTCTTCTGGATCATCCAAATGCACTCTAGCAAACTTCAGACGGGTCTGGACATGTACTGGCTTAAGCAGGGGGACACGTCTGGCGCTGCAGGATTTGAGTCCCTGGCGGCGTAGTGTGTTACTGATGGTAGGCTTTGTTACTCTCCCAGCTCTCTGCAGGTCATTCACTAGGTCCCCCCGTGTGGTTCTGGGATTTTTGCTCACCGTTCTTGTGATCATTTTGACCCCACGGGGTGAGATCTTGCGTGGAGCCCCAGATCGAGGGAGATTATCAGTGGTCTTGTATGTCTTCCATTTCCTAATGATTGCTCCTACAGTTGATTTCTTCAAACCAAGCTGCTTACCTATTGCAGATTCAGTCTTCCCAGCCTGGTGCAGGTCTACAATTTTGTTTCTGGTGTCCTTTGACAGCTCTTTGGTCTTGGCCATAGTGGAGTTTGGAGTGTGACTGTTTGAGGTTGTGGACAGGTGTCTTTTATACTGATAACAAGTTCAAACAGGTGCCATTAATACAGGTAACGAGTGGAGGACAGAGGAGCCTCTTAAAGAAGAAGTTACAGGTCTGTGAGAGCCAGAAATCTTGCTTGTTTGTAGGTGACCAAATACTTATTTTCTACCATAATTTGCAAATAAATTCATAAAAAATCCTACAATGTGATTTTCTGAATTTGTTTTCCTCAATTTGTCTGTCATAGTTGACGTGTACCTATGATGAAAATTACAGGCCTCTCTCATCTTTTTAAGTGGGAGAACTTGCACAATTGGTGGCTGACTAAATACTTGTTTTCCCCACTGTAAGTGTAGTGCACATGGTAACGTGCAGCTGAGCATATTATGTGTGATATCACAAACACCAGTTGAAAGCATCAGCAATGTATATGCGTACAAATGAGATATCACACGTGATGGCAGCCTATCATAATCCCCACCTTCTTTTCATGCTGTAAATAACTTAAATGCCGTCATGGTGTATAAACTTGAAGAAAGGGTTGAGGTGGGCAGGCAGACGAGGAAGAACAGGTAGGGATAACCATGTGTCCCACATCAACCTTCTCAACCCAATGCCTGGTTTCATTTGTACAGTGCCTTGCAAAAGTATTCATCCCCCTTGGCGTTCTTCCTATTTTTGTTGCATTACAACCTGTAATTTAAATGGATTTTTATATGGATTTCATGTAATGGACATACACAAAATAGTCCAAATTGGTGAAGTGAAATTCAAAAAAATTACTTGTTTCAAAAGAAATAAAAAATAAATAATGGAAAAGTGGTACGTGCATATCCATTCACCCCCTTTGCTATGAAGCCCCTAAATAAGATCTGGTGCAACCAATTACCTTCAGAAGTCACATAATTAGTTAAATAAAGTCCACCTGTGTGCAATCTAAGTGTCACATGAACTGTCACATGATCTCAGTATATATACACCTGTTCTGAAAGGCCCCAGAGTCTACAACACCACTAAGCAAGGGGCACCACCAAACAAGCGGCACCATGAAGACCAAGGAGCTCTCCAAACAGGTCAGGGACAAAGTTTTGGAGAATTACAGATCAGGGTTGGGTTATAAAAAAATATCCGAAACTTTGAACATCCCACGGAGCAACATTAAATCCATTATTAAGAAATGGAAAGAATATGGCACCACAACAAACCTGCAAGAGAGGGCCGCCCACCAAAACTCACAGACCAGGCAAGGAGTGCATTAATCAGAGAGGCAACAAAGAGACCAAAGATAACCCTGAAGGACCTGCAAAGCTCCACAGCGGATATTGGAGTATCTGTCCATAGTACCACTTTAAGCCATACACTCCACAGAGCTAGGCTTTGGTGTTCGCCAAAAGGCATGTGGGAGACTCCCCAAACATATGGAAGAAGGTACTCTGGTCAGATGAAACTAAAATTGAGCTGTTTGGCCATCAAGGAAAACGCTATGTCTGGCGCAAACCCAACACCTCTCATCACCCCGACAACACCATTTTCATGATTTTCATCGGCAGGGACTGGGAAACTGGTCAGAATTGAAGGAATAATGTATGGTGCTAAATACAGGGAAATTCTTGAGGGAACCCTGTTTCAGTCTTCCAGAGATTTGAGACTGGGACGGAGGTTCACCTTCCAGCAGGAAAATGACCCTAAGCATACTGTTAAAGCAACACTTGAGTGGTTTAAGGGGAAACATTGAAATGTCTTGGAATGGCCTAGTCAAGCCCAGACCTCAATCCAATTGAGAATCTGTGGTATGACTTAAAGATTGCAGTTCACCAGCAGAACACATCCAACTTCAAGGTGGCTGGAACAGTTTTGCCTTGAAGAATGGGCAAAAATCCCAGTGGCTAGATGTGCCAAGCTTATAGAGACATACCCCAAGAGACTTGCAGCTGTAATTGCTGCAAAAGGTGGCTCTACAAAGTATTTGCTTTGGGGGGGGTGAATAGTTATGCACGCTCAAGTTCTCTGTTTTTTTGTCTTATTTCTTTTTTGTTTCACAATAAAAAATATTTTGCATCTTCAAAGTGGTAGGCATGTTGTGTACATCAAATGATACCAACTTCAAAAAAATCCATTTTAATGTAAGGCAACAAAATAGGAAAAATGCCGTGGTGGGTGAATACTTTCGCAAGCCACTATGTGAACTGGACAAGTCATCCTTTAAGCTTTAAAGCCCTGCCCAGTTTGGAGGTTAGTTCCAAAGAAACATAACACTGAGGACCGTAATGTAAAGAGTTGTTAACAAAAGAACAAGGGAGGGGCCTCCCGAGTGGCGCAGCGGTCACTACAGACCTGGGTTTGATCCCGGGCTGTGTCTCAGCCGGCCGCGACCAGGAGACCAATGAGGCGGCGCACAATTGGCCCAGCATCGTCCGGGTTAGGGGAGCGTTTGGCCAGCCGGGATGTCCTTGTCCCATCGCGCTCTAACGACTCCTGTGGCATGCCGGGCGCATGAACGCTGACATAGTTGCCAGTTGTACGGTGTTTCCTCCGACACATTGGTGGGGCTGGCTTCCGGGTTAAGCAAGCAGTGTGTCAAGAAGCAGTGCGGCTTGGCAGGGTCGTGGTTCGGAGGACGCATGGCTCTCGACCTTCGCCTCTCCCGAGTCCATACGGGAGTTGCAGCGATGGGACAAGACTGTAACTACCAATTGGATATCACGAAAAATAAAATAATGTCAAGGTAGGCCAGCTTGTTCCCTCAGCCAAAACCTACATATTTAGCTTTTTGTATATCTAGCCATCTCTGTACAGGTGCTATGCTGCACCATGATGCACAGTGAGACAGCTATGTTGATGGCATACCCATTGCTCAGGAGGAGCTGTGTACAGCAATGTAATGCTCTTCTGTTTGATTCTACTTTGATTTCTCACAAGGCAATGCTGTGAACATGTCATTGTGGCCTCTTTGCATGGGGCCTTCAAGTACAACACCAAAAGGAAATTACCTGTCACGTTTGAAAATAGGATGAGCTTGTTGGCAACTGAGTCTTATCAAAACCATAATTTGGGGAATTCACTTATGCCATGCTCCGTTTTCCTCCAGGTATCATACTTTGCCAAGCCTTTGTTTTGAAGAATCCCTTATGTTAATGTTTTGATTTGTTCTGACTATATATAGACCTTATAATGACTGTGAGAGATATTGCAGGTACACTTAAAGTGGGCAAATGTTTGCATACCAATGATAGCGCTGGGCAAAGACGTCAACTCAACGTCTATTCCACGTTGGTTCCACGTCATTTCATTGAAATTATGTGGAACCAACATTGAAATGACGTGGAAACAACATTGATTCAACCAGTGTGTGCCCAGTGGGATGGCTTTGTCTCTCCCAAAAAACCCATATCAGAGAGCCAACAAAGGTACCAAATAAATATGTGGTGAATGTTGTATGTATACTAATAATCACTCAAGTATAAAGGTCTGTCAAGTGAGTGGATTGGTAAGCTCATTAGTCGTCACAAAGTATTAAAACAACCAATGGTATAAGTGAGCAAACAGTAAATGCCTTCCTTTCTCTGACATGAGTCCACTTGCACACAAGTGGATTTTGCCTAGAAAGAGTCTATTCAACTGCTAATAGCTGTAATAGTTTCGATTACACATTCTGAGCCTAATCCCTGATTTAAAATGACAGAACAAACTTCCATCCCTTAGTAATATAGTTTAGCTGATAATCATGATATCACAGTGACAAAATATCTGCTCTCTCAAATCTTTCTCTCTTCACTTCTTGCTTTCACTATCTCCCCCTAAAGTGCTCTTCCGCCCATCCCTAATAGAGCCTCATGCAGAGGTGATTTATGAAGCAGAGCATGAATGGAGTGTGTGTGTACGACGGTGCTATTCTATTGTGGTGGGGCCTCTATTCACCAGGGCCCCACCACAGAGAGGGACTGAGAGGAGCTCGGAGGAGTCCGTGCGGCCAATAGTCCTGTAAAGTAGAGACGTTAAAGGGAGTTGAGGAGGAGTGACTGCTGCCTAAGTCCAGCTGGGTCCCATTGATTCCTGATGACACCCTGCATGGATACACTATCAATGCCATCGATGGGTACCGCTCAAGTGACTGTGCCAGCAAATATACAGTGGACCCCAACGGTCCTCACAGCCGGTCCCGGGTGCTTCAAGCTTCATCCGTCTGATATAAACTATCAATCACTTCCTACATCAGAGGAATTGGTAGGGGCCATGTCCCAATACTGTCAGATGCCTTCCTTTAATATTCTCATTTTCTTTCTGGCCATTGACATGTGAAAGGAGGGCATTGATTTACATTGAATCGAATGCATCTGTCAAGTCATTTCAGATTAGTGGTCATGAAGGAAGGGACTATCAAGTCCTACTGGTATTTACTAAATTTGCTAGAAACATATATTTTTTTTTTACAGAAATGCCTAAAATGATCAAGGACACATTTTGAGTAGGAGCTGGAACAGACCAAAGAGAACATAGCAGTTATACTGATTCGCTCTTAATAATATTTGGGCTGTGGTGTGTTGTTTACCGGGACCTGGCAGTGGCTGTTACGCCATTCCTCTGCACAGCTTTCGAAAATTGTCTATAAATTATAGCTTCGGAGAGTTGTTGTTAGCTTGAGCTCCTCGCCCATGAAACATGTCCCTTATGCACATTCCTCTCTTCTTCCAAATCAATATGGAAGACAGAGGCAGAATTTAAGCTAGCGTTGCTGCCTTAGAGTCGAACAAAACCTTTGATTAATCTAAAACAAAGAAATATGTTTTATATGATGAGCTGTTTAAGAAATGTACTGTAATCTACTTGCTTTGTTTGTGTGGGTGTGTGTTTGTATTAGTGTATTGAATGCCTTTTAGTGTACTATGTGCTCATACCCTTCAGTGGGTGTGTAGACAGGTGCAAGAAACATACTGTAATATGCTAAGTTTACATAACTGTGTGTGTGCATGCAGTGGCTTGCGAAAGTATTCAACCCCCTTGGCATTTTTCCTATTTTGTTGCCTTACAAACTGGAATTAAAATGGATTTTTGGGGGGTTTGTATCATTTGATTTACACAACATGCCTACCACTTTGAAGATGCAAAATATTTTTTCTTGTGAAACAAACAAAACCAGAAAACTTGAGCGTGCACTACTATTCACCCCCCCCCCAAAGTCAATACTTTGTAGAGACACCTTTTGCAGCAATTACAGCTGCAAGTCTCTTGGGGTATGTCTCTATAAGCTTGGCACATCTAGCCACTGGGATTTTTGCCCATTCTTCAAGGCAAAACTGTTCCAGCTCCTTGAAGTTGGATGGGTTCCACTGGTGTACTGCAATCTTTAAGTCACACCACAGATTCTCAATTGGATTGAGGTCTGGGCTTGACTAGGCCATTCCAAGACATTTCAATGTTTCCCCTTAAACCACTAATGTGTTGCTTTAGCAGTATGCTTAGGGTCATTGTCCTGCTGGAAGGTGAAGCTCCTTCCCAGTCTCAAATCTCTGGAAGACTGAAACAGGTTTCCCTCAAGAATTTCCCTGTATTTAGCGCCATCCATCATTCCTTCAATTCTGACCAGTTTCCCAGTCCGTGCCGATGAAAAACATCCCCACAGTATGATGTTGGCACCACCACGATGGTGTTCTCTGGGTGATGAGAGGTGATGGGTTTACGCCAGACATCGCGTTTTCCTTGATGGCCAAAAGGCTCAATTTTAGTCTCATCTGACCAGAGTACCTTCTTCCATATGTTTGGGGAGTCTCCCCCATGCCTTTTGGCGAACACCAAATGTGTTTGCTTATTTATTTCTTGAAGCAATGGCTTTTTTCTGGCTACTCTTCCGTAAAGCCCAGCTCTGTGGAGTGTATGGCTTAAAGTGGTCCTATGGACAGATACTCCAATCTCCACTGTGGAGCTTTGCAGCTCCTTCAGGTTTATCTTTGGTCTCTTTGTTGCCTCTCTGATTAATGCCCTCCTTGCCTGGTCCATGAGTTTTGGTGGGTGGCCAACTCTTGGCAGGTTAGTTGCGGTGCCATATTCTTTATATTTTTAAATTATGGATTTAATGATGCTCTGTGGGATGTTCAAAGTCTCTGATATTTTTTTATAACCCAACCCTGATCTGTAATGCTGCACAACTTTGTCGCTGACCTGTTTGGAGAGCTTCTTGGTCTTTATGGTGCCGCTTGTGTCACGGTTTCGGCCGAGGCTGCTCCTCCTCCTTGTTCGGGCAGGCTCCGGCGGTCGTCGTCCCCGGAGTACTAGCTGCCACCGTTCGATGTTTCATGTTTGTTTGGTTTTGTCTGTTTGTACACCTGTCCCTTGTTAGTGTTTGATTTGGTTGCCTATTTAGTTTTCGTGTGTGGGGGCAGGTGTTATGTGGTATTGTTTATTGTCAAGCTGTTGCTCGGTTGTAGTACTCTCGTGTTTGTTGTTTTTTCCAAGAGTCCGCACTGTGTGCGCTTTATTCATTTTACGCACTGTGTGTGTTGTGCGTAATTTTGTATTTTGCTTCCCGGTTGGGTTGGCTGTTCGCCTGTTTGGTGCTGCATTTTTGTTTACTAAAGTCTGTTGACGAACGCCCGTGTTTCCTGCGCTTGATTTCTTCACCGCATCCACACTCAGCTACTGACAGAATACCACATCCTTCATGGAGTCAGCAGGAGCACCCGCGCCGACAGAGGTCATGGAGGACCGTCTTCGTGGACAGGAGGACCGGATTAACCAGATCGGTCACGCCTTGGATCGGGTGATGAACACTCTCCACCGATGGGAAAGCAGCGGGGTACCCACGCCCCCACCTACCGGACCATCCCCATCGGTCAGTCCTCCTGTCCACATTCCGGAACCCAGTGGGATTCGGCTCTCGCTCCCGAGGGCGTACGACGGCTCCGCTGCCGGGTGTCAAGGGTTCCTGCTACAGGTGGAGCTCTACCTCGCCACCGTACACCCGGCGCCCTCGGGACACGAGAGCGTCTCCGCCCTCATCTCCTGTCTCACCGGCAAGGCGTTGGAGTGGGCCAACGCCGAATGGAGGAGAATGGACGCCGCTACCATCACCTATGCGGAGTTCTCCCGCCGCTTCCGGGCCGCGTTCGACCATCCACCAGAAGGGAAGGCGGCGGGGGAGCGTCTGTTCTTCCTCCGACAGGGGATGAGGAGCGCACAGGATTTTGCCCTGGAGTTCCGGACTCTAGCGGCAGATGCAGGGTGGAATGAGCGGGCCCTCATAGACCACTTCCGTTGTAGCCTTCGGGAGGACGTCCAAAGAGAGTTGGCGTGCAGGGATACCATGTTGACGTTTGACCAACTAGTCGACATGGCCATTCGGTTGGACACCCTGCTCGCCACCCGTGGACGTCCCGGATGGGGGTCGCCCATTTCACCCTCCAGCACCTCCGAGCCGAGCCCTATGGAGCTCGGAGGTGCTGGCGCTAGAGAAAGGAGGAGTAGGAACCCGAGGGGGGCCGTCCCCTGCACCAACTGTGGCCGTGGAGGGCACACCGCGGCTAGGTGTTGGGGAAGGTCCCCCGGTGGAGGTGAAGGCTTGAGGGGGCTCAACACCCTTTCCTCATTTTGACTGACCACCGCAACCTGGAATACATCCGGGCAGCTAGGAGACTGAATCCTTGCCAGGCCCGCTGGACTATGTTTCTAGCCCGGTTTGTGTTTAAAATCACTTACATCCCTGGGTCCCAGAACGGGAAGGCAGATGCCCTGTCTCGGCGGTATGACACGGAGGAGAGGTCCGTTGAGCCCACTCCCATACTACCAAAGTCTTGTCTGGTTGCACCGGTGGTATGGGAGGTCGATGCAGAGATCGAGCGGGCGTTACGCACCGACCCAAGTCCTCCACAGTGTCCAGTGGGTCGGACGTACGTTCCGCTCGAGGTACACGATCGCCTCATTTATTGGGCTCATACGTCCCCCTCCTCTGGACATCCAGGTATCGGCCGGACAGTTCACTGCCTTAGCACTAAGTACTGGTGGCCAACGTTAGCCAGGGATGTGAGGATTTATGTCTCCTCCTGTTCGGTGTGTGCCCAGTGTAAGGCGCCCAGACATTTGCCCAGGGGTAAGCTACAACCCCTGCCCGTTACACAACGACCCTGGTCCCACCTCTCGGTGGATTTTGTTACCGACCTTCCCCCCTCACAGGGGAATACTACCATCCTGGTCGTTGTGGATCGGTTCTCGAAGGCCTGTCGTCTCCTTCCCATGCCGGGTCTCCCTACTGCCCTACAGACCGCTGAGGCTCTGTTTACCCATGTCTTCCGGCATTACGGGGTACCCGAGGATATAGTGTCTGATCGAGGCCCCCAGTTCACCTCCAGAGTGTGGAGAGCGTTTATGGAACGGTTGGGGGTTTCGGTGAGCCTTACCTCGGGTTACCACCCGGAGAGTAATGGGCAGGTTGAACGTGTCAACCAGGATGTGGGTAGGTTTCTGAGGTCTTATTGCCAGGGCCGGCCGGAGGAGTGGGCGAGATACGTTCCGTGGGCCGAGATGGCACAGAACTCTCTCCGCCACTCCTCCACCCATTAACCCCTTTCCAGTGTGTGTTAGGGTACCAGCCGGTTCTGGCACCTTGGCACGAGAGCCAGATCGAGGCCCCTGCGGTGGATGAGTGGGTGCGGCGCTCGGAGGAGACATGGAACGCTGCCCACGTTCATCTGCAGCGGGCCATCCGTCGGCATAAGACGAGCGCCGATCTCCACCGCAGTGAGGGGCCTGTGTACGCACCTGGAGATCGAGTCTGGCTCTCGACCAGGAACCTGCCCCTCCGCCTGCCCTGCCGGAAGCTGGGTCGGCGGTTTGTGGGGCCATTCAAAGTCCTGAGGAGGTTGAACGAGGTGTGTTACAGGTTAGAACTGCCTATTGATTACAGGAATATTAACCCCTCGTTCCATGTGTCTCTCCTCAGGCCGGTGGTAGCTGGTCCACTCCAGGACTATGAGATAGAAGAGACTCCTCCGCCCCCGTTGGACATCGAGGGGGCTCCGGCGTACACTGTGAGGTCCATCCTTGATTCGAGACGCCGGATGGGGGGTCTCCAATATCTCGTAGAGTGGGAGGGGTACGGCCCGGAGGAGCGGTGCTGGGTGCCGAGGAGGGACATATTAGACCTGTCCCTGCTGACCGAGTTCCATCGGGGTCATCCTACGCGCCCTGCTCCGCGTCGTCCTGGTCGTCCCCGAGGCCGGGATCGGTGCACGGCTGAAGCCGCGCGTCAAGGGGGGGGGGGGGTACTGTCACGGTTTCGGCCGAGGCTGCTCCTCCTCCTCGTTCGGGCAGGCTCCGGCGGTCGTCGTCCCCGGAGTACTAGCTGCCACCGTTCGATGTTTCATGTTTGTTTGGTTTTGTCTGTTTGTACACCTGTCCCTTGTTAGTGTTTGATTTGGTTGCCTATTTAGTTTTCGTGTGTGGGGGCAGGTGTTATGTGGTATTGTTTATTGTCAAGCTGTTGCTCTGTTGTAGTACTCTCGTGTTTGTTGTTTTTTCCGAGAGTCCGCACTGTGTGCGCTTTATTCATTTGACGCACTGTGTGTGTTGTGCGTAATTTTGTATTTTGCTTCCCGGTTGGGTTGGCTGTTCGCCTGTTTGGTGCTGCATTTTTGTTTACTAAAGTCTGTTGACGAACGCCCGTGTTTCCTGCGCTTGATTTCCTCACCGCATCCACACTCAGCTACTGACAGCTTGCTTGATGGTGCCCCTTGCTTAGGGGTGTTGCAGACTCTGGGGCCTTTCAGAACAGGTGTATATATACTGAGATCATGTGACAGATCATGTGACACTTAGATTGCACACAGGTGGACATTATTTAACTAATTATGTGACTTCTGAAGGTAATTGGTTGCACCAGATCTTAATTAGGGGCTTCATAGCAAAGGGGGTGAATAAGGAGGTATTGAATAGAGTTGAAGGATGGGACTAATAACAAATAACAACAAATAATAACAAAGATAGCTAATAATGTAAGCATACTGTGTCCATAATAAGTATATAGGTTGTATGTTGGGAGCTTTTGGGAAAGAGCACAGTTAGAAAGATATGGCATTTAGAAGCAAACCGGATGGACATCATGAAAATGATCGGAGAGGTTGAGAGTAGAAGAAGTTCCGCAGCAAAAAAAAAAAAAAAAAAATATATATATATATATATATATATATATATATATAGAATTATTGTAAAATTAACTCTGTCCATAAGGTGTAGATAGTAAGTATAGACCGGAAGTAGAGGCCTGGGCGTTGTTGTTCACTAATTTACTCCAAGTAGGGAAAGGATGGTGGGGTTGAAAAGTAATAAAGGGGAATATATATATAAAAAATAAAAATAAACATGGGGGATTGGAAGTGATGCAGACAATTACATTGATAGAAGATACAATCTATCTGCAATATTAAGCTGATCCATTCCCCCCCCCCAAAAAAAAGAAAAAAAAAAAAAAAGGGGGTGAATAAATATGCATGCACCAGTTTTCCGTTATTTATTTTTTTGAATTTCACTTCACCAATTTGGACTATTTTGTGTATGTTCATTAAATGAAATCCAAATAAAAATCAATTTAACCCTCCCCCTTGGTGTTTTTCCTATTTTGTTGCTTACAACATGTAATTTAACCCTCCCATTGTCCTATGGTCAAAATGACCCGCCACTGTGTTGAACCAACTTTATTTCATTTTTATATTTTTGGGATCATTTGTGAGAAGGAGGCAGTGAGACTTTAAAGAAAGTATCACTGCCTCCTTCTCACAAATGATCAAAAAAATATAAAAATTAAATAAAGTTGGTTCAACACAGTGGCGGGTCATTTTGACCCTAGGACAATGGGAGGGTTAAATTACATGTTGTAAGCAACAAAATAGGAAAAACACCAAGGGGGATGAATACTTTTGCAAGGCACTGTATGTGTGTGCGTGTGTGCTCACTGCTTGTCCACACCAAATAAATAAATCAGACAACTAGTCAATGAGGAACAGGAATCAGGGAGCCAGGTTTAAGTCATTGGTGGTAGATAAATTCACCTATAGTAACATCTCTCCTGTCCCAGTCAGTTAATTAGTTTAGGCTCCCCACAATATCTGCTGAGAAAGAGTTCATTAGAGCACAGAAGAATCAGTCTGTAGACTGTGTACCTGCTCTAAAACTAACCACAATCCAAACTGTGTCTCTCTGTGCACAATGTTCCTCTACGTGTTCGGCATTCAAAGTCATCTCTCCAACTCCCCGTGGTAACAGACACCTCTTGGGGAATAAATTTCCCCTGAAACAAAGATTGAAAACACCAAAGAAAGTGAAGTTCTCTCTTTCTCTTACTATGGCTGTGCATTTTCCACAGTGGGACAGACCCGCATATCTTCAGTCACTAAGATTTGCCACCAGAATCTCGGCGTGGACGCTGTAAATGAGATCCCAAATCAATATACTCCCTTGGTGACCCCTGCCATTGATCAGAGCAGAAAATCTATACAACCCACCTGCATATAGCCCTGGGCCAGGCCCTGTAAGACGACGTGAGGAGACTTGAATGAAAACCAATACTTTTTGATGACAAAAATAGTTGTCATAGAGTTACAGAACGGTCCATCAGCATCTATCAGAGTGATACAAACTCTACAAATTGATATATATTGATGTTGGACATTGCATATGCAATGAAGGAAGCATCAAAATGAAAAATAATTACAAATAAACCTTGGAACAAGAACAAAGGAGAGAAATAATAATTAAGAAGAGATTAAACATGTTTTCTCAAAGCAAATGAAAAATTGTCCCTGTTTATCTCTTGCAAATAACGATGAGTAATTACCACCTCATTCTCAACTCATTATAATTACTTACATTTGTACAAGATGAAATGTTTCTGGTGTTCTTATGATTGCTACTGTTTAGCTGATAGACATCTTGTAATTGTACATCTGTGAATCAAAATGTCATTTAATCATAAAACCTTGAGTAGGTCATTAATACAAAAAACACATTTGAAAGTAATTAACTCATTCTAACCAAGAGACTGAAGCTATTTCCCCTCTTCATTTCACCATCACCCCTGTTCATATCCCTATCCCTCCTCACCTGTAGATGAGCGTGTCATCCAGGGAACTGTTGTACTGGACCTGGTACATCCTGATCCCAGGGACGTAGTTCTGATATGGCCATTTGATCAGCACTGAGCTAGCTGTCAGCTCCGCAATCAGCACCCTCCCCTCCTGGTTCTTCCGTGTGTCGTTGCCTGTGGCCATGGTGGACTTGGCCGAGGTAAGGATGTCTGAAGGGCCAGGGTCGGGCTCCCATAGCTGGTTGGTGCGGTTGACCAGGTGGTGGAGGGTGTTGACCACCAGCTCCACCTGGCCCGTGGACTCCCCCGCCGCGTTGGAGGCAATGCAGGTGAAGGTTCCAGAGTCCTTCAGGGAGGTGATGTTGATGTCCAGGCTGCCGTTGCTGAAGGTGACAGTCCGTGACGTGTTGGAGATCAGACGGCCCTCGGGGGAAATCCAGTGAATCTCTGGGTCCGGGTCTCCGTTAGCCTTGCACTTCAGACTGGTGGGCTGGCCCTCTATGGTGAAGGTCTTGGCAGACTTCCTGGTCATGACCGGAGGGTCACAGATGAACTCCTCCTCGGGGATAGTCCAGAAGTACTTGGCTGTGAGGTCTGGAGGAGAGGCGCATGTCTCCAGGTCGTCTTCTCTGGTCAGCCTCCTTAGCCACAGCAGCTCACAGTTACAGTGGAGCGGGTTTCCGCCAAAACTCATCACCAATGACGACTGAGGAGATCCTTTGGCTTTAGCGTAGACAGGGATGCGCAGAAAAAGTGGATCTGGTGGGATCTTCTTAAGCTTATTGGACGTCATGTCTAGACGCGCCAGCTTGTGCAGGTTGGTGAAGATCCCTTGGGGTACATGCTCTATAAGGTTATGGTCCATGTTAAGGGTGTTGACGTTGGTTAGACGACCTATCGTCTCCCAGGGAATGTCCACCAGGTTGTTGTAGGACAGGTCCAGGTCTTCCAGGGTTCCTGTGAAGTCGTCAAAGGCGTGGGGAGAGATATTGTGCAGCTGGTTGTTGGCCAAGATCAGGTGCCTAAGGTTGGTGAGCCCCCGAAAGTGGTCATCCCTGATAACACTCAGCCGGTTGCTGTCCAGGTGCAGCGCCCGCAGCCGCTTGAGGTCCTCGAAGGTGTAAGGCATGATCTGGCTTATGGTGTTGCGGGACAACGTCAGATGGATCAAACTAGTCATGTTGGCAAAGTCCCGCCTCCTTATGGCTGTGATATAGTTCTCAGTGAGCCGCAGCTCCACGGTGCGCCGGTCGATGACGGTGGGCACGAAGAGTAGGCCCGTCTTAGCACAGAGGATGGCCAGCGAGGGGGACACGTTCTGGCACATGCAGCGCTTGGGGCACAGCTGCCCCCTGGTGGAGACGGCCAGCACCAACAGGGAGAAGATCAGCCGGTCCATCCTCCCTCCGGCGTTCTGGGAAACTGCAAGGCAAAGGAGAGAGACACTGGTCAGGACATGTCAGGATGTGGGACTCCAGGTGTGGAATTCACTAGGTGAGTAGCTATCACAGTGGTAACACTGAGATTAAATATCTCTATCAGCCATGATCAGAATGCAAAACAGCAGTGTTCGAAGTACATTCAGATGAGTAAAGCCAGTAAATGTATGTGGATACATTTCAATGAATGTGCAATACCCTGAATTAAGTGTTTAGCACAGACTGAGGCATGATGTAGAGGTGATGTTCAAGAGAGCCAATTTTCTTAACAGCTTGTATCTTGTTTTCCTCCTCATGGGAACTTCTTTAAGATGTTAGGGAATGATACACATGCCGTGCTAATACGCCAAATGAAGAGATAAGGACAAATAATAGGTGTGTGTAATTATAGCTTAGCAAATCATTTAACTCAACATGCAATCCCTGGACAAAGTTAGCTGGCTGCCACATCACAGTTTAATAAGGGTTTTATCACAGCGGGTCTACCTTCTGTGGATTCTCTAAAAGCCAGTCTTTTAAATAGCTCCATACATCTCCAATATGAGTGAAAACACAAATGTATCTGCATAGAAGACGCCAACTGGCAATGCATATACAATTGTAGCAAAAGCAAGCAGTCATCCACCCCCACACTTACGAACACATTTTCTTTATGTCCTCTCTAAAAACACACACACGCAACCACACAAATAGCAAAGCACACACGGCATGTGTCTCATATCTACCCTGCTTCCAGGTATGGCAGATACTGTTTTTGCTTTGAAATCAAGATTTGTAGTGCTATTACAAATAGAAAATATCTTCCTGAAATGAGGTAGCAGGACAGATTTGAAGTGCTATGAACTGACTATGGCCGAGATCTTCTCATCACCAAGAGTGCGCGCTCTCTCTCTCTCTCTCTCGCTTATGAAGCATATCCATGAAACTGTACTTTAATGTATTTATCGTGGTAATTCCTTGTCCGTGCTGAAGTACCCTTAACACACACGCTCTATCTGTATTTATGATAGCATTTCTGCGGTTACAGTGTTCAACTTAATGCACCAGGATCTGCATGGGATTTGTCATAGGCCATTATATAGGCCCTTTGTTTGCGCTCTGTGAATATAATAAAACCAGGGAATGGAATTGGAATGGAGATGTGTGACATTTTTGTATAGCTTCTCTCGTGCGACGAAGTGGCCATCAGCCATGCAGCATCAACAGAGCAGCTGTCCATATGCATCTCATTTCATCAACCCATTTCACAGATGTACCTTGGATTATGGGGCTAATGCTATGATGAATATCAAACGAAAGTAAAGCCATGGAAGGCACGTTGGAAGCGTGATCATAGCATTTATTTATTTCTATTATTACATGCATTCGATTTTGCAGAACGCATTTGATCTTGTGAATAGAGGTGCAGTAGGCACTGGTGCGGTTACTCTCAAGGTCAAATCATTGAGTGAGACATTTAGGCTACCATACCGTACCTACCATAATAGCCTACATAGCATAAGTGGATGAAATAGGGCAGCATGGTGGATGCTCTGAAAACGCTTACCTGCTGGCGCTTCATAATTAAAAAGGAATTAACTGTACTGCCAGACAACAGAAAATATAATTTAGCTTCGATCAAGTGCTTATTCTGTAGTAATTAGTGAGCAGCAGCAAAAAAATGGTCCTTTTAAAGACAGCTATTAGCAACTGTAAATTGCGGTTTTGCTGGGAAGGAACAAAGAAATACAGTAGATAAAAATAAAGACTAACAATGAACATACAGATGTGTTGCTCCATTGTTGAATTAATGGCGGTCAGGCTGCTTTCAACTTGATAAGAGGAAATGCAGGTAAACGACAGAAAAACATGGTTGCTTTTACATTTCCCTCTGTTAATAAGCTCTCTCTCTCTCTCTGTGTTTCTCTCTCTCTTACTTTCCCCATCTCAGTCTCTTTCCCAATCTCACTCAGGCTAAATTGTTGTAAGATGACACCATCTGCCATCATCTAAAGGTAAACAATCTACCCTAAGAATGAGGGCCTGATTTCCAGATCCTCTCATATCAGGTTTACTAAAACCACAGCCCTGTCAGCCATTGCAGGAACATCATTACAGTATATGGGCAGAACTCTCCAAGGTAGAGGGCTTGAAACGCCAAGCAGCTAACCATTAGCTCTCTGAAGACTGGAAACAGTCGACATGTGAAGACTGGAAACAGACGACATCCCAGAGCTTATTTACAGGATGAGCCTCCACCCTGCTCTGCTCTGCTCAGACAGAACTCTCTGACTCCTGTGCATCCGCACAATGGAGATGGATTAGGCTGTCGGCTGTGGAGTGGAACGGCCTGCAGTGCCCCAGGGGCCCAGGGAGTGCCCAGTCAATGAAAGCTGCTGCCCCGCCATCTAAGGATTGGAGGAGAAGAGAAAAGGAGCAAGACCCAGGGCGGCTCACTACGCATGGAGTAAAGACAGTCAGCGCGGCTCATTACACATGGAGTAAAGACAGTCAGGGCGGCTCACTACACATGGAGTAAAGACATTTAGGGCGGCTCACTGCACATGGAGTAAAGACATTTAGGGTGGCTCACTACACATGAAGTAAAGACAGTCAGGGTGGCTCACTACGCATGGAGTAAAGACAGTCAGGGCGGCTCACTACACATGGAGTAAAGACAGTCAGGGCGGCTCACTACACATGGAGTAAAGACAGTCAGGGTGGCTCACTACACATGGAGTAAAGACAGTCAGGGCGGCTCACTACGCAGGGTGTAAAGACAGTCAGGGCGGCTCACTACACATGGAGTAAAGACAGTCAGGGCAGCTCACTAAACATGAAGTAAAGACAGTCAGGTTGGCTCACTTCACATGGAGTAAAGACAGACAGGGCGGCTCACTACACATGGAGTAAAGACAGTCAGGGCGGCTCACTACACATGGAGTAAAGACAGTCATGGCGGCTCACTACTCATGGAGTAAAGACAGTCAGGGTGGCTCACTACAGATGGATTAAAGACAGTCAGGGTGGCTCACTACAGATGGATTAAAGACAGTCAGGGGCGGCTCACTACACATGGAGTAAAGACAGTCAGGGTGGCTCACTACACATGGAGTAAAGACAGTCAGGGTTGCTCACTACACATGGAGTAAAGACAGTCAGGGTGGCTCACTACACATGGAGTAAAGACAGTCAGGGCAGCTCACTACACATGGAGTAAAGACAGTCAGGGCGGCTCACTACACATGGAGTAAAGACAGTCAGGGCGGCTCACTACACATGGATTAAAGACAGTCAGGGCGGCTCACTACACATGGATTAAAGACAGTCAGGGCGACACTTGAATGCTGCCGTTTCCTCCACTAAACAGAATATTGGATCGCTTGTCCTTCTGTTATTCAGGTATCGGGCTTTTGCTTACTGTCAGTATGTTTTTACTTTAATGCTGAAGATTTGTACAGGAGCACTAATGTATTATGGTCTTGCTAGTACAAGACAGGCTACAGGCGTGTGCAAATACCAAGTAATTAAAACATGAGCATCATTCGTTTTTAATCATATAAATTACCAAGTTTCTACAGTATAATGTGAAACATGAGGCAAGATGAAAGGAGCCTGACGTCAGTAGTACACCAATGACCTTACATAGAGGACAACTACAGGAATATATCAGGGTGATTCTTTCTCCATCTCAGAAGGACCTACCACATAAACTGACTGAGAAGATCTAGCACATGCAGATCTTTGTTGTCTCAGCTTGCCATCCGTCTTTAGAGCAATAACTTCATTGCTACGACAATCGTATCGGTGCGTAATATTAATAATGTAGCTTGAAATGTTCATTTACCATGGCAATGTTGCACCACATCCTGTGTGTCTGGCTGACATGTTTTGACAGATGCGCGCTCATGTTATTGTTTTCTGTGGAAAGTAATGAGTTAAATATCACCGTAGTGTTTTTTTCCTACTTGACGGTATGACGCTGATATTCAAACAGAAGAGTTCTATAAATAGATTTGGGATAAATAGACGATTCTGGTTTGTGTTTGTTGAGCTCTGGTCAGGAGCTTATCCATTAGGGCCACGGACCAAAGGCCTGTCTCCTACGCCCCATTACACACCACCACCACCACTCTCCTCCTCAGATGAAGGGATGGACAGGAATGAGAGAAAACAAAGTGCTTCAGCAAGATGCATCTCTATTATTGATCAGGGTGACCCTCAGAGCATGCTCCAAGGTGTTCTTCACATAGCAACCACAGATGAACAGGCAGACTAGGGGTCTAGGAGAAGGAGATTGGGTTTCAAAAACACGTATATTGTACATTTGAAGACTTGTGTTGTTGTGCTTTGGTCTGCGAGGATTGAGATGGACTGCGGCGGTGCTCAGGAGGGAGACCGCAGAGAATCAATCATTTGACACACTGCTTCAACTACTGAGTTCTATCAAGAGACACAAACACTGAGGGGCAACATACCAATCTATCCTATATAGTACATTTACAGTATGCTAGTAGATACCCATAGACTTCCAGTAATTGCGCTAACGCTAGTTAGTATTGGCTCGCAAAACTACCTCTAACTTCCTTCATACTAGACACAGATACATCAAAATGGTATCTACGAGTTCACCTGACTGGAAAAGTAGATAATGGGCCTCACTGCTAATATCCCAAAGTATCCCTTCAATCATTAAGTCCACTGTGTGACATCAACTATGCAGTATTAATGGGAAAACAGGGAAAAACGTCCTCACCATCTGTGCTTGTCAAATAAAATGTATAACGCACCCACTGCACATTACAGTAACTGGGTGTTGTTTGATGCTAGATACAGTGAAGACTTTCCTAGAGGGTATTTTGGAGCAATATTCAGTGTTCCTGTGGTTAAGTTACAGTACAACATTACGTGATTATTGCAAGGCAAACATACTCGGGGTTTAGTAAAGTTACTGTACCATAAACCCAGTAAGCCTTCAAAGAACCATCTTTGACAGGAGCCTTAGAGATAAAATATTTTGCAGTGAAACCCTAAAATCAGCATTATACCTCAAAGACAACGGACCCCTCACCACACATCCCCACATTGGCCGAGACACACTACCAAGATCTAAGCCGCACAGGGAATAAAGTGCATCTAATGGGGCTACAGCCGCTAACACATAGCACTGCGATTGAATGATTCTCTCACAACACCTCTGCAGCATACTACAACCGTAACGCATACTACAACTGTAAGCTAACATAACTGATCATAATTTGTGGGTCTGTACATTTCCTGCAGAGTCATCACAGCAAGCCTTAAATGAATGTGAAATCAAAGCACCAAGAAAATACTCTGTTGGCTGTGGATTTTACGTGGTGACACTGGCAAGCCGGGTTCCCTTTGAAAGCCCCTTTTAGCTGGAAGAGGCGATGCGGGGGCCCTACTTGGTAGTCAGCAGTGCTAACTGAGCTCCATTCATGATCACTGCATGCAGCTGTCCCTTTAGGGCTCCTCTATTTGAAGAGATAAGACAAACTGTTTAAAGATATATGCTGCTTGTAAGATGTGGGACTATCATGGTCTTTATTTCGTTTGAATATTCAGTTTCTTTACCCCCTCTTGGCATCTTACATTGCGGTGTTCACCTCCATCTCAATTTGCCAGCATCAGCAGCATACGTAGCTGACAAATTAGAGGAAAATACTAGAATTGTAAAATGTGAAGTTTATATAATATTGTTTTTGTTTTACATTGAATCCGATATGGTTATATTTGCATATCACAATCAGACCGATTTTTGCATAATTGTCATCCTTTTCAGACTGCTGAATAGATTTATATTTAAATCAGTGTGCTGTTTCATCTTTTACACTACTGCTGCTATTACTTTGGATGAAAGGTAGTGAGACATATTCAGTGGTTTTGAATTGTCAGATCTTTCCTCAAATCTCACAGTTCAAGACACAAGTCTGTGAAGTCTTTATCTGACTGTCACAGCACTGCATTACTGTATGGTTCTCTCAGATTAAATACTGTGGCTTCCATAAAGTGAGGATGAACGTTTTTTTAAAATAACAGTGAATATGGCATATGGTGTATGACCTTTGATGCTATGCTATCCCATAAATATGGTCATTTAACAGATACTTTTATCCAAAGCTGTCAACAGTAAGACATATGTACTTGACATTTTTCTGTCAGTTTGCCTATTACTTATCCCTCTATCATGTGAAAAATATCCAGTCCTTCAGCCTCAGAGCATTAAAAAATCGACTTGAGTATGCTTAATCAAACTTTCCTGTGCAAAACTAGCTGAAATCAGGTTTATGCTATTTGCCTAGTATTATTATACTGTATGTGGCCCATGTGGGAATCAAACACACAACCCTGCTGTTGCCAGAACCATGCTCTAAACCATCGAGGTATTAGCACTACCGTACATGGAAATCAAGCAAACATTTAAAATTGCTCTGAGGCTGAACAACTGTGTATTTTATCCATATGATTGATGCTGGAATAAAAAATTGACATTTTTCTGTCAGTTTGCCTATTACTTATCCCTCTATCATGTGAAAAACATCCAGTCCTTCAGCCTCAGAGCATTAAAAAATCGTCTTGAGTATGCTTAATCAAACGTTCCTATGCAAAACTAGCTGAAATCAGGTTTATGCTATTTGCCTAGTATTACTAAACCTACAAAATGCATAGAGAATATATGAATTCTCCCCTGTCCCGCAGTAGCAAATGTCCTTCAGTTTTTGCCTATGTTTTCTTTAATTATAATTGTGCTGCATGGGTGCCCAAGGGAAAAGGAACTCTGCAGCCTGTGATTGGACCCAGTGCAGTATGATTTCAGAGCCACTACCCGGAAAGGGTTTGAATAATCTCTGGCAGCTTCAGCAGACTTGCTCCATTTCACAGCAACTCCCAGTGAATTACCCCTGGAGAAGACACACTCCCTCCCTGGATATATCTGCCTAGACTCATCCCTGTCTCCCAGACTCTCCTCCCACTGCACCACTGAACCCATCTATACATGTCCCTCATCTACATCCCTTCATATCTCTCATCCTCTCTCACCTTTGCCTCAACTCCCATTTCCATCCATCATAATCTCCAACATAAGATCCCATATGGAAAAGAATCATGAAAATCAAATAAGAATCTTATATGGCAGAAGAAGATTATTTGTAAAAAAATCTAATAAGTAATCTAATAAGAATCTGGTAAGATTGTGTATGTGTTGCCTTATATGTCAGTGGTGTTTTTTGTATATGCGGTGACTTATATGCCTTATATGACATACACAATTGAATACATGAAAATATAACTACAAAGATATGCTAAGACATATTTAAGACAAAGTACTGTATATCATCTATAAATATTATAAGAAAATAGTATGTTCTGAGAATGTAACCTCTACATTTACATCATTTAGCAGAGCTCTTATCCAGAGCGACTTACAGTTAGTGAGTGCATACATTATTTTATTTTTCATACTGGCCCCCCGTGGGAATCGAACCCACAACCCTTGCGTTGCAAACGCCATGCTCTACCAACTGAGCTACATTCCTGCCGGCCATTCCCTTCCCTACCCTGGACCAATTGTGCGCCTTCCCATGGGTCTCCCGGTCGCGGCCAGAGCCTGGATACGAACCAGGATCTCTAATAGCACAGCTAACACTGTGATACAGAGCCTTAGCCCACTGCGCCTCTCGGGAGGACATATGACATATGACATAGGACATATGTTTCACATAGTTATTTAAAAGTCAACATATAAAAAAACATGACAATTACTATAAGAAAAATACAATATTTGTATATACATTTTCATGTATGAGTTTCCATGGTTAAGGTTGGGCAGCACCTCCTACTGTTATGTCTAAATTTTAACCACCCGTATCAGTCAGGTATTACAAGAATCTTATATGAATCTTCTAAGTGTATTTGCTGCCATATGTACTTACAAGTTCCAGGTAGAACATATAGGAATATATTTTCCATATGGGATCCTGCTATCCTCCTCTCTCTGATCTGCTCTTCATCTCCTACCCTACCTACTATCCATCAACCAATCCACCATTCCACCAATCCACCTATGCATCCACCCATGCATCCATCCAACCACCCACCCATCTATCCACCCACCCACCCATAGAACCATCCATCTTAAAACCCACCCAGCCACCCAACCAGCCATCCCTCCATAACGTCAATATCAAAATCAATATTCAAGATGTCTCCAGAGTGTACAAACCATTCCAAGAGAATCTGTTTTTCTTCTCTGTTTTTCTCCATTCACTCAAAGGTGCACAAATATCAATTTATGCACATTTAACACCACCACCTGCCCCCAAATGACCTGTTGGCATTTCTACAGCAGTGTTTTCCTTAAATTAAAAACCATGACAACATGCAAATTGAAAAAGGGCACTTTGGGGTCTGTTACTTGTTTTTACAGAAATGTCAAGGTCTCAGAATAGCTGAGAAATACTGCAAATTACAAAATGAGTCACTCAGACTGCATACTGTGTTATCGTCATGCAATAGCCCTATTTCTCTTCTTTGTTACAGCTAGTTCAGTGATCGATTCATCGCTAAAGGTAGGGTGAGCATCAATGTTTCTGGCTTTTAAAGCAACATCGAAAGTGCCTGAATGAATTAAGACTGCATGGGTTGGCACACAAGAAAACCCTGGGTGCACAAAGGCACAGCTACAGTATTCCTTTCAACATTACAATTAGTTGTTTAGTTTGTGCTAATGGACAAGCAGATTTTACTTATGTATGGTGTTGTGATGGTGTTGTGGTAGGTTCTACCTCCTGTTATAGGGCCTGTCACTTTGTGTTAGGGTACAGGAGACTTTTGACCCCAGGCCAGACAGGGGCAGCTGTCTCAGGGGACAGGCTACAGCAGGTCCCTGTATTTGATAGAGGCTGTGACACTGACCTTTGATCTTAAACCTCTAAACACTAAGGGCAGCTCTCCCAGAGGGACGGTGTAGCAGGTGCTGCCATGGCAACCGGTTGTGAAAAGTTAAAATCGGCCATTAAACCTCAGCTCAGATGAATAGGAATGGGAAAGGCTTTCTTTGAATTCTATCAATTCAGTTCTTGGAAATGAGATCCCGCAAAGCCAACTGGTGGTTTAGGGTTAGGTCTGTGGATTTGGATTTGGACTTAAATCATCAAAATCATCACTATTGATGAGACAGATGGCCAGCAGATTGGCAGTGTGAGGGAGCTGTCTCTTGTCTTGGATATGTCAACGTTCCCCCTTCATGCCTCTTCATGCATTTGAAATCAAGACCAAGACCAAGACAACTGTCCACCATCAAGCCACTGCTGCCTCATTACAATATTCAAAAGAAAGTCTGTCCATTATGCACACTGTGTAACATCCCAAGATTGCCAGTGCTGTTCAATACGTGTACTAATATACATACCTCTATCTGGTATGGTCTGGCAGGGTAGTGATCCTCATGAAGACTGTGTGGGCTGTGTTGGCCTAGCAGAGAAGGGCAGACATGGGCAGGTACATGTGGTCAGGGTGCGGCTGAGCAGGGGGTAAGGGTGACTTCCTAAGCAGCATCTGGGTGTCGGGAACTAAAGGAAACAACTGGGTCCCTTATGGAGGATGTTCATTGACCTGTGGGTGAGAGAGAGACACAACATTATACACACGGAGTGTACAAAACATTAAGAACACGTTCCCAATATTGAGAACAGACTCAATTTGTCAGGGCATGGACTCTACAACGTGTCGAAAGCATTCCACAGGGATGCTGGCCCATGTTGACTCCAATGCTTCCCACAGTTGTGTCAAGCTGGCTGGATGTCCTTTGGGTGGTGGACCATTCTTGATACACACAGGAAACTGTTGAGCGTGAAAAACTCAGCTGCGTTTCAGTTCTTGACACAAACCGGTGCGCCTGGCACCTACTACCATACCCCTGTTCAAAGGCACTTAAATATTTTGTCTCACCTACAGTGAGGGAAAAAAGTATTTGATCCCCTGCTGATTTTGTACGTTTGCCCACTGACAAAGAAATGATCAGTCTATCATTTTAATGGTAGGTTTATTTGAACAGTGAGAGACAGAATAACAACAAAAAAATCCGTAAAGACGCATGTCAAAAATGTTATAAATTGATTTGCATTTTAATGAGGGAAATAAGTATTTGATCCCCACTCAATCAGAAAGATTTTTCTGGCTCCCAGGTGTCTTTTATACAGGTAACGAGCTGAGATTAGGAGCACACTCTTAAAGGGAGTGCTCCTAATCTCAGCTTGTTACCTGTATAAAAGACACCTGTCCACAGAAGCAATCAATTAATCAGATTCCAAACTCTTCACCATGGCCAAGACCAAAGAGCTCTCCAAGGATTTTAGGGACAAGATTGTAGACCTACACAAGGCTAGAATGGGCTACAAGACCATCGCCAAGCAGTTTGGTGAGAAGGTGACAACAGTTGGTGCGATTATTCGCAAATAGAAGAAACACAAAAGAACTGTCAATCTCCCTTGGCCTGGGGCTCCATGCAAGTTCTCACCTCGTGGAGTTGCAATGATCATGAGAACGGTGAGGAATCAGCCCAGAACTACACGGGAGGATCTTGTCAATGATCTCAAGGCAGCTGGGACCATAGTCACCAAGAAAACAATTAGTAACACATTACGCCGTGAAGGACTGAAATCCTGCAGCGCCCGCAAGGTCCCCCTGCTCAAGAAAGCACATATATGTGCCCGTCTGAAGTTTGCCAATGAACATCTGAATGATTCAGAGGAGAACTGGGTGAAAGTGTTGTGGTCAGATGAGACCAAAATGGAGCTCTTTGGCATCAACTCAACTCGCCGTGTTTGGAGGAAGAGGAATGCTGCCTATGACCCCAAGAACACCATCCCCACCGTCAAACATGGAGGTGGAAACATTATGCTTTGGGGGTGTTTTTCTGCTAAGTGGACAGGACAACTTCACCGCATCAAAGGGACGATGGACGGGGCCATGTACCGGCCAATCTTGGGTGAGAACCTCCTTCCCTCAGCCAGGGCATTGAAAATGGGTCGTGGATGGGTATTCCAGCATGACAATGACCCAAAACACACAGCCAAGGCAACAAAGGAGTGGCTCAAGAAGAAGCTCATTAAGGTCCTGGAGTGGCCTAGCCAGTCTCCAGACCTTAATCCCATAGAAAATCTGTGGAAGGAGCTGAATGTTCGAGTTGCCAAACGTCAGCCTCGAAACCTTAATGACTTGGATAAGATCTGCAAAGAGGAGTGGGACAAAATCCCTCCTGAGATGTATGCAAACCTGGTGGCCAACTACAAGAAACGTCTGACCTCTGTGATTGCCAACAAGGGTTTTGCCACCAAGTACTAAGTCATGTTTTGCAGAGGGGTCAAATACTTATTTCCCTCATTAAAATGCAAATCAATTTATAACATTTTTGACATGCGTTTTTCTGGATTTTTTTTTGTTATTCTGTCTCTCACTGTTCAAATAAACCTACCATTAAAATGATAGACTGATCATTTCTTTGTCAGTGGGCAAACGTACAAAATCAGCAGGGGATCAAAAACGTTTTTCCCTCACTGTATTCACCCTCTGAATGGCATGCATACACAATCCATGTCTTAATTGTCTCAAGGCTTAAAAATAATTATTTAACCTGTCTCCTCCCTTCATCTACACGGATTGAAGTGGATTTAACAAGTGGCATCCATAAGGGATCATAGCCTTCACATGTATTCAGTCTACATCATGGAAAGAGCAGGTGTTCATAATGTTTTGTACCCTCAGTGTATATGCTTGATATGTTTTGAGAAAAACTACGCTATCATATGGTAGGTTATAGAACAACCTACCAACAATGAAATCAAAATCAGAGAACAGTTATGTGGAATGACGAAACACATTCCACAATGGAGTAGCCAATTGATTCTACTCTATTCCAGACTGTATTCGATCCTGTTTTATTCTATCAATTTATATGATATGCTCAACTTAACTATAATATTCTCATCTTAATTCTATTCTATTCACAGCAACAACAAAAAAGTAGCATCTTAGAGTACTTTTCATTTTAGTCATTTAGCAGACGCTCTTATCCAGAGCGACTTACAGTTAGTGTATGCATACATTTTCATACTGGCTCCTCGTGGGAATTGAACCCACAACACTGGCATTGCAAATGCCATGCTCTACCAACTGAGCTACACGGATGGCCGGATGACAGATTTATCCCCCTCTAAACTGTTCCTTCACGGCTGACCTCTCAGCGGGAGAGCAGAGTTAAACTCTGCAGCGACTCCAAATCAGCCCAACCCACCGCCTTGCACTCCTGCTTAGAACTTTTGCACGTGTTGTCGGAAATATGCCCTAGAGTATCATAGCTCATTTGTATTTGCAGACCATAAAAACAGTGCATAATAATACACTGATGCACTGTCAAGTCCTTACTAACAAAGGGAGAGGAAAATAACACAGACTCACTCACTCACACACACACACACTCACACACACACCCAGTGTCTCATATCTCTGGGGTTATTTACATCATTGGCCTGCTTTCAAACTAGACAGGAAGGAATTGTGTTTTTATTTAATCAGAGTATTTATCTACAAATATCTTCCTGTCTTCCTCTCCTCCTCTCTTGCTCTTTCCCACCTTTCCTCTATATTTATTCTCTCCTCTCTCCCTTTCTCAGCAATATGAACATAATTAGACAACCACTCATTAGCGTCTGCATAAAAAAAACAACCCCATATGCTCTCATTGGTTTCATGATCTAACAACAGGCTAGGTAGTTGCAGAGGTTGCCATAAAAGAGCATTGCCATCATTTACAGAAATACAACAAAATTAGGAGAGGAAGGGAGAAGACACTACATATAGTATTATTAATAATAATGAATAACTATAGCCATGTTTAAAGGGATAGCTCACATTTCCCTAATCTACCATTTCCTGAATTTCTGATTCTCCATATACTGAGCGAATGGAGTTGAAAACATCTCAATGTGTCACCTAAACTGAAATACCCAGGCTGGCCCTGTGTCTGTGTCGTGTGTGCTCTATACGCGTGCTCTATATGTTCGAACAGACCTGGCCTAACTCTGGCACACGTTACACACAGGAATCTGTGACCCTTCACCTAGCCCATATGAGCACACTGTCATGGTGGAGCTGTGAGGGATTTATCACGCGCTCATCAGATGTAACCGTCAGCTCAACAGCCCTGTCAACCAGCAGAATAACAATGCCGGTGGGTTACTTTGATCAGACGATAAAGAAGTTCAATTTCCAAACAACAACACAAACATCAGACAGGAAACACTGGCAGCTACTGTACGTGGATGAGGAGCGTGGGTAGAGAGTGTTGGGTAAACGTGCCCGTCATGTGTCTGTGAGACAGTATGAAATATCCACTTAGGCATGAGAATCCTGAGTAAATAGAGACTGCATTAAGCTGGGTTAAAAAGCCTTGATGGATTTCTGGCCACCCATGCCTAAGCTTAAGCTTCTAGAAGCACCTCTGGGTGTGGGCTGGCTCTCCTAAGTCAGTCGAAAACCAACTCTTCTCTCCGACTCCTCCATTACAGTATTGCAGCCTTTTAGCATGGGTCGATACTGCACAGTAGGGAAGGGAGACTATGTGTGCGTGTGTGTGTGGACTGTGCTGACCACTCTGTCTCCCATTCCATGTACCAGAATGCTGCCATTGGCGAGGACATTCTCACCTTTATTGTTAAGGCGAGGATGGAAGTTTTGCCAACAAAATACAATCTAGCACTCTGGTACCCTGCAAACCATGACCCATTAGGTATTCTACATGAGTCAAATGTAATGGAGTCCATTGCCCATGTTGTGAATGGCTGCTGTTCATACAATGATTTGTACATTGCTAGACATGACCGCCTTGTTGACCCGATAGCCAGCGAGGTGAGAAAAGTGGTCTCACCTAGGGCTGTTGAGGTGACCGTATTACCGCCACACCGGCGGTCACGAGTCATGAAGGCAGTCAAATTCCACGTGACCGTTTAGTCACGGTAATCAGGCTTCTCCAAGCTCCGATGCTGCTGATGGTCATTAGTAGCCTACCAAACTTGCTAACTGCCTTGTACTCAGCACTCTATTGTCCCTCTAATCACTCTGACATCAATGCAAATGTAATCGAAAATCTAATCAAACACTTCATTAGAGCCCATGAGCTCATGTTGCGCAACATTTCTATAGGCTATGCAATTGTGCGAGAAAACAGAATGATGGCCTAAAAAGAGGATCCCATCAGCTTTCTATAGGCTAGGCCTACTATATTTATTTCTGAACTTTCCTAATATTAAGCACATTGCTTATATTTACAACAGGCCTACCTGGCTGGCATGAAAATGAACCGCGCAAAAAGCGTCCTCCATTCGCTATTTAAGTGCATAGATTACATATATTTTTTCCCGCTGCCCCTGTTTTGATACAGGTCTATGATAATGGTCCATTATAAATCAAAACAAATTTCACACATATATTATTTAGTATATGGTAAAGACAAGATTTAATAAATAATAGTCTGATGGGTTACAATATTAGCCTATCATTTGTGAATTATATATTATCACTTGTGAATGATGCCCAGCATAAGAAACAATGCCTTTTTTTTGCTACTTTTTCTAATCATAGTCGCACACCTCATGTAGCCTAGCCCATAGGCTTATATGTTTTGATAAGGTTTGTATCACAACTAAAGTGGCCAAATAACTTCTTAAAAATTAAGCACATTCATCGTCTTTAATAATACAAGGGGTGTACAGCCTAACTGGCATACAGTGGGGAAAAAAAGTATTTAGTCAGCCACCAATTGTGCAAGTTCTCCCACTTAAAAAGATGAGAGAGGCCTGTAATTTTCATCATAGGTACACGTCAACTATGACAGATAAATTGAGAAAAAAAATTCCAGAAAATCACATTGTATGATTTTTAATGAATTTATTTGCAAATTATGGTGGAAAATAAGTATTTGGTCACCTACAAACAAGCAAGATTTTTGGCTCTCACAGACCTGTAACTTCTTATTTAAGAGGCTCCTCTGTCCTCCACTCGTTACCTGTATTAATGGCACCTGTTTGAACTTGTTATAAGTATAAAAGACACCTGTCCACAACCTCAAACAGTCACACTCCAAACTCCACTATGGCCAAGACCAAAGAGCTGTCAAAGGACACCAGAAACAGAATTGTAGACCTGCACCAGGCTGGGAAGACTGAATCTGCAATAGGTAAGCAGCTTGGTTTGATGAAATCAACTGTGGGAGCAATTATTAGGAAATGGAAGACATACAAGACCACTGATAATCTCCCTCGATCTGGGGCTCCACGCAAGATCTCACCCCGTGGGGTCAAAATGATCACAAGAACGGTGAGCAAAAATCCCAGAACCACACGGGGGGAACTAGTGAATGACCGGCAGAGAGCTGGGACCAAAGTAACAAAGCCTACCATCAGTAACACACTACGCCGCCAGGGACTCAAATCCTGCAGTGGCAGACGTGTCCCCCTGCTTAAGCCAGTACATGTCCAGGCCCGTCTGAAGTTTGCTAGAGTGCATTTGGATGATCCAGAATAGGATTGGGAGAATGTAATATGGTCAGATGAAACCAAAATAGAACTTTTTGGTAAAAACTCAACTCGTCGTGTTTGGAGGACAAAGAATGCTGAGTTCCATCCAAAGAACACCATACCTACTGTGAAGCATGGGGGTGGAAACATCATGCTTTGGGGCTGTTTTTCTGCAAAGGGACCAGGACGACTGATCCGTGTAAAGGAAAGAATGAATGGGGCCATGTTTTGTGAGATTTTGAGTGAAAACCTCCTTCCATCAGCAAGGGCATTGATGATGAAAAGTGGCTGGGTCTTTCAGCATGACAATGATCCCAAATACACCGCCTGGGCAACGAAGGAGTGGCTTCGTAAGAAGCATTTCAAGGTCCTGGAGTGGCCTAGCCAGTCTCCAGATCTCAACCCCATAGAAAATCTTTGGAGTGAGTTGAAAGTCCGTGTTGCCCAGCGACAGCCCCAAAACATCACTGCTCTAGAGGAGATCTGCATGAAAGAATGGGCCAAAATACCAGCAACAGTGTGTGAAAACCTTGTGAAGAGTTACAGAAAACATTTGACCTGTGTCATTGCCAACAAAGGGTATACAACAAAGTATTGAGAAACTTTTGTTATTGACCAAATACTTATTTTCCACCATAATTTGCAAATAAATTCATAAAAAATCCTACAATGTGATTTTCTGGAATTTTTTTTCTCATTTTGTCTGTCATAGTTGACGTGTACCTATGATGAAAATTACAGGCCTCTTTCATCTTTTTAAGTGGGAGAACTTGCACAATTGGTGGCTGACTAAATACTTTTTTTCCCCACTGTACATAAGCAGCATGTGAGTTTCATGTTTGGGGAAGTACATTTTCACCATGAAAATGCACCTTTATAATAAAAGCATACATGCATAATTGCATTTGCGGTCACTTTTGATAATGGTGTTATCCGCTAATGGAACGTTCGCGCTTATGGCCTACTACCATGTGAAGAAATAGCCTAATAGTTTATCAACATTTTAAGCTAAACGTTCTGATCTGTTGCGTCAGCCACATTGCGTAAAAAATGTTTTTTAATGCTAATGGTTGTATTAATTTGGGATCAATCGCATCCCACAACTGTCCCAGACTATGTATGGAATATTTATTTCTCTCACAGAATAGAATAGGTCAACTTTTGTATTATGGGGGATAGTAGATTGACATAGGCTAGTGCTTTTGCTGTTCGTTAGGTCTACTCATCTTGTTGGCTGACGACAAGTAAATGTGGACAGTTCTTCCGATGTGTCTGTCTTCACTTGTAGCCTGTGAGAAAGACCCGATCACGTGATGGAGAGCCATGTGAGTGAGAGGTGATTCGGAGCGCTCAGCTAACAGGGAGAAGAGCACAACGGCCACTGGCCGCGAAAGGTATGGATTGTTTTAGGGTGTATTACGGCCACACAATGGGATGCCGCCGTGGAATTCGAGGCATTATCAAGTGCTTGTCAAATTGTGAATGAGTGACTGATGTAGAGTGTACAGCCTGAGCAAAAAAACTAAGCAGAGCTCATGCCTTTCAAGCAACTTTTTTCAAATCATCATTAGGGTCGCATCATGCAGCCTTACAAAGTATTACAAATCTACACATATAGCCCAACGTTTGTAAAACAACTAAAGTTACATTAATATCTCTAAATTAAGCATATAGAAATACCTATTTCTTTGTTAACCGCTCAACACAGAATAGCCCTATGTGCGCACTCCCTCAAATCGTTTGGAGAAAATATCCTTTCTATTTTATTCAGCTTTGTTCAACTGTACTCTTCATACTATAAAATAATGCCACGGAATTCAAAGCAAATCTTGCTAAATGAACTAGTGTAGACCACAGCCATTTGGCATAGCCAGATCAGGACCTAGCATGAGGACAACTCAGAGTATGCTATTCTGTTCTTCTGAAATAGAAAACATTTTATTCACATCATGCTGTCTATCCCTGTGCTCTCCTCTCCGCACAGGCTATACAAACGCCTCACACCGCGTGGCTGCTGCCTCTCTAACCTGGTGGTCCCTGTAGCACGACCCACGTGGAGGTCCAGGTCTCCGGCAGCCTCTGGAACTGCCGTTCTGCGGCAAACAAGGCAGAGTTCATCTCAGCCTATGCTACCCTCCAGTCCCTCGACTTCTTGACGCTGACGGAAACATGGATTACCACTGAAAACACTGCTACTCCTACTGCTCTCTCCTCGTCTGACCATGTGTTCTCGCATACCCAGAGAGCATCTGGTCAGTGGGGTGGTGGCACAGGAATCCTCATCTCTCCCAAGTGGACATTCTCTCTTTTTCCCCTGACCCATCTGTCTATCTCCTCATTTGAATTCCATGCTGTCACAGTCACTAGCCCATTCAAGCTTAACATCCTTGTCATTTATCGCCCTCCAGGTTCCCTTGGAGAGTTCATCAATGAGCTTGACGCCTTGATACGTTCATTTCCTGAGGATGGCTCACCCCTTACAGTTCTGGGTGACTTCAACCTCCCTACGTCAACCTTTGACTCATTTCTCTCTGCCTCCTTCTTTCCACTCCTCTCGTCTTTTGACCTCACCCTCTCACCGTCCCCCCCTACTCACAAGGCAGGCAATACGCTTGACCTCATCTTTACTAGATGCTGTTCTTCTACTAATCTCACTGCAACTCCCCTCCAAGTCTCCGACCACTACTTTGTATCCTTTTCTCTCTCGCTCTCCTCCAACACTACTCACTCTGCCCCTACTCAGATGGTTATGCGCCGTCGCAAACTTCGCTCTCTCTCTCCCGCTACTCTCTCCTCTTCCATCCTATCATCTCTTCCCTCTGCCCAATCCTTCTCCCTCCAATCTCCTGATTCTGCCTCCTCAACCCTCCTCTCCTCCCAGGTCCGCAGGGAGTCTAGTTTTCCTCCATATCCTCCCGGCCGGCTCGGTCCTCCCCTCCTGCTCTGTGGCTTGACGACTCATTGCGAGCTCACAGAACAGGGCTCCAGGCAGCCGAGCGGAAATGGAGGAAAACTAGACTCCCTGCGGACCTGGCATCTTTTCACTCCCTCCTCTCTACATTTTCTTAATCTGTTTCTGCTGCTAAAGCCACTTTCTACCACTCTAAATTCCAAGCATCTGCCTCTAACCCTAGGAAGCTCTTTGCCACCTTCTCCTCCCTGCTGAATCCTCCTCCCCCTCCCCGCCCTCCTCCCTCTCTGTGGATGACTTTGTCAACCATTTTGAAAAGAAGGTTGACGACATCCGATCCTCGTTTGTTAAGTCAAATGACACTGCTGGTCCTGCTCACACTGCCCTACCCTATGCTTTGACTTCTTTCTCCCCTCTCTCTCCAGATGAAATCTTACGACTTGTGACGGCCGGCCGCACAAAAACCTGCCCGCTTGACCCTGTCCCCTCCTCTCTTCTCCAGACCATCTCCGGTGACCTTCTCCCTTACCTCACCTCGCTCATCAACTCATCCTTGACCGCTGGCTACGTCCCTTCCGTCTTCAAGAGAGCGAGAGTTGCACCCCTTTTCAAAAAACCAACACTCGATCCTTCTGATGTCAACAACTACAGACCAGTATCCCTTCTTTCTTTTCTCTCCAAAACTCTTGAGCGTGCCGTCTTTAGCCAACTCTCTTGCGATCTCTCTCAGAATGACCATCTTGATCCAAACCAGTCAGGTTTCAAGACTGGTCATTCAACTGAGACTGCTCTTCTCTGTGTCACAGAGGCTCTCCGCACTGCTAAAGCTAACTCTCTCTCCTCTGCTCTTGTCCTTCTAGACCTGTCTGCTGCCTTTGATACTGTGAACCATCAGATCCTCCTCTCCACCCTCTCCGAGTTGGGCATCTCCGGCGCGGCTCACTCTTGGATTGCGTCCTACCTGACCGGTCATCCTACCAAGTGGCGTGGCGAGAATCTTTCTCCGCACCACGTGCTCTCACAAGGATATTAAGCTTAAATGGGCTAGTGACTGTGACAGCGTGGAATTCAAATGAGGAGATAGACAGATGGGTTAGGGGAAAAATTGAGAATGACCACTTGGGAGATATGAGGATTCCTGTGCCACCACCCCTCTGACCAGATGCTCTCGGGGTATGCGAGAACACATGGTCAGACGAGGAGAGAGAGCACGTGGTGCGGAGACAGCTTCTCGCCACGCCACTTGGTAGGAGCGACCGGTCAGGTAGGACGCAATCCAGGAGTGAGCCACGCCGGAGATGCCCAGCTCGGAGAGGTTGGATAGGAGGATCTGATGGTTCACACTATCAAAGGCAGCAGACAGGTCTAGAAGGACAAGAGCAGAGGAGAGAGAGTTAGCTTTAGCAGTGCGGAGAGCCTCCGTGACACAGAGAAGAGCAGTCTCAGTTGAATGACCAGTCCTGAAACCTGATTGGTTTGGATCAAGAAGGTCATTCTGAGAGAGATAGCAAGAGAGTTGGCTAAAGACGGCACGCTCAATAGTTTTGAAAGAAAAGAAAGAAGGGATACTGGTCTGTAGTTGTTGACATCAATGGGATAGAGTGTTGGTTTTTTGAGAAGGGGTGCAACTCTCGCTCTCTTGAAGACGGAAGGGACATAGCCAGCGGTCAAGGATGAGTTGATGAGCGAGGTGAGGTAGGGAAGAAGGTCACCGGAGATGGTCTGGAGAAGAGAGGAGGGGATGGGGTCAAGCGGGCAGGTTGTTGGGCGGCCTGCAGTCACAAGTCGCAAGATTTTATCTGGAGAGAGAGGGGAGAAAGAAGTCAAAGCATAGGGTAGGGCAGTGTGAGCAGGACCAGCAATGTCATTAGACTTAACAAACGAGGATCGGATGTCGTCAACCTTCTTTTCAAAGTGGGATGATTCAGAGAATGTGGCAAAGAGCTTCCTAGGGTTAGAGGCAGATGCTTGGAATTTAGAGTGGTAGAAAGTGGCATTAGCAGCAGAAACAGATGAAGAAAATGTAGAGAGGAGGGAGTGAAAAGATGCCAGGTCGGCAGGGAGTTTAGTTTTCTTCCATTTCCGCTCAGCTGCCCGGAGCTCTGTTCTGTGAGCTCGCAATGAGTCATCAAGCCACGGAGCTGGAGGGGAGGACCGAGCCGGCCGGGAGGATAGGGGACACAGGGAGTCAAAGGATGCAGAAAGGGAGGAGAGGAGGGTTGAGGATGCAGAATCAGGAGATTGGAGGGAGAAGAATTGAGCAGAGGGAAGAGATGATAGGATGGAAGAGGAGAGAGTAGTGGGAGAGAGAGAGCGAAAGTTGCGGCGGCGCGTTACCATCTGTATAGGGGCAGAGTGAGTAGTGTTGGAGGAGAGCGAGAGAGAAAAGGATACAAAGTAGTGGTCGGAGACATGGAGGGGAGTTGCAGTGAGATTAGTAGAAGAGCAACATCTAGTAAAGATGAAGTCAAGCGTATTGCCTGCCTTGTGAGTAGGGGGGGACGGTGAGAGGGTGAGGTCAAAAGAGGAGAGAAGTGGAAAGAAGGAGGCAGAGAGAAAAGAGTCAAATGTAGACGTAGGGAGGTTGAAATCCCCCAAAACTGTGAGGGGTGAGCCATCCTCAGGAAAGAAACGTATCAAGGCGTCAAGCTCATTGATGAACTCTCCAAGGGAACCTGGAGGGCGATAGATGACAAGGATATTAAGCTTAAATGGGCTAGTGACTGTGACAGCGTGGAATTCAAATGAGGAGATAGACAGATGGGTTAGGGGAAAAATTGAGAATGACCACTTGGGAGATATGAGGATTCCTGTGCCACCACCCCTCTGACCAGATGCTCTCGGGGTATGCGAGAACACATGGTCAGACGAGGAGAGAGCAGTAGGAGTAGCAGTGTTTTCAGTGGTAATCCATGTTTCCGTCAGCGCCAGGAAGTCGAGGGACTGGAGGGTAGCATAGGCTGGGATGAAGTCAGCCTTGTTGGCAGCAGAACGGCAGTTCCAGAGGCTGCCTGAGACCTGGAACTCCAGGTGTGTGGTGCGTGCAGGGACCACCAGGTTAGAGAGGCAGCAGCCACGCGGTGTGAGGCGTTTGTGAGCCTGTGCGGAGAGGAGAGCACAGGGATAGGCAGAGGCATAGTTGACAGGCTGTAGCAGATGGCTACAATAATGCAGAGGAGATCGGAATGAAATGAACTAAACATCTGGGAAAGGAGAGAGCAGGGCCTCCCTCACCAAAAAAATATAACTCTCCCAACTTCCACCTCAGAAACTATAATTGTTTCACTGAACAACCCGAATAAAACTCTCCCAACTTCCACTTTAGAAATTAGAATTGTTGTAAACTACAGCGGTTCAATGTTTCAAGGAATAGACTCAACTTACTTTATTCAGCTAACTAACTATGACGCCATAGCTAACTAGCATGCTAGCATCCAATAACACACAGTTTAGCACCAATACTTGGTTACAACAAACTACCAATAGTTTGTTAACACACTAAACAGATAATTCGTGTCCGTGTCTAGTTCTTTCATAACGCAGCAATAATTAAACGTTGGCTAGCTAGCACAAAGATATTGTATTTAGCTACTACAGTACAGCTAGCTGGTAGTGTTGGCTAGCTAGCAATGGCTGCTGTGTTGACTTTGTTTGAAAAACGGCGTCGCTGCGAACGAATGTAGCTGGCTAAAAGGATATTGTATTTAGTTGCTACCGTTGCTAATCAGTTAGTCCAGGAGGTGAGTTAGCTAGCTAGCTTCGTGCTACACCCGGCACCGCCGAATACAAAAGTAACCTACAATAACTACATACAACAACTACCCACAACAACCCACGATGCCTAGCTACAATACCCAACTACAATCTAAATACATAGTTTAAGCCTTACTCAACAAAGCCCAAGCTATGCATAAAGCCAAACTTACCCGACGCCAGCTGTCTGGGTGGTTTTCTGCAATCAGTAGCTGTAATTAAGTACACTAGCTACTAACTACCTAACGTTAATGCTTCAGATAATGAGGTTAGAAAAACAGCTGAATGGTAGGTAGCTAGCTGGCTTAATTACAGGTACTCTTAAGCGTGAAATAACATTGGAAACAACTATCCACCGTTGCTAAAAGTTACCAGTAGCTACCCGCTAGCTAGCTAGCTCAATCGGTTAATGCTTCAGATAATGAGGTTAGAAAAACAGCTGAATGGTAGGTAGCTAGCTGGCTTAATTACAGGTACTCTTAAGCGTGAAATAACATTGGAAACAACTATCCACCGTTGCTAAAAGTTACCAGTAGCTACCCGCTAGGTTAGCTAGCCTCGTGCTTCGCCGGGCTCACTCGAATACAATACTTACCTAAAATAATTACCTATAATTACCTACAATAACTACCTAAATAAACTACCTACAATATCTAACGACAATACCTACCTACCTACAATCTAAATACATGGTTTAAGCTTTACTCAACACCATATAAGAAGCCAAGCTTACCTCCTGCTAGAGAAAACACAACCTCACCCGACGTGAATACCAGCCGCTCCTCCCAGAGTGCGAAGAGCCTTGGCGTGACCCTGGACAACACCCTGTCATTCTCCGCTAACATCAAGGCGGTGACCGGATCCTGTAGGTTCATGCTCTACAACATTCGGAGAGTACGACCCTGCCTTACACAGAAAGCGGCACAGGTCCTAATCCAGGCACTTGTCATCTCCCGTCTAGATTACTGCAAATCGCTGTTGGCTGGGCTCCCTGCCTGTGCCATTAAACCCCTACAACTCATCCAGAATGCCGCAGCCCGTCTGGTGTTCAACCTTCCCAAGTTCTCTCACGTCACCCCGCTCCTCCGCACACTCCACTGGCTTCCAGTTGAAGCTCGCATCTGCTACAAGACCATGGTGCTTGCCTACGGAGCTGTGAGGGGAACGGCACCTCCGTACCTTCAGGCTCTGATCAGTCCCTACACCCAAACGAGGGCATTGCGTTCATCCACCTCTGGCCTGCTGGCCCCCCTACCTCTGCGGAAGCACAGTTCCCACTCAGCCCAGTCAAAAGTGTTCGCTGCTCTGGCACCCCAATGGTGGAACAAACTCCCTCACGACGCCAGGACAGCGGAGTCACTCACCACCTTCCGGAGACACTTGAAACCCCACCTCTTTAAGGAATACCTGGGATAGGATAAAGTAATCCTTCTACCCCCCCTTACCCCACCCACCCACCCAAAAAAATAAATAAATAAACATATTGTAAAGTGGTTATCCCACTAGCTATAATATGAATGCACCAATTTGTAAGTCGCTCTGGATAAGAGCGTCTGCTAAATGACGTAAATGTCAATATAATGCTTCTTTATACCTGTCTAAAATAAATAATGGATTTATTGTGAAGGTGTAGGCTATATTACATGGATTTCTTCAACTTTTTAAAATCTAGATGTTCCAAAGGTCTGCATCAGTGTCTTGTAGGCTATGTGAGGAAGCCAGCAGATGCTAAATGTGTTTATGTTAATTAACGGTCAATTACCGTGTGACCAACAGTTATTTGCTTGAAAATCACTGGCTGACGAAATGTTGTGACCGCCACAGCCCTAGTCTCACCAACAGCACACATGCATAAACTTTTTTGTGTAAGGGGAAGCTGGTTTGATGTTGATGATGATGTGTTTTCCTGTGTGCCAAATATTGTTGTTGTGGGGAGAGGCCAAGGGGAGGTGCTCATTTTGGAAGTGAGCTGCTCATTTCACAGCTACATGGAGCGGGCCTTTGCCAAGAAGAGCCCCTCGTGGCACGCTTGGACAGCCTTGGGTGTAGGTACAAGCTGGTGGCACTGATATTCGGCAGTCTCGGCCACGTACACAGGCTTGCAGTGTGTGACCTCCAGATTGCGTGCCTGACAAAAACTAGGGCAAAGCAGTTGGCTAGGTACTGCTCTGTTTCAGCTGTCGTGGGCAGCCTAGCTGTTTTGAGAAGGAGGTGCTTTCTGTACCCTTGAGTGCCATGCGTACAGGGACCTTTGAAATGTTTGGATCCTTTTTTTGTAAATTTGATTGGTGCGAGCATGCATGTGTGAAAACTAATGTGTGACTGCATGTGTGTGTGAGTGCATGACTGGGTATGTGTACAAAGCACATACGTTTGTGCATCTCACAATCCATCTCACTGGAACTTCACTTGCCATGATTAATCAATCTGTCCATAGGGACATGCAGCGCTGTGCTAGAATAGAACCCTCTGAGAGCGCTGATATTAACTCAGAATATCTGACCTCACACAGCTGATCATGCGGAGAGGATTACAGATTTAGATCTTAACATACAAAGGAATCAAACAGTCACATAAATACTACTGAAAAGCACTTCCGGTGTCCATGCATAGAACACACTTAAATACATCAGAGATAAACCATGTTGGTTCTAATATGGCAGTCAGTGAGACAATTGTGATTCAGAGTGCATCAAGGCTCCCTACACGGGTCTGCAGATTCGAGAGGGCTCTAGCCAGTCCAATGGCTTATTCCAGAACAGTGGCTGAAGCATTGTGAAGCACTGCGGGGAGATAGATGCAGAGATGTCACTTTGCGTTGAGCAAAATGAAGGCTTTATAATTGGAGCTCACTCTCGTGATCGGCGGGGTGGAGAGCGACGGCCTCAACGTGATGCGAATCCAGTCACTCGTATTACAGCAGCGTTCCAAGTCACACACCCCTGACGCCTCTACCGCTGGACCAACCTGAGGAGTGAGGCACTCTGTGTGAAACTGACGGGTTAGTGCTCCCAATAATACCTTCAAATAAGTCACGATGCAAATGGTCCGCTCTTATCTTTTCTCCCAGTTTTCTTCCAGCTTTGGTACCGAGGCGACAGATGCAAGACAGCTGATAACTGACCGGCAGATGTGGGCCTAGCTAAATCCCAAGGGAACATTTCCTTGCCTTACTGCCAACAGATAATAATCTGCTTTGCAAGCAGGGGGACAATTTAACTATCTATTAGCAAAGGCATCACATTTGCTCCTCATTACGAGTATGCAAACTGGTCTTGACACTCATTCCCCAAAATCCAAGCGTCCAGCGGCATAGCTTTAGGCTTATTGGCGTCTATTTTAGATCTGATTATTTCTAGTTAATGTCCTCCCTCCTTGTGGCTGTCATTTGCCAGATGTAAGTGTGGATGGTTTCTGACACCTCTATGAGGTACGGGCCTTTCAGAGAATGCAGTGGACCGTCTCTCTCCTCAGCCTATTCCCTTTCTGTCTAAGCAGTGGCTATAGCAAGGCCCAGATCACCTCGCCTTTCTCTCAGTCTGGCTGCACCACTAATTATTTAGTCTATATATAACCCCCCTCTCTGTCTGTCTGTCTGTCTGCCTCGACTGCCTGCCTGCTTTTCTCATCTCCTGCTCTAGCCTCACACCAGATCCATGTATCTAAACCCCATTTCATTCAAACTCTACAGCAGGCAGAATAATAATACATTTTCGTGTGGATAAAGAATGATGCTGTTTGAGTGAAAGGCTCAATATTTGCTGGTTGCTAGTTTGACGATTGAGGCAAAGATCAAAGAAGAAACGGCAAATGTGAGCACAGGAGGTGCAGTAAAAGAGAAAAGAAAGAAACTTGAAAAAGAAAGAGACGTGTGCCTGTTCTCTGTTCTTCTGCTAGATAGTGCAGAGGGCTCTGGGTCTTACTGCAGTCAATCCAGAATGTCTGGCAGAGACAGATGTAATCTTCTAAACACCAGTATGTTCCTGTTACGCCGTTTCCATCTCTGCTGTAGACAGTTGTCGCATCATGAACATTCTATTGCCATCCAATATCAAACTTGTCATTGTTGTTACGTAAAAGTGTAAACACAAAAATGACAGGCTGTATGACATCAACAGCATGGTGGTCCAAATAACATAAGTGCTGTCTTTTAATTTAGTATATGTCTATGTATCAAGCCAGGCAACTAAAAGCAACTTTCTAAACAATGTTTGGTTTGTTTCTAGCTTGTTAGCTAGCTAGCTAGCACTCCCTAAAAACATGCCACTTCGATGCAGCTACGACTGGAAGTGACTTTTCATAGCAGGTTAGGAGAACTTACGCAGCAGGTTAGGAGAATTAGGTTAAGGTTAGGAAAAGGGTTAGCTTTCCCTAACCTGATGCGTAAGTTCTCCTAACCTGTTACGAAAAAGTCACTTCCAGTTGTAGCTGTATCGAAGTGGCGTGTTTTTAGGAAATATCCTAATGTTCACTAGTTCAAATAATGACCAGAGCATAGCTGACAACATCTTAACTTTAGCTAATTTGTATTCATTATTACAGGAAGCTAAATCACAACAAGGTCATCAATTACAGGGTAATGATAATGACCTGATAATGATAATGATAGATAATCAAATCAAATCAAATGTTATTGGTTGCATACACATATTTAGCATAATGATAATGATAATGATAGATAATGACCTGAAATGGTCTCTTCACACAGACAATGTGGTGAAGAAGGCGCAACAGCACCTCTTCAAACTCAGGAGGCTGAAGAAATTTGGCTTGGCCCCTAAAACCCTCACAAACTTATACTGTTGCACCATTGAGAGCATCCTGCCAGGATGTATCACCACCTCGTACAGCAATCACACCGTCCGCAACTGCAGGGCTCTCCAGGGGGTGGTGCAGTCAGCCCAACACAACAGCTGTGGCACACTGCCTGCCCTCCAGGACATCTACAGCACCCGGTGTCAAAGGAAGGCCAAGATCATCAAGGACCTCAACCACCGAGCCACGGCCTGTTCACCGCGCTACAATCTAGAAGATGGAGACAGTAGAGGTGCATCAAAGCTGGGACCAAGAGACTGAGAAACAGCTATCTCCAGGCCATCAATCAGACTGTTAAACAGTCACCACTAGCCAGCCTCTTCCCAGTACCCTGACCTGAACATTAGTCGCTGTTCTAGCTGACTACCACCCGGTACTCTACCCTGCAACTTAGAGACTGATGCCCTATGTTCCTAGAGTCATTGAACACTGTTTCACCAACTTTACACAGTTGAAGTCGGAAGTTTACATACACTTAGGTTGGAGTCATTAAAACTCGTTTTTCAACCACTCCACAAATGTCTTGTTAACAAACGATCATTTTGGCAAGTCGGTTAGGACATCTACTTTATGCATGACACAAGTAATCTTTCCAAAAATTGTTTACAGACAGATTATTTCACTTATAATTCACTGTATCACAATTCCAGTGGGTCAGAAGTTTACATACACTAAGTTGACTGTGCCTTTAAACAGCTTGGAAAATTCCAGAAAATGATGTCATGGCTTTAGAAGCTTCTGATAGGCTAATTGACAATATTTGAGTCAATTGGAGGTGTACCTGTGGATGTATTTCAACTCAGAGCCTCTTTGCTTGACATCATGGGAAAATCAAAACAAATCAGCAAAGTCCTCAGAAAAGAAATTGTAGACCTCCACAAGTCTGGTTCATCCTTGGGAGCAATTTCCAAACACCTGAAGGTACCACGTTCATCAATACAAACAATAGTACGCAAGTATAATCACCATGGGACCACGCAGCCATCATACCGCTCAGGAAGGAGACGTGTTCTGTCTCCTAGAGATGAACGTACTTTTGTGCGAAAAGTACAAATCAATCCCAGAACAACAGCAAAGGACCTTGTGAAGATGCTGGGGGGAAAAGGTACAAAGGTATCTATATCCACAGTAAAACTAGTCTTATATCGACAAAACCTAAAAGGCCGCTCAGCAAGGAAGAAGCCACTGCTCCAAAACAACCGCCATAAAAAAGCCAGACTACGATTTGCAATTTAACATGGGGACAAAGATTGTACTTTTTGAAAAAATATCCTCTGGTCTGATGAAAAAAAAATATAGCTGCTTGGCACTAATGACCATCGTTAACTCCCGAGTGGCACAGTGGTCTAAGGCACTGCATCACAGTGCTAGCTGTGCCACTAGAGATCCTGGTTGGAATCCAGGCTCTGTCGTAGCCGGCCACGACCGGGAGACCCATGGGGCGGCGCACAATTTGCCCAGCGTCGTCCAGGGTAGGGGAGGGAATGGCCGGCAGGGATGTAGCTCAGTTGGTAGAGCATGGTGTTTGCCACGCCAGGGTTGTGGGTTCGATTCCCACGGGGGGCCAGTATAAAGAATTAAATGTATGCACTCACTAACTGTAAGTCGCTCTGGATAAGAGCGTCTGCTAAATGACTAAAATATTATGTTTGGAGGAAAAAGGGGTTTGCTTGCAAGCCGAAGAACACCATCCCAACCGTGAATCACAGGGTGGCAGCATCATGCTGTGGGGGTGCTTTGCTGCAGGAGGGACTGGTGCACATCACAAAATTGAGGGCATCATGAAGAAGGAAAATTATGTGGATATATTATATCAACATCTCAAGATATCAGTCAGGAAGTTAACGCTTGGTCACAAATGGGTCTTCCAAATGGACTATGACCCCAAGCACACTTCCAAAGTTGTGGCAAGATGGCTTAAGCTATTGGTGTGGCCATCACAAAGCCCTGACCTCAATCCTATAGAAAATGTGTGGGCAGAACCAAAAAAGCGTGTGCGAGCAAGGAGGCCTACAAACCTGACTCAGTTACACCAGCTCTGTCAGAAGGAATGGGCCAAAATTCACCCAACTTATTGTGGGAAGCTTGTGGAAGGCTACCCAAAACATTTGACCCAAGTTAAACAATTTAAAGGCAATGCTACCAAATACTAATTGAGTGTATGTAAACTTCTGACACACTGGGAATGTGATGAAAGAAATAAAAGCTGAAATAAATAATTCTCTCTACTATTATTCAGACATTTCACATTCTTAAAATAAAGTGGTGATCCTAACTGACCTAAGACAGGGAATTTTTACTAGGTTAAATACCAGGAATTGTAAAAACTGAGCTAAGGTGTATGTAAACTTTCGACTTCAACTGTACAGTATATAGTGGATTCTAGTCATTTAATCTGGGTTGTGTGAGTATTGTTTTTTTATTATTATTGGTAGGTATTACTGCACCGTTGGAGCTAGAAACACAAGTGTTTTGCTGCACCTGCGTCTGTGACAGCATGGGCTTCACCATTGAGGCTACAATCCTTAGTAATCCCCACCGAGTTGACTACTTTGACTACTTTAAAATGGCGGAAGCATGGTGGAAGCCCTCAATGGCACTGCCCATGCTAAAATGGCCTTCTAGTCACTAAAGGCCTATATCTTTCTCTATAGGTGTGCACTGTCTCGTTGCTGGTAACCATGACAATGGACACTGTCTCGTTGCTGGTAACGGACACTGCGACAGGGTCAAACTTGAACTTTTTTCATGCATTGGAGACATGGAAAACCAACAGTCGCATGACGGTCTACAGACATTCCACGGAGTATAAATGAAATGTTGTTTTGACCAGCAACACTTGTCGCATTCTAATTGTCTACAGACATGTTGTTAGACCAAGTATAAACCAGCCTTAAAGATCCACTGAACACCGCGATTGGCACTTGTTTTTAGGTTGCTCATTAGAAAAACAAGATTGCAGTGTTGGAGTTGTGTTTGCTGACCGATTCTGCATTTGGTTAATGATGTTTGTCCCCCATGAGACACTGTAGCCTATTTTTTTTTTTCTTTCTTTTTTCTTTTCTTGGGGAGGTAGATCAGCTTTAATATTGCAGAAAGATTGTAACTACCATCAATGTAATTGTCTGCATCACTTCCAATCCCCCACATGTTTTTTTTCTTCTCGCAAATATATATATACACACTACCGGTCAAAAGTTTTAGAACACCTACTCATTCAAGGGTTTTTCTTTATTTTTACTATTTTATACATTTAAAACACATATGGAATCATGTAGTAACCAAAAAAGTTTTCAAAATATATTTTATACTTGAGATTCTTCAAATAGCCACCCTTTGCCTTGATGACAGATTTGCACACTCTTGGCATTCTCTCAACCAGCTTCATGAGGTAGTCACCTGGAATGCATTTCAATTAACCGGTGTGCCTTTCTTAAAATTTAATTTGTGGAATTTATTTCCTTCTTAATGTGTTTGAGCCAATCAATTGTGTTGTGACAAGGTAGGGAGGGTATACAGAAGATAGCCCTATTTGGTAAAAGACCAAGTCCATATTATGGCAAGAACAGCTCAAATAAGCAAAGACAAACAATAGTCCATCATTACTTTAAGTCATGAAGGTCAGTCAATACGGAACATTTCAAGAACTTTTAAAGTTTATTCAAGTGCAGTCGCAAAAACCATCAAGCACTATGATAAAACTGGCTCTCATGAGGACCGCCACAGGAATGGAAGACCCAGAGTTACCTCTGCTGCAGAGGAAAAGTTCATTAGAGTTAACAGCCTCAGAAATTGCAGCCCAAATAAATGCTTCACAGAGTTCAAGTAACAGACAAATCTCAACATCAACTGTTCAGAGGAGACTGTGTGAATCAGGCCTTCATGGTCGAATTGCTGCATAGAAACCACTACTAAAGGACACCAATAAGAAGAAAAGACTTGCTTGGGACAAGAAACACGAGCAATGGACATTAGACCGGTGGAAATGTGTGCTTTGGTCCAAATTGTCCAAATTTGAGATTTTTGGTTTCAACCGGCGTGTCTTTGTGAGACGCGGTGTGGGTGAACGGATGATCTCTGCATGTGTATTTCCCACCGTAAAGCATGGGGGAGGAGGTGTTGGGCTCGCGAGTGGCGCAGCGGTCTAAGACACTGCATCTCAGTGCTTGAGGCATCACTACAGACCCCCTGGTTCGATTCCAGGCTGTATCACAACCGGACGTGATTGGGAGTCCCATAGGGCGGCGCACAATTGGCCCAGCGTCGTCCGGGTTTGGCCGGTGTAGGCCGTCATTGTAAATAAGAATTTGTTCATAACTAACTTGCCTAGTTAAATAAAGGTAAAATATATAAATAAATACATAAAAAATTATGGTGTGGGTTGCTTTGCTGGTGACACTCTCAGTGATTTATTTAGAATTCAAGGCACACTTAACCATTCCAGGTGAAGCTGGTTGAGAGAATGCCAAGACTGTACAAAGTTGTCATCAAGGCAAAGGGTGGCTATTTGAAGAATCTCGAATATAAAATATATTTTGATTTGTTTAACACTTTTTTGGTTAATACATGATTCCATATGTGTTATTTCATAGTTTTGATGTCTTCACTATTATTCTACCATGTAGAAAGTAGTAAAAATAAAGAAAAACCCTTGAATGAGAAGGTGTTCTAAAACTTTTGACCGGTAGTGTATATATACATATACATATACATACATACACATAAATATACACATACATATAAATACATGTACTGTACATACATATATATATATATACATATCCTTAAAAAATATATATTTCCCTTTATTACTTTCCAACCCCAACACGCCTTCCCTAATTGGAGTAAACTAGTGAAAAACAACGCTTAGGCCTCTACTTCCAGCTTATAAATACTAAATTATATATGGACACAGTCAATTTTACAATAATTCTATTTTGTTTGTTTTTACTCCTGAAATTCCTCTACCCTCAACCTTTCTGATCGTTTTCATGATGTCCATCCGGTTTGCTTCTATATGCCATATCTTTCTAACTGTGCTCTTTCACAAAAGCTCTCAACCTGTAACCTACAGTGGGGAGAACAAAGTATTTGATACACTGCCGATTTTGCAGGTTTTCCTACTTACAAAGCATGTAAAGGTCTGTAATTTTTATCATCAAATCAAATCAAATTTTATTGGTCACATGCGCCGAATACAACAGGTGCAGACATTACAGTGAAATGCTTACTTACAGCCCTTAACCAACAGTGCATTTATTTTAAACAAAAAAAGTAAAAATAAAACAACAACAAAAAAAGTGTTGAGAAAAAAAAAGAGCAGAAGTAAAATAAAGTGACAGTAGGGAGGCTATATATACAGGGGGGTACCGTTGCAGAGTCAATGTGCGGGGGCACCGGCTAGTTGAGGTAGTTGAGGTAATATGTACATGTGGGTAGAGTTAAAGTGACTATGCATAAATACTTAACAGAGTAGCAGCAGCGTAAAAAGGATGGGGTGGGGGGGCAGTGCAAATAGTCTGGGTAGCCATGATTAGCTGTTCAGGAGTCTTATGGCTTGGGGGTAGAAGCTGTTGAGAAGTATTTTGGACATAGACTTGGCACTCCGGTACCGCTTGCCGTGCGGTAGCAGAGAGAACAGTCTATGACTAGGGTGGCTGGAGTCTTTGACAATTTTGAGGGCACTTCAACTGAGGTACACTTCAACTGTGAGAGACGGAATCTAAAACAAAAATCCAGAAAATCACATTGTATGATTTTTAAGTAATTCATTTGCATTTTATTGCATGACATAAGTATTTGATACATCAGAAAAGCAGAACTAAATATTTGGTACAGAAACCTACGTTTCCTGTAGGTCTTGACCAGGTTTTCACGCACTGCAGCAGGGATTCTGGCCCACTCCTCCATACAGACCTTCTCCAGATCCTTCAGGTTTCGGGGCTGTTGCTGGGCAATACGGACTTTCAGCTCCCTTCAAAGATGTTCTATTGGGTTCAGGTCTGGAGACTGGCTAGGCCACTCCAGGACCTTGAGATGCTTCTTACGGAGCCACTCCTTAGTTGCCCTGGCTGTGTGTTTCGGGTCGTTGTCATGCTGGAAGACCCAGCCACGACACATCTTCAATGCTCTTACTGAGGGAAGGAGGTTGTTGGCCAAGATCTCGCGATACATGGCCCCATCCATCCTCCCCTCAATACGGTGTAGTCGTCCTGTCCCCTTTGCAGAAAAGCATCCCCAAAGAATGATGTTTCCACCGCTTCACGGTTGGGATGGTGTTCTTGGGGTTGTACTCATCCTTCTTCCTCCTCCAAACACGGCGAGTGGAGTTTAGATCAAAAAGCTCTATTTTTGTCTCATCAGACAACATGACCTTATCCTATTCCTCCTCTGGATCATCCAGATGGTCATTGGCAAACTTCAGACGGGCCTGGACATGCGCTGGCTTGAGAAGGGGGACCTTGCGTGCGCTGCAGGATTTTAATCCATGACGTCGTAGTGTGTTACTAATGGTTTTCTTTGAGACTGTGGTCCCAGCTCTCATCAGGTCATTGACCAGGTCCTGCCATGTAGTTCTCGGCTGATCCCTCACCTTCCTCATTATCATTGATGCCCCACGAGGTGACATCTTGCATGGAGCCCCAGACCGAGGGTGATTGACCGTCATCTTGAACTTCTTTCATTTTCTAATAATTGCGCCAACTGTTGTTGCCTTCTCACCAAGCTGCTTGCCTATTGTCCTGTAGCCCATCCCAGCCTTGTGCAGGTCTACAATTTTATCCCTGATGTCCTTACACAGCTCTCTGGTCTTGGCCATTGTGGAGAGGTTGGAGTCTGTTTGATTGAGTGTGTGGACAGGTGTCTTTTATACAGGTAACGAGTTCAAACAAGTGCAGTTAATACAGGTAATGAGTGGAGAACAGAAGGGCTTCTTAAAGAAAAACTAACAAGTCTGTGAGAGCCAGAATTCTTACTGGTTGGTAGGTGATCAAATACTTATGTCATGCAATAAAATGCAAATGAATTACTTAAAAATCATACAGTTAGATTTTCTGGATTTTTGTTTTAGATTCCGTCTCTCATAGTTGAAGTGTACCTATGATACAAATTACAGACCTCTACATGCTTTGTAAGTAGGAAAACCTGAAAAATCGACAGTGTATCAAATACTTGTTCTCCCCACTGTATATGCTTATTATGGACCCAGTATTCTTTACATTAGTTAGCTTGTTATTATTAGTTGTTGTTAGTTGTTATTAGTCCCATTCTTCAGCTCCATTCAACACCTCCCATCTATCTCTTAACACCATCCATACTGGATTTCTATTTGTCATATATTTTTCAAATGTACTGTGATGTTTGACAAAAGTTCTGAACCCTTCTATTCTCATTGTATCTACAGATTGGAAATTGAAAATAAACATTTTTGCTAAAAGTATTATTATATTATTGATCAATTGACTATGACTTTTCAGATCACCCATTAGTGCTATCTGCATGGTTAGCTCCCAGGAAATATTGCAGTCCTTCAGCCATTCCTGGACCTGTGACCAAAAACAAGCTACAAATGGACAGTACCAAAACATATGATCTAATGATTCTGTCTCTTCACAGCAAAATCTGCAGAGCTGGGAATATTGTATCCCCCAAATAAATAACATTATATTGGTAGCAATAATTTTTTTGAATAATTTATATTGAAACATTTTTTGAAGTTTTGAATCTGGCGTCGTTTTGCGTATCAGTTCATAAACACTATGTCATGGAATCGGTACGTCGAAAATGTCTTCCCAACTATTTTGCAATCTATATGGGACGGCTGTCGATTCTTTGGTCCTTAAATTAAACTGATATACTTTTTTATTTATCACAATTTTCTTTAACCAATTATTGTTTTAAATGCAGGGCCAACAGACAAGTTCCTTACTTTTTCCCCCTTCCACTTTCCTCTTCCATTTTTGCGGTATTGCTGCAATTATTTGGTTGTAATTTTGGGTAGAGCAGAGATGTTCATATGTTTTTGTTAGCTGCATGTGCGACATAACTCCACCAGTCCTACCTATGATATAATTTACGAAGATTACACCTTTTTTAAACATTCTTTCAAAAAATGATGTTTTTTTTATCAATTAGTATGTTTGAGTTTATCCACAATATTTGTTGCATTATTTTTCTGTCGTTTATGGAGGATTAAATTGAAATTTCAACCAACTTTCTATGGCTTGTTTTAGAAATAGTGATATTTGGGAGATTATTTCCTTTTCAAATAACTGAAAGTGAGAGGCTGTAATCTTAAAAAAGGGGAAAAGGCCATTCTTGATCATGGGGTGAGACAATCTTACTAATTTGCTAGAGAACCAGTTCGGATTTAAGTATAACTTTTGTATGACTGAAGCTTTTAGTGATAGGTCTAATGCTTTAATATTTAATAATTTATGTCCTCCAAATTCATATTCATTATGTGAATAGGCCCGTTTATTTTTCTCTGGCTTGCTTTTCCAAATAAAATTGAATGTTTTTTCTCAAATAATTTCAAAAACTGTTCGCTAGGCGTACGCAAGACCATAAGTGAATAGGTAAACTGGGATAATACTAAAGAGTTAATCAGGGTGATTTTTCCACAAATAGTCAGGTATTTACCTATCCATGGAAGCAAGATCTTAACTATTTTTGCTATCTATTAAAAGTTATTGGAATGAGATCATTTATTTCATTTGGGATATGTATGTGGTCCTCTGTAGCTCAATTGGTAGAGCATGGCGCTTGTAACACCAGGGTAGTGGGTTCGATCCCCGGGACCACCCATACGTAAAAATGTATGCACAAATGACTGTAAGTTGCTTTGGATAAAAGCGTCTGCTAAATGGCATATTATATTATAATTCCAAGTATATCACCATCAGACCATTTTATTGGTAAACTACATGGTAATGTACATTTTTTATTTTTTAGTGATCCAATACGTAATATAGTACATTTATCATAATTTGGTTGTAATCCAGAGTGGTTAGAAAATGTATCTAGATCCTCTATGAGGCTGTAGAGGGATTCAAGTTGTGGATTTAAAAGAAAACATGAATCATCAGCGTACAATGACACCTTTGTTTTTATGCCCTGGATTTCTAATCCCTTGATATTATTATTGGATCTGATTTTAATAGATAACATTTCGACGGCCATAATAAATAGATATGCCGATAATGGACAACCTTGTTTTACTCCTCTTGACAGTTTAAAACTTGCTGAGAAATAGCCTTTATTTACTATTTTACACCTAGGGTTACTATACATGATTTTAACCCATTTTATAAGAGATTCTCCAAAATTGAAATGCTCCAGGCATTTATATATAAACTCCAGTCGTACTTTATCAAATGCCTTTTCAAAGTCTGCTATGAATAGCAGGCCTGGTTTCCCAGATTTTTCATAGTGTTCTATTGTTTCCAGTACTTGCCTTATTAATCTCCAATGAATCGTCCATATAAAAAATCTGTCTGATTAGAATGAATAATGTCCGACAAGCCCTTTTTAATTATATTCGCTATACATTTTGCTCTAATTTTTGCATCACAACACTGAAGTGTAAGGGGCCTCCAATTTTTATAATGGACTGGATCTTTATATTTCCCACTTTTATCCTGTTTCAGTAATAATGAAATCAGACCTTCTTCTTGAGTGTCTGATAATCTACCATTTACATTGGAGTGGTTAAAACATGCTAATAACGGTCCTCTGAGTAAACCAAAAAAGGTTTGGTATACCTTAACTGGTATGCCATCCGACCCTGGAGTTTTCTCGGACTTAAAGTCTTTAATTGCATCCAGAAGTTCCTCCTCTGTAATTTCTCCTTCACATGAGTCTTTCTGTATGGCTGTTAAATAGAAAAAAATCCCTACAATTAGTTTCAGTTAGAGGAGATGGAGGTGACTGAAAAGAAAACATATGCTGAAAGTACTTTGCTTCATCCTTCAAAATATAATTTGGTGAATCATGGGTGACTCCGTCATTTGTAAACAGTTTCAGTAACTTATTTTTGGTAGCATTTCTATGTTGAAGATTAAAAAATAATTTTGTGAATTTTTCTTTTCTTTTTATAATATATTACACTTGATCTTTCTTGAATAAGTTTCTCCATTTCTTTTTGTATTTCCTCTAATTTATTCTGAGCCTCTATGGACTCTTTTGACATAAATTGCTTTTGTTTTCGAGATGAGTACTGAAATGCAATGCCTCTAAAGGCATATTTAAAAGTGTCCCATACAATAAGGGGATTTGCTGTACCTATGTTATGCCAGAAAAAATATGTTAGAAATTCCTCTGTCCTAGTTAAAATCAAGTTTTCTTGATAAAATGTCCAATATCCTCGCCCACGTGGAAATTAGTAATGTATATGCCAATTATATGACGGTCCGACTGCATTCTGTCCCCTATCAACCCTTTTTAAACTTTTGGTGCCAACGAGAATGACATAAGAAAGAAGCCAAGACGACTAGCTTGATTGAGTCTCTGCCATGTATATCTCACTAGGTCAGGATATTTAAGCCTCCATATATCTACGAGTTCTAATGTATCCATGACATTCATGATTTCCTGAAGAGCATGAGGGTGATAGTTTGTAGTATGATTTCCTTTACACTGTAGCCTATTTCATTTCCTCAAAATCCCCAGAATGATAAGATAACTCAAGAAATCTGTCATTCATTTTGACGTTTTGGTCGAGGATGTTTTAGTTGCGCAATTTTACATCTAACTAGGGTGGTTTGTGCAGTATTTCTTAAGTAAAAAAATGTGTGAGGTGTTGTAAACAGTCTGAGTTGTTGGGCAGCTCTGTCTCACTGTCTATGCTATTGGATAGAGAGCAATCACCACAGCTGTTCACCCCATGTTAGTGGGCAAATGGACATCGTCAAATCAAAACCCAAATCAAATTTTATTTGTCACATGCTCCAAATACAACATGTGTAGACCTTACAGTGAAATGCTGACTTACAAGCCCTTAACCAGCAATGCAGTTTTAAGAAAGCATACCCAAAAAGAAGAAGAAATAAAAGTAACAAATAATTAAAGAGCAGCAGTAAAATAACAATAGTAAAATAACAATAGCGAGGCTATATACAGGGGGTAACGGAACAGAGTCAATGTGTGGGGGCACTGGTTAGTCGAGGTAATTGAGGTAATATGTAGACGTAGGTAGAGTTATTAAAGTGACTATGCATAGATAATAAACAGAGAGTAGCAGCAGCGTAAAAGGGGGGGGGGGGGGGGGGGGGGGCAATGCAAATAGTCTGGGTAGCCATTTGATTATATATTAGAAGCTGTTTAGAAGCCTCTTGGATCTAGACTTGGCGCTCTGGTACCGCTTGCAGTGTGGTAGCAGAGAGAACAGTCTATGACTAGGGTGGCTGGAGTCTTTGACAATTTTTAGGGCCTTCCGATGAAACCGCCTGGTATAGAGGACCTGGATGACAGGAAGCTTGGCCCCAGTGATGTACTGGACCGTACACACTACCCTCTGTAGTGCCTTGCGGTCGGAGGCCGGGCAGTTGCCATACCAGGCAGTGATGCAACCAGTCAGGATGCTCTTGATGGTGCAGCTGTAGAACCTTCTGAGGATCTGAGGACCCATGCCATATCTTTTCAGTCTCCTGAGGGGGAATAGGTTTTGTTGTGCCCTCTTCACGACTGTCTTGGTGTGCTTGGACCATGTTAGTTTGTTGGTGATGTGGACACCAAGGAACTTGAAGCATTCAACCTGCTCCGCTACAGCTCTGTCAATGAGAATGCTCGGTCCTCTTCTTTTTCCTGTAGTCCACAATCATTTCCTTTCTTGATCATGTTGAGGGAGAGGTTGTTGTCCTGGCACCACACGGTCAGGTCTCTGACCTCCTCACTATAGGCTGTCTCGTCGTTGTCGATGATCAGGCCTACCACTGTTATGTCATCGGTAAACTTAATGATGGTGTTGGAGTCATGCCTGGCCATGCAGTCATGAGTGAACAGGGAGTACAGGACTGAGCACGCACCCCTGAGGGGCCCCAGTGTTGAGGATCAGCATGGCGGATGTGTTGTTACCTACCCTTACCACCTGGGGGTGGCCCGTCAGGAAGTCCAGGATCCAGTTGCAGAGGGAGGTGTTTAGTCCCAGGGTCCTTAGCTTGGTGATGAGCTTTGAGGGCACTACTGTGTTGAACGCTGAGCTGTAGTCATTGAATAGCATTCTCACATGGGTGTTCCTTTTGTCCAGGTGTGAAAGGGCAGTGTGGAGTGCAATAGAGATTGCATTATCTGTGGAGCTGTTGGGGCGGAATGCAAATTGGAATGGGTCTAGGGTTTCTGGGATAATGGTGTTGATGTGAGCCATGACCAGCCTTTCAAAGCACTTCATGGGTACAGACGTGAGTGCTACGGGTTGGTAGTCATTTATTTTATTTTTTTCACTTTTATTTAACCAGGTAAGCCAGTTGAGAACAAGTTCTCATTTACAACTGCGACGTGGCCAAGATAAAGCAAAGCAGTGCGATAAAAACAACAACAACACAGAGTTACATATGGAATAAACAAAACGGACTGTCAATAACACAATAGAAAATCTATAGACAGTGTGTGCAAATGTAGTAAGTTATGGAGGTAAGGCAATAAATAGGCCATAGTGCTAAATAATTAAATTTAGTATTAACACTGGAGTGATAGATGTGCAGAAGATGATGTGCAAATAGAGATGCTGGGGTGCAAATGAGCAAAATAAATAACAATGTAAATAACAATATACGGATGAGGTAGTTGAGTGGGCTAATTACAGCTGGGCTGTGTACAGGTGCAGTGATCGGTAAGGTGCTCTGACAACTGATGCTTAAAGATAGTGAGGGAGATAAGTGTCTCCAGCTTCAGACATCTTTTCAGTTCGTTTCAGTCATTTGCAGCAGAGAACTGGAAGGAATGGGGATGACCAGTGAGATATACCTGCTGGAACGCATACTACGGGTGGGTGTTGCAATGGTGACCAATGAGCTAAGATAAGGCAGGGATTTGCCTAGAAGTGATTTATAGATGACCTGGAGCCAGTGGGTTTGGCAACAAATATGTAGTGAGGGCCAGCCAACGAGAGCGTACAGGTCACAATGGTGGGTAGTATATGGGGCTTTGGTGACAAAATGGATGGCACTGTGATAGACTACATCCAATTTGCTGAGTAGAGTGTTAGAAGCTATTTTGTAAATGACATCGCCAAAGTCAAGGATCGGTAGGATAGTCAGTTTTATGATGGCAGGTTTAGCAGCATGAGTGAAGGAGGCTTTGTTGCGAAATAGGAAGCCAATTCTAAATTTTACTTTGGATTTGAGATGCTTAATGCGAGTCTGGAAGGAGAGTTTACGGTCTAACCAGACACCTAGGTATTTGTAGTTGTCCATATATTCTAAGTCAGACTTCTATGTCGGGCGGGTGGGTGCAAGCAGCGTTCAATTGAAATGCATGCATTTAGTTTTACTAGCGTTTAAGAGCAGTTGGAGGCCACGGAAGGAGTGTTGTATGGCACTGAAGCTCGTTTGGAGGTTTGTTAACACAGTGTCCAATGAAGGGCCAGATGTATACAAAATGGTGTCGTTTGCGTAGAGGTGGATCTGAGAGTCACCAGCAGCAAAAGCGACATCATTGATTTACACAGAGAATAGAGTCAGCCCGAGAATTGAACCCTGTTGCACCCCCATAGAGACTGCCAGAGATCCAGACAACAGGCCCTCCGATTTGACACATTGAACTCTATCTGAGTAAAATAAATAAATAATTGGTCATTTAGCAGACGCTCTTATCCAGAGCGACTTACAGGAGCAATTAGGGTTAAGTGCCTTGCTCAAGGGCACATCAACAGATTTTTCACCTAGTCGGCTCGGGGATTAGAACCAGCGACCTTTCGGTTACTGGCACAACGCTCTTAACCACTAAGCTACCTGCCGCCCTGAGTAGTAGTTGGTGAACCAGGCGAGGCAGTCATTTGAGAAACCAAGGCTATTTAGTCTGTCAATAAGAATGCGGTGATTGACAGAGTCATACGCCTTGGCCAGGTCGATGAAGAAGGCTGCACAGTACTGTCTTTTATCGATTACGGTTATTATATTAATTAGGACCTTGAGCGTGGCTGAAGTGCACCCCATGACCAGCTCGGAAACCAGATTGCATAGCGGAGAAGGTACGGTGGGATTCGAAATGGTCGGTGATCTGTTTGTTAACTTGGCTTTCAAATACTTTCAAAAGGCAGGGCAGGATGGATATAGTTCTGTAACAGTTTGGATCTAGAGTGTCACCCCCTTTGAAGAGGGGGATGACCGCGGCTGCTTTCCAATCTCTGGGGATCTCAGACAATATGAAAGAGAGGTTGAACAGGCTAGTAATAGGGGTTGCGACAATTTCAGCGGCTAATTTTAGAAAGAAAGGGTCCAGATTGTCTAGCCCAGCTGATTTGTAGGTGTCCAGATTTTGCAGCACTTTCAGGACATCAGCTATCTGAATTTGGGTGAAGGATAAGCAGGGGGGCATGGGAAAGGTGCAGTGGAGGATGCAGAGCTGTTGGCCGGGGTAGTGGTAGCCAGGTGGAAAGCATGGCCAGCCGTAGCAAAATGCTTGTTGAAATTCTCGATGATCGTAGATTTATCGGTGGTGACAGTGTTTCCTAGCCTCAGTGTAGTGGGTAGCTGGGAGGAGGTGCTCTTATTCTCTATGGACTTTACAGTGTCCCAAAACTTTTTGGAGTTAGTGCTACAGAATGCACATTTCTTTTTGAAAAAGCTAGCCTTTGCTTTCCTAATTGATTGTGTATATTGGTTCCTGACTTTCCTTAAAAGTTGCATATCGCGGGGGCTGTTCGATGCTAATGCAGTATGCCACAGCATGTTTTTGTGCAAGTCAAGTCTGGGGTGAACCAAAGGCTATATCTGTTCTTAGTTCTGAATTTTTTGAATGGGGCATGCTTATTTAAGATGGAGAGGAAAGCAATTTTGAAGAACAACCAGGCATCCTCTACTGACGGAATGAGGTCAATATCCATCCAGGATACCCTGGCCAGGTCAATTAGAAAGGCCTGCTCGTTGAAGTGTTTTAGGGAGCGTTTGACAGTGATGAGGGGTGGTCGTTTGACTGCGGACCCATTACGGATGCAGGCAATGAGGCAGTGATCGCTGAGATCCTGGTTGAAGACAGCGGAGGTGTATTTAGAGGGTAAATTGGTCAGGATGATATCTATGAGGGTGCCCATGTTTGCGGATTTAAGGTTGTACCTGGTAGGTTCCTTGATAATTTGTGTGAGATTGAGGGCATCTAGTTTAGATTGTAGGACGGCCGGGGTGTTAAGCATATCCCAGTTTAGGTCACCAAGCCGTACAAACTCTGAGGATAGATGGGGGGCAAGCAATTCACATATGATGTCCAGGGCACAACTGGGGGCTGAGGGGGGTCTGTAGCAAGCGGCAACAGTGAGAGACATTTCTGGAAAGGTGGATTTTTAGAAGTAGAAGCTCAAACTGTTTGGGCACAGACCTGGATAGTATGATAGAGCTCTGCAGTAGATTGCAACTCCGCCCCCTTTGGCAGTTCTATCTAGACGGAAAATGTTGTAGTTCGGGATGGAAATGTCTGAATCTTTGGTGGCCTTCCTAATCCAGGATTAAGACACTGCTAGAACATCAGGGTTGGCAGAGTGTGCTAACGCAGTGAATAACTCAAACTTGGGGAGGAGGCTTCTGATGTTAACACGCAAGAAACCAAGGCTTTTACGGTTACAGAGATCAACAAATGATAGCGCCTGGGGTGTAGGAGTGATACTGGGGGCTACAGGGCCTGGGTTAACCTCTACATCACCAGAGGAACAGAGGAGGAATAGAATAGAATACGGCTAAAGGCTTTAAGAACTGGTCTTCTAGTGCGTTGGGTGCAGAGAATAAAAGGGGCAGATTTCCGGGCTTTGTAGAATAGAGCATTATGTACAGACAAGGATATGGAAGGATATGAGTACAGTTGAGGTACACCTAAGCATTGGGTAACGATGAAAGAGATCGCATCACTGGAGGTACCGATTGAGCTGGTCTCCGCGTGTATGGGGGGTGGGACAAAGAAGCTCTCTGAGGCTGGTTGAGTGGGACTGGGGTCTCTACAGTGAAATAGTACAAAAATAACTAACCGTAACAGCAATAGGCTAGGCATATTGACATGGGAGAGAGGCATAACGCAATCACAGGTGTTATTCGAGAGGGGTAAAACAACAACTGGCAATGGCGACTAAAGTTTGGGCTGAGGCTAAACAGATAAACAGGATAGGGTGCCGTGTAAAGGAACAGTCCAGCAGGCATCAGCTGTGTAGTTGAGTGATCATAAGGTCCAGGAGTCCGGGAGCAGTTCGTAGGCTGCTACAGCACAGGCGAGCAGGAGGCACGGCTGTTGATTGCACGTGCTAGCGGGCCGGGGCTAGCAGATGGACCTTCATGGTTGTCGCAACAGGAAGCCTGTTGAAACCACATCAGATGATTACGTCGGCAGACCAGTCGTGATGGCTCGGCGGGGCTCCCTGTCGACACTAGGAGGTCCCTATCCGGTTGACAGAGAGGTAGATAGCCTGGAGATGGGCCTGGCTTGAGTCTAGCGCAAGGCTAACTGGTGTGTCGGGACAGTGGTGATTAGCCAACAATAGCCATTCGGTTGCAGCTAGCTAGTTGCGATGATCCAGTGTTAAGGTCCAGTGATTCAGTGATTCCGGCAGAAAATCCGATATGCTCTGGGTCGATAGCACGCTGTGCAGACTGGCCGATAATTGTCCAGGCTAGAGCTGGCTGGTAGGTAGTGCAGGCCACGGACAGTGGTGAAGACTCCCGAGTGGCGCAGTGGTCTAAGGCACTGCATCGCAGTGCTAGCTGTGCCACTAGAGATCCTGGTTCAAATCCAAGCTCTGTCGTAGCCGGCCAAAACCGGGAGACCCATGGGGCGGCGCACAATTGGCCCAGCGTTGTCCAGGGTAGGGGAGGGAATGGCCGGCAGGGATGTCGCTCAGTTGGTAGGGCATGGTGTTTGTAACGCCAGGGTTGTGGGTTTGATTCCCACGGGGGGCCAGTATGAAAAAAATATATATAGAAGAAATTAAGTTGCTCTGGATAAGAGATTCTGCTAAATGACTAAAATGTTAATGTAAGACTGCTAATAGCAAGTAGCTACTTAGTTTCAGCCGTAGGTTCTTGATAAAAATAAAGAAATAATAGAATCTGTTCCACATTGGGTGAGGCGGGTTGCAGGAAAGTATATTTAGTTAAATAATGGAAAGTGAGATAGAGAAATATATACGAAAAAATACAAAAAACTAAAAAACTGGCTATTTACACGAGGACACAACAGAATACACGACCGCACTGCTACGCCATCTTGGATTTAGGCAGGTTACCTTAGTGTTTTTGGGCACAGGGACTATGGTGGTCAGCTTGAAACATGTTGGTATTACAGACTCAGACAAGGACAGGTTGAAAATGTCAGTGAAGACACTTGCCAGTTGGTCAGCGCATGCAAAGAGTACACGTCCTGGTAATCCGTCTGGCCCTGCAGCATTGTGAATGTTGACCTGTTTAAAGGTCTTAGTCACATCGGCTACGGAGAGTGTGATCACAGTTGTCCGGAACAGCTGATGCTCACATGCATGTTTCAGTGTTACTTGCCTCGAAGCGAGCATAGAAGTAGAGTGGTCCAGAGTGGTCCTCTCTAGCTCAATTGGTAGAGCATGGCGCTTGTAACGCCAGGGTAGTGGGTTCGATCCCCGGGACCACCCATACGTAAAAATGTATGCACACATGACTGTAAGTCGCTTTGGATAAAAGCGTCTGCTAAATGGCATATTATTATTATATTATTATGTCATGAGGATTTAATGTCTTAGTGTCAGCATCAGTTTGTGGTGGTAAATAGATAGCTTTAGATAATTTCTTATGAGAATAAATGTAGATCAATTGGTAGAGCATGGCGCTTGTAACGCCAGGGTAGTGGGTTCGATCCCCGGGACCACCCATACGTAAAAATTTATGCACACATGACTGTAAGTCGCTTTGGATAAAAGCGTCTGCTAAATGGCATATTATTATTATATTATTATGTCATGAGGATTTAATGTACACTTGGGGTACATAACATTTATGAGATGTTTTGAATGTTGGTAATGTTTAGTATACTATTGGATGGAACAATTCATTGAATGATTTCAATGACCTCTGCAATCTGTCCTGGCTTTATAGTGTGACTTGATCATCCACACTGTAAATCCTAGAGGCATGCTGAATTGAGGGTTAGTTATGATTAGGATAATTATGAAGAAGTTTATAATTTGGTAATAATATATGATTCGAACCATAAAATAACTACAGAGATAGGGAGCTATCCTGAATGGGGGATACTTGTTGCTCGTTAATTGTACTAATCTTGGATTACTTTACGGGATAGAAGTTAGTTAAGATATTATCAAATGTTGTCATTTTAATTTCATTTTTATTATGATTTAATAAACAATGTTGGTGTTTTGTTTTTGAAAGCATGAATCACGTGGTGACTCATCTGTTCAAAGAAGGGGGTAGTAATGATGGTAAGAGGATTTACTGGTACATTTGAAAATTATATTAAGAATATGAGCAGTAGTAAGTAATGTGTTATGGGCAGGGGCGGTGTGTTCATTAGGGCGATATGGGCGACGCACTGCCAAACGGGAAAAGGAAGGGATTTTTTTTCTAATCAATTATATCACGGCAACAGTAGTTATCAGTGTTCTAATCTAGACGTCTGATCTGCCACTAAATGTCCAATCAGGCTAAAGTCGTGCTTCAAATGGCCCCGCCCCTTTTGGGGCGATTTCAGTCAGGTTGAAAATCGCCCCAGAAGTCTCTCATAGACTCTCATGTAAAATCTATTTTTTTCAAATATCAGAGCTTTCAATACAATCTCTATGGGTTCCGGGAGGGCTTGCACTTACGCGCTTTCGTCATACGTGACATAACCATGAACGTAACTAAGAAAAGAGCGGGTAGCAGCGTCAATCAATTCACGTACTACTGTCAAGATGGCTAGCGTTCAGTGCAACTCGATTGTCTCTTTGAAAGAAGTTCCTTTTTGTCGGCGAACAAATCAAGATAAATTGGCAACGAAACAATTAGGACCTCCCAGACCAAATTTAATAATTCAACAGGTTTCTACTAAAGGGGGAAAGTCCTACACCCGAGGATTTTCCAAAAATTGGTACGAACGAAAAACCTGGCTAGCAGGCTGCGATGTAGCTAATGCAGTCTTCTGCTACCCCTGCTTACTCTTTCACCCTGAAGGCGGCACGGCAGACAGCACCGCTTGGACAGCGACTGGTGTAACGGACATGCACCATCTTTCAGAAAAGATTAAGAAACATGAGCTGTCAAAGACCCACATGGATAGCTGTTTGAGATTGTCTGCTTTGGGGAGAGTGAACATTGCCACTCAACTGGATGAGGGATACAGGCTAGCTGTCCGCCGCCACAACGATGAGGTTAGCAAGAACCGCCACATCCTCAGCCGGCTAATCCAGTGTGTGAAGTTTTGCGGAGTGTTTGAGTTAGCTTTGCGAGGCAAAGATGAAACTGAGGGCTCCACCAACCCTGGTATGTTTCTTGGACTTGTCAACTTTGTGGCACAATTAGATGAGGTGTTTTATGGAAATGCATATTGTTTATGCAGTGTTGAGGAATGTGAAAGAACACCCTTGATTATTTTTACTGTGATAACTTATTTTGCTTTTGTAAGCCAACACTTTTGAGATCAGTCAATAAATGCTTCTGGTATTGACTTATATGCTGCCCCTGTCTTCATGTTGTTGCTGGACATCTTTTTTTATATGTGTGTAGGTCACCTAAATCATCAGAAAAATTGCCCCCCCTGAGAATTTTTTCAGGAGCCGCCACTGGTTATGGGTTTGATTAAATGTTTTAGGGGAAAATGTATTTGTAGTATAGGGCAGAATTTAGAGGAGGCCTTTCTATGACATGAGTGGACTGCAACAAGCTACAAGAATGTGCAGTTCCTAATCTAAAAGGCTGATCAGGACTGATTAGAAAGGATGAAGTAGCATGCTGTGTCTCAACTAACAATGTTATGCAGACTTTCTTTCGAAAAGGTGAAGGATTCTCTGCCAGACCTACCAGGAGAATTTGGACATTTTCGGCAACTTGGAGACTATGTGGTGGTAAAGGATTAAATAAGTCAGAGATGGAAAAACCCAAGTGGGAAAGTTAGTAATAGGTGTTGATGGCTACCTTGATGGAGGGGCAAGTAAGAGAGACAGATTACTAGATCTATATGTACCATTGTAGAACTTTTCTAATGCAGAGGAGGAAGATGGTACCGCTTCGGCAGGGAATTGTTTTGTTTTGTCTGTGTGTTTTTGCAGCAGGGACTATTGGTACGCTGATAGAAGGACACAACAACAGAGAGATGGTGATAAATGGAGAAGGACTATGTATGATCATAGAACTAGTGAAGGAAGAAGGTTCATGCATCGTCACACAGTCTACACCAACGGAGGTATGGATAGAGGGAAGATTGAAAAGGTATCATGTCAACCACTGCAACAGATGGCTACGAGGAAACTGACGATCTAGAGATGAGGATACTGTTGATGACAATTATCAGGTGATGGAAGACGATGTCAGAGAAATGATACTGATGAGCTGTGGTTTATGGCTGATTATCTCAGGGGAGGCACAGAGCTATAGACCGCCAATAATTTCAAGAGATTCCAGATTTTTCAGGAATCAACTGGCTGTCATTCCATTCGGTTATATGTATTTAAAGGGTTTATATAATAGAAATTGGGAAGTATATTAGAAATTGGTATTAAGAATAATTGTGTAACATAATAATTTGTCATATGGTGAATGTTTATATGGATTTATTGGTTTAGAAATGAAATCAATTAAACTGTTATGTTTTGTCTTGTCTTCTAGTGAGATATACACAGATTCTGTCTCAATGCATATTAGGGATCATTTGGCCTAGCATGGGGTGAACCTAAATAAATAAAAGTAACAAACTATGAACCGGCTAAAGATTAATATCAGTGGCGTTGAAGACGTTTTTGTAGAATACCACTTCTACATGCAACTGGTGTACAACAACCAATCGAAGATATCAAAGGATTTTCTCACATTTTTATATCGAAGGAGTTGGAAAGGAGTCCACCATTGAGTGAGAATGGAGAAAGATCTGTTCAAATGTAACATTTCTCATGTTGTTGGTATAATGGTTGGCAAATGGACATGACATTGAGGTGGTGGAGTTGGTGGTGAATCGAATGAGACATTGAAGTTGTGACATTGTAATGGGAAGTCATTTTGAAATATGAAGATGTGTGAAGAACATAATGAAGAGACACAAGAAGATTTAAGAAGTTGGAGGAATAAAGGGGTTGCTTGTTGATAATAAAATTGGATTTATCTAAATTTGATAATTTGGGTGGTAGGTATATACACTGCTAAATTAATAGTATTAAGAATGCATTGAGATAATGATCTGTATTTATTTTCAGGATGAGGAAAGTCATAATTGAATTATGGATGTTTATAATGTATGATAATATAAGTATACATTCGGACAGTTGTAATGGGTGATAAAGTTGAGGGTTTTAATTTTCATGGATAAGGATAAAGTGAATCAATAACAATTGGCATTTTAAATTTGGTTGAGTTAAGTAATTTGGTTGGTTATAATTTATAAGATTAATGGATGATTTAAGTAAATCATTGGTATATATTAGTATAATTATTTTCTAAATGAAGGATAGTGATTGTTCAATTGAGAAATGTTTTATACAGATATTATGGGTTAAAATAGTGATACATTATGGTAATGTCTTAGGATACATTTATATGATTTATGTTGAGTAGACATTGTTTTAAACATGGAAGTTAAGGTGAGGATTGTGAATGAGATCATGAATATGTTGATTAATTGGGTTAATGTATTAGCATATTAGTCATTATATACATTTGAAGTATTGGGTGATATTGATATGGATGTTTAGAGAGGTAAATATATATGTTGGTAGGCAAATACTTAATTGGTTATTATCATGGGGTTATGATATTTTCATATGATCTGAATTTGGTTGAATTCTTAAAGCAGGAATAGTTGAGGGATGTGATGATTTAACAGGGAGTGAATATAGAGTGATATAATGTGTATGTCATATTTGAGGTATATTAGGAGGACAAAGTCGGAGTTTACCATTGTATATTTTAGCAATCATGGGTTGTTAAGCAATTGGGTCTGAGATGTTATTCATTAGAATATGCAAGTGATAATCACACAGTATTGGATGCTATTATAGTAGATAAAGAGGGAATATATGTGATTATATGGGGGATACATGTTGGATAGTAAGATTAGGAAGGTATTGGTAATTTAAATAAAGCTATGGGAAATGTTAGAGACATATAGGAAGGTATTAGGAGTATGAATAGAGATGTATCAGTCAATATAAATGAAAGGAGAGTAAGGATAAATGATTAATCTATATGTTATTACAGGTTATAGTACATTGATAATGTTGATTGAGGAATGGGAATGTTAAGTTGGAAATGTATAAAATGGAATTTAAGGTTTACAGGATCGAAGATGTGGACAGATGACTATCTTAGTGGATCAGATAGAGCCCCTTGTGACCAGTGATAAAGCTTGGGGTTCATCTGACGGTGCATGGATGATGAAGACGGATGTTTTTGGTATGTTTATATTCATGTGTTCAGATTGTAATATCCATGTATCTTACAAAGTGTCATGGATCTTTGTATTTGTGGGGATGATGTAATGATGGTCACAATTTAGTTGATGGATGTTTTTCTTGGTAGCATGTATAAGATGATGGATCAGTTATCTAGCATAGTTTAGGATCTAGTCAGAGATATATATGTACTACTGATTGGAAATATTGAAGTTATATGTGAATTGTTGGGGGTTAAGTCATGTCACTTACCACAAAAAAAAAAAAATCGATTGTAATAATGTAATGTCATAGTATTGTGAGGACTGAGGTAGAGTTACGAGATAATTGATTTGGAGCCATGAAGTCTATATTCCTTATGTCAAAGGAGATTACTGATGTTTATGGTAGTATGATGGATGGACGGGATATAATGACCTTGGGCAAAGGGTAATAACAACAGAGAAAGGGAGTGCCTATGATGGTTGCCAGATGTATGTGAAAGGAAGTATAACCAAGAGTATAAAGGAGGTTAGATTTGTGTGTGTGGGCAGTTCAACTGACAGAGGGCAGAGCCATGTCCGTTTGTTAGATTAACCCACGATCTCGTGATCCAATAAATACTTGGTATAAAATCTCCACAGAATGTCTAAGTAAATTCTTGCATCTTGAACTTCTCAATACTAGAAACTCATCATAACAGCTACCAAATACTAATTGAGTGTATGTAAACTTCTGACCCACTGGGAATGTGATGAAAGAAATAAAAGCTGAAATAAATCATTCTCGCTGCTATTATTCTGACATTTCACATTCTTAAAATAAAGTGGTGATCCTAACTGACCTAAGACAATTTTTACTAGGATGAAATGTCAGGAATTGTGAAAAACAGAGTTTAAATGTATTTGGCTACGGTGTATGTAAACTTCCGACTTCAACTCTATATTTCAGGCACTTGGTTGTAGGAGCACTTTTCTTCATTGACTTTCTCTGCCCTGAAATTGTTGGGGAGGTGCTTTGTCATCGTGTTGTGAAATTTTTCCACTAAATTGACTTAATATGATCAGACGGGGCACAAGGTCCTCCAGCCTGGGCTATATTTAAGAGCAAATCCTCCTGACATTTCAGGAGCTCTGCGGCCGCTGGATGCCAGACACTTAGCCTCACTCTCTCCACTCCGAGACAGCCCGAGTGCACCAGGGTGGAAGACTTAAGCCAGCCCGCATCCTCAGGCTGATTAGGACTGAAACCCCTTCATCTCAACGTTGGCACAACAAACAATGTTGTTCCTGCTTTTACCCCCCCCCCAAAAATCTCTTTCTCTCTCTCTCTCACTCTCCTCCCTCATCCTCCTCCTGGGTCCCAGTCTCTCATTCCAGCAAACAGCTTGACCTTGAGACATCCTTTCCCTCCCTCCCCCGCTCCATCCCTCACCTCAGCCTTCCCTCCGGCTGCATCTATACTCGTTCATTTATCCATTTATTTATTTTGTGACGAGCCGCTATCCTCTCCGCCTGATTGGCCATTGTGGTGTAACGAAGTGGTTGCTTGATGAACACCCCTGTGTCTATCTAACTCCTGGCTCTGTGCCCTCTGCCGCGCGTACAGCAGAATCAGCTCCACTAATAGGAACTTTGACGGGCAGAAGAGTGGACACCCTGGTGAGGCCCCCCATCATTACAGACCGGAAACGTGAGCAGATACACTAATGGGCTGCGATGTTGGAACATACATAAAACAGCCATTAGAGCCACATACAATTTACATTCTCTAAACCTCTATTACAGAACATGCCGTTGGAAATTGCACAGTCTTCCAAAGCCCTCCAACCTTGTCACATCTTAAAAGCTCTTTATCGACATGCCAACCGCTAAAGTGTCTACATCCAGTATCGCTGTGAGATGGCCAATTACCTTATACACACATAGCTATACTTCATCTCCTTGGGAATGACATTGTTACATAAAGAGGGAAGCAGAAAGGAATGAGAGTGGACGTCAAAATCTATTTCAGCACTTGAATTTGAATCATAGGCCCATTGAACACATACAGTGGACTGTGCTTATTTTCTTAAAGCACATGCCATTCATCAACAAACAAACATGTGTTGATGCCTCAGTAGCTTTGCGGTGGAGTTCTGGTAACTTGCCTGAGGCCATGATAATTGTCAGCATGTTCAGGCGCACTGGCTGACATGAGCACCCCCACTTAAGAGAATGGTTGAGGGATCACACACAATTTAGGCAATTTTTATACCCACAAGCTGTCAATAACCCATGAAAACTATGACATCTCATCCAACAGTAGAGTAATGGGAAGCAGTTAACCCCACCTACCTGCAATCAACCAAAAATAATGATTTGTTTACGACCCCCACATACAACCATTATTTCAATAGATCACAAAAATACGCCCAATGGCAATGTTGGCCCAGCAAAGTTTAGCAGACTTCCCAAGGATAAATTTAAGAGGTGGAAAATGTTACAATTTTTACAGTCACAAAAATGTGTATAGGTGCATATAATAGGTGCATGAGGTCTGCTCTTGTTGTCTGCTCTTGTTGCTCAAAGTGACAGTGGCAATATTAGACTGATGTCTAGAAAACAACCAGGTTTGCTAATATCACAGAATTGCTCGCTGTCAGTGACAAAGAAAATGTTCTAAAGACATAAAAGTCAATATTGTTTGTGAAAATGACTAGGGTGACATACCATTCCTCTCAGTGAGATTAGTGAAGCAGACAGAGAGCAAACCACCTGTTTCTCCAAGGGACCCCGACAGGGATGGAAACAATCCACAACCAGAAATCTCCCCCTGGAGTTTGATTATGACTACAGTCTGCACATCATAGACAGCTGGGCTGCATTCACTTTGAAAGGACTGAACCATTCTGCTATTCTGGAGGGATGTATTCATATATCAGTTAGCATGGCTTGGGGGTTGAGGCTGAGTCTTGTGCTAGTTCTTAGCTGGTGTGTTCAACCTTCAACCTATGGTCAAGCTTGCTCGGGAGACATACGGTATACATGCAACCGCATCACATGGGACAACACTAAAACCTCTGAGCATAGATATTTTCCTCCTTTTGTTTTTCTAACCTTTCACTGTGAAGAGATAGTTACTCCTTGCACCTTTTATAATGTAATAAGCTTCTGAACAAGCTGTATATCTCTTGACCCCCATTGTGTATGCTGAGACTGAGCCCCATCTCTAACAGTAGGTGCTCTGAGGCTCATGCAGAGCATCTGATGGGCCGGCGTTAAGGTTTCATCTGTCAGCAGCCAGGCTCTGTCTCTCTCTATCTCTCTCAGCAGCCAGCTAGTTTTAAATATCATTAGTCTGACTGCAGCCCCGCATTGTTATGCTCTCTGGCAAACTGCTTCCTGCCACAAATGCTTCCTGCCACAAAACAAATAATGTTTTACTCCTCTTTATCTTCTGGGAGGTGAAGAAGTACGAGTAGAGGGGGGTGAGAGGTGGGAGGGTGGAGGGTGAGGGGCTGGATATAGAGATAAATCAGATGTAGTGAGAAAGTGTTCCACTCAAGTGATCGCTCTCAATTGAGACTACCCATCTCTGTGACAGTCTGCAACTCTGCTACTCACTTCCAAACGAGCTACAGTATGAGCGGAGAGGGAAGGAGGGAATGCTTAGGCAGAGGAACACATGCATCCATGATGAGTAGTGCCTCTATGGGACCTGCCTCTGCTGATATAATATGTATCCTCATTTTCCCACTTAATTTGCATGATGGTAGAACTTTCAGAGAGGCTCAGGAAAGATGTGTTTGCATGACTTTCCTCTAATTGACATTTGGAGATGACACCTGCATGCTTATACATTTCTGTAGATGTAGCCCCATAACATAAAAATAGCCCCATAACATCAAAGATCTACCGTCATATTTTACAGTAGGCATGGGGTTCTTTTCTGTTCATGCATTCTCATTTCGACGCCAAACCCACCACTGGTGTGCGTGGCCAAAGAGCTCTATTTTCATGTCATCCAACAAATGTAAACACCTGGAGTTTGCTAAAAGGCATTGGCACTTGGATTGGAACCGGTGCTTTGGTCAGATGACATGAAAATAGAGCTCTTTGGCCATGCACACCAATGAGAATAAAATAGCCCCATATCTACTGTAAAATATGGTGGTGGATCTTTGATATTATGGGGCTATTTTGCTTTTTCCTGATAATTTCCTGGGGCCCTTGTTAAGGTCAACAGCATTACAAACTTTACCCAGTACCAGGATTTAGCCAAAAACCTGGTTGCCTCTGCCAGGAGTCTGAAACTTCCAGCAAGACAATAACCCCAAGCACACATCAAAATCCACAAAGAAATGGTTAATTGGCTAAAAAACTATGTTTTGCAATGACCATCTCAGTCTCCGGACTTCAACCCCTTTGAAAACCTGTGGTTTGAATTAAAGAGGGCAGTCCATAAGTGCAGACAAAGGATATCAAGGATCTGTAAGGATTCTGTACGGAGGAATCGCTAAGATCCCTCCCAATTGGTTCTTCAACTCATAAAACATTTTAGAAAAAGGCTCAGTGCCGTTATCCTCGCCACGTGAGGTATTGATAGGTATTGTAAACAGGGGTGTCAATTTTGACCCCTAAGCTTTTGAGAAAAAAATAATACATCTCTTTCTCTGAGCAATTGTAGTAGTATAAAATAATGTAATTTCCCAATTTTTTGGGAACATACAAAATAGCTCAGTATTTGAATTATTTACATTATACAGTCATTTCTGCTCATCTTTATCAAGGGTGTCAATCATTTCGGACCTCACTGTATATGGTACATCATGCAACAGATACTGTACTGAAATTCACAAAGCATTATAATGGTGCTAAGTAAACATTGGTCTAACTGTGATAGATGATTAGCACAATAATTAACATCATTAACAAAATAATTACAGTTAATGTCTTGTGCACTCAGGCTCGCAACACTTCTGCATGTTGAAGACATCATATTTTACTAATGACCATATCTCCACCACATAGTATCAGGTTATTGAAAAAAAAAACATGAAAAGAGAATGACAAGTTACTGTATAATGACTCCATGTTCTGTTATTCAAGCCTGAAACCAGGGCAGCAGCACACCAGCCCCAATGGACTGTTTCATCCTTACCCCCAAAAAAGAAAAAACAAACATCTGCTGTGAGTCCCTCCATCGCTGCACAAACTGGATACAGCACTAGACTACAGGAATCAATAGACATTCCGATGGGAATACAGGAGTTCATATGGCATGCTGCATCCCTCATCAGCCACCATGTATCTTTTGACTCATCTGACTCACCACCCCATTCCCATACCATCTCTATGTGAATTTACTGTACATGATTCGTTTCTGACTGCAGCTTCACCCTGTCCGCCATTTTGAAAGGGTTGCTGTGTGATTCTCCTGAGCAATTAGGTTTGCCATTTTCCCTTCACGGATACAGATGGCTGCAGGCACAGATGTTTTAATTTAGGTCATTGATTAGAAATTCTCCCCTGCCTGACTCACTAGCTTCCCCATCAGGTACCTGCTATGATCCAGGAACTCCTTTACTGCAATATGATCAATAACACAATATGCACAATGTGACTGCCTGGGCCAATCAATCCACAACATGTAATGATGCAATCAATCACTCAGGAACATGTTTCTGGCGCATAGCCTGTGGCAACTTACACAGTGACACCTGCGGTCATGTTGTGGATCTATGGCATGACTCACACTTGGGTGTATTAGATGTTTACTTCCAAGGCCCAACTGTGCGTTGTGAGGAAGTGAAGTAAAAATATTGAAAGGTAAAAATAGTTGTTTTCTTGATTTCAACTCTATGTGATCAATTGTAGCAATGGGCTACTTCCAGACAGTTTGTCTTCACCCTGAGAAGAGGATGAATGTTTCTGTTTTCTCTTCTAATCGATTTGCTAATCCTTGGACCACTTGTCAACAGTTTGTCAGACATGACATCTGTTGCAGGCGAGGCAGATTTGGTTCTATCTATTGAATGAAGTCCAACTGGAACTTTCAATATGCATACCTAATTCGATGCTCCTTCATGTCTTCCAAGCACTTTAATATGTATATCATAATTTGTCCCCTTCAATACCATCAGGGCTGCACAGTAAATGATTGATCGGTAATCTGTTAGTGGATATGTTAATAGTTAATCAGTCTGATCTTATCCTCTTGAACTCTGGTCCCATCTATGATATCAATCAATGTCAATATCAATATCACTGATAGGTGATTATGGTAGTCAGCAATGGATCAATTATTCAAAATGACTAAAGTGGCAATCTCTTTTGGGAGATTTCATAAATGCTCATCTAGACCGGTTTGAACAGCATGCCTCTATGGCACAATGATAGAGGACCGGCGCGTGAGAGTGAGTGAAAGAGGGATGGGGGGAGGGGAGAGGAGATAGGAGCTCCTTTCAAAGGGGCTGGATTCACATGTGATCTGAGAATCATTAGTCAGAGAGTAAGCCTCTCCTCTGCCTTTGTGTGTGTGTGTGTGTGTGTGTGTGTGTGTGTGTGTGTGTGTGTGTTTGTCTTCCTTCATGCGTATCTTCACTGTAATGCAGCACATATCCTTGCCCAAGCTCCTCTCCCTCACCTCACACATGCAGTGCAACCCTCCTCACTCCTCTCCGAACATGTCACCCCTGCCCTATCGCTTCACAGTCCTTCTCAGACTCCCTCAACTCATCCAATACATCCACCTCCTGGCTTATAGTGCTCTAACATTATGCATTCCAACCTCAGACTCCTGTTCAGTCTCACCTTCACACACCATACACTGCTGAGCCCTCTCTCTCACCATTGCCCACTACACCACTCACCCCTACCGAGCAGGAGCCGCGTTGGAGGACTACAGGGAGTTCGCTCGCCTCTTTCGGGCGGTCTTCGATCACCCGACTGAGGGTCGAGAGGCGAGAGAAGCGACTGGTCCACCTGAGGCAGGGGACGAGGACTGCGCAGGACTTCGCCTTGGAGTTTCAGATGTTGGCAGTGGGGTCTGGGTGGAATGAGCAGGCCCTGATCAACCAATTCCGGTGCCATCTGCGGGAGGACGTCCGACGGGAGCTAGCCTGCCGGGACACCATGTTGTCGTTTAATAAACTGGTGGACATGGACATTTGGTTGGACAACCTGCTGGCAGCCAGAGGACGTCCTGGTAGGGGTCTGCCCGTTTCCACCCCGGACGACTCGGATCCCGAGCAGATGGAGCTGGGTGGAGCCGCCAGCCGAGAGAGCGGAGGAGGACAGTGACAGTGCCACTCTGGTGGCACGACGGGACAGTACACCACACGTCGTAGTCAACGTTCTTTTGGGCCTGGAGGCAGCAGGCAGGGCACTCACGCATCACCCCGGGTATCGAATACCCACACTTGTTCAGAGCCCTCTGTTGCGCACTGTACCCTACCTATCCACTTTCGCGATCACATGGTAGTTCCCCAGTGTAAGGCGCTAGTCGATTCAGGCGCAGCTGGGAACTTTATGGACAGGGCATTCGCACGCTGTCAAGGCATTTCATTGGTTCCCCCATCCATTCCAATCCCCATCAGAGCACTCGATAGTCGACCAATACCGTCCGGGTTTGTTACGGAAGTCACGATACCAGTCACCATGATCACTCAGGAGACTCATTGTGAGCAGGTAATTTTTTTGATTATTGAATCTCCTGCTTTCCCTGTGGTATTAGGTATCCCTTGGCTAGCACTCCACAACCCCACCTTCTGATGGCCGCAGAGGGCTCTCACGGGGTGGTCGCGAGAGTGTCAGGGTAGGGGTCTAGATGTTTCCGTTGGTGCAACCACGGTGGAAAGTCCAGACAGTACCTCCACCGTGCGCATTCCCCCTGAATACCTCGATCTGGCACAAGAGTTCTCTAAAACGCAGGTGACTAAATTACCACCTCATTGGGCGGGGGATTGCGCAATAAACCTCCGGGTAGATGCTGTATCTCCCAGGAGTCATATATACCCCTTGTCACAGGCTGAAACAGTGGTTATGGAAACATATGTCACCGAGTCCCTGTGCCAGGGGTATATTTAACCTACCATTAAAATTATAGACTGATAATTTCTTTGTCAGTGGGCAAACGTACAAAATCAGCAGGGGATCAAATACTTTTTTCCCTCACTGTACACTGTGCTAGGGAGCTCTTACCTACTGCTCCCCTTTCATCCATCAGCCACAGGAGCCTCATGTGGAAATGAGAGCTATCACCTGCTCACTTCCGGCCGGGCTGATTGCTGGGACTGATCAGTGAGGTGACAGGTAATCTAGGAGGAACTGCAGCGTTATTATCGCCACCATCTTTTACAGCTCTGGTTGATGGAAGATATTCTTCTTTAAATCTAGAGGCTTCTCTTCAAACCTATTAATGTACTGTACCTTTGAAAGGAAAAATCTACCCAAAACCACTCATTCCTTTAATTGACAGCATTAACCTCTTAAGGATCTGACCCTTTTTTAAATGTTCACCTAACTTTGAAGTTTGTGGAAATGTGAAATTAATGTAGGAGAATATAGCACATTAGATCTGTTCCATCATCTTTGAAATGCAAGAGAAAGGCCTCAATATAATATTGCAGTTTAGGATCAATTTAGATTATGGCCACTAGATGAAAGCAGTGTGTGTGCAAAGTTTCAGATTGATCCTGTGAAGCATTGCAATACTGGACTGTTTTGTATCAAGTCTGCCCAAATGTGCCGAATTGGTCAATTGATACATTTTTAAGTACATAACTATAGAGAACATACAAAAATTATATGGTAATACAAAATGTAAGTTTACACACTCCCAGGAATGTCATACATGATGGATCATTGGCTTATACACTAACTTTAACACATCTAGAAGGCGGGGCGTGGTGGGTGTGGAGCTAGAGACAGCCAGGGTTCAAATATAACATTTGAATATAAAAATGGATTTTATCAAACAAAACTATGCTACATTTTATCTCTGGGACCCTTAGGATGACAAATCAGAGAAAGATTACTGAATGTAAGTACATTACTTACCTTCAGAGGTGAATGTATCAAAACAGTTGCCGTGATAAATTTTTTGTTGTTGTGCACACTCCTCAAACAATAGCATGGTATTTTTTCACTGTAATAGCTACTGTAAATTGGACAGTGCAGTTAAATTAACAAGAATTGAAGCTTTCTGCCCATATAAGTCTATGTCCTGGAAAGTTTGCTGTTACTTACAACAGTCATGCTAATCACATTAGCGCATGTTAGCTCAACAGTCCCGTATACGGGACACCGATCCCGTAGAGGTTAAATAACAATAATATGTAAGATCAATATTTTTTTGTGAACAAATGTTTCCTTTTGCCGTTATAATAAGTTTGGTAGCAACATGGAAAATCGTTGTGGAAATCTGTTGCAGCTCAAGTTGACTATGAAATCCACAACGCAATGCTCTCTCTATGGGCTGGCTGGCTAGTTAGCTAGCTAGCAAACAAATGTAGCTATACACAATAATACCAAAGACAATATCAGCATGTAATGTAGCTAGTTAGCTGTAAAATCCCTGAACAAACTGCACTATCAATGTAGGAGTTTATAATCTCACCATGTTCAACCTGCAGATCGATGTGCCTCACAGAGTGGAGTCTAACATTCGCAACGGCAGATATATGTTGAGGAGAATATTTTTATTTTTTTTCACCTTTATTTAACCAGGTAAGCCAGTTGAGAACAAGTTCTCATTTACAACTGCGACCTGGCCAAGATAAAGCAAAGCAGTGCGATAAAAACAACAACACAGAGTTACATATGGGGTAAAACAAAACATAAAGTCAAAAATACAACAGAAAATATATATACAGTGTGTGCAAATGTAGCAAGTTATGGAGGTAAGGCAATAAATAGGCAAGTGCAAAATAATTAAAATTAGTATTAACACTGGAATGATAGATGTGCAAGAGATTATGTGCAAATAGAGATACTGGGGTGCAAATGAGCAACATAAATAACAATATAGGGATGAGGTAGTTGGGTGGGCTAATTTCAGATGGGCTGTGTACAGGTGCAGTGATCGGTAAGGTGCTCTGACAACTGATGCTTAAACTTAGTGAGGAAGATAAGAGTCCAGCTTAAGAGATTTTTGCAATTCGTTCCAGTCATCGGTAGCAGAGAACTGGAAGGAATGGCTGCCAAAGGAGGTGTTGGCTTTGGGGATGACCAGTGAGATATACCTGCTGGAGCGCATACTCCGGGTGGGTGTTGCTATGGTGACTAATGAGCTAAGATAAGGCGGGGATTTGCCTAGCACTGATTTATAGATGGCCTGGAGCCAGTGGGTTTGACGACGAACATGTAATGAGGACCAGCCAACAAGAGCGTACAGGTCACAGTGGTGGGTAGTGTATGGGGCTTTGGAGACAAAACGGATGGCACTGTGATAGACTACATCCAATTTGCTGAGTAGAGTGTTGGAGGCTATTTTGTAAATGACATCGCCGAAGTCAAGGATCGGTAGGATAGTCAGTTTTACGAGGGCATGTTTGGCAGCATGAGTGAAGGAGGCTTTGTTACGAAATAGGAAGCTGATTCTGGATTTAACTTTGGATTGGAGATTCTTAATGTGAGTCTGGAAGGAGAGTTTACAGTCTAACCAGACACCTAGGTATTTGTAGTTGTCCACATACTCTAGGTCAGACCCGTCGAGAGTAGTGATTCTAGTCGGGTGGGCGGGTGCCAGCAGCGTTCGATTGAAGAGCATGCATTTAGTTTTACTAGAGTTTAAGAGCAGTTGGAGGCTACTGAAGGAGTGTTGTATGGCATTGAAGCTCGTTTGGAGGTTTGTTAACACAGTGTCCAATGAAGGGCCAGATGTATACAAAATGGTGTCGTCTGCGTAGAGGTGGATCTGAGAGTCACCAGCAGCAAGAGCGACATCATTGATATTCACGGAGAAAAGAGTCGACCCAAGAATTGAACCCTGTGGCACCCCCATAGAGACTGCCATAGGTCCAGACAACAGGCCCTCCGATTTGACCTCTATCTGAGAAGTACTTGGTGAACCAGGCGAGGCAGTCATTTGAGAAACCAAGGCTATTTATTCTGCCAATAAGAATGCGGTGGTTGACAGAGTCGAAAGCCTTGGCCAGGTCGATGAAGACGGCTGCACAGTACTGTCTATTATCGATCGCGGTTATAATATCGTTTAGGACCTTGAGCGTGGCTGAAGTGCACCCATGACCAGCTCGGAAACCGGATTGCATAGCGGAGAAGGTACGGTGGGATTCGAAAAGGTCGGTGATCTGTTTGTTAACTTGGCTTTCAAAAACTTTCGAAAGGCAGGGCAGGATGGATATAGTTCTGTAACAGTTTGGATATTGAGTGTCACCCCCTTTGAAGAGGGGGATGACCGCGGCAGCTTTCCAATCTCTTGGGATCTCAGACGTTACAAAAGAGAGGTTGAACAGGCTAGTAATAGGGGCTGCTACAATTTCGGCGGCTAGTTTTAGAAAGAAAGGGTACAGATTGTCTAGCCCAGCTGATTTGCAGGGGTCCAGATTTTGCAGCTCTTTCAGAACATCAGCTGTCTGAATATGTGTGAAGGAGAAGCGGAGGGGGCATGGGCAAGTTGCAGCGGAGGGTGCAGAGCTGTTGGCCGGGGTAGTGGTAGCCAGGCAGAACGCATGGCCAGCCGTAGCAAAATGCATGTTGAAATTCTCGATTATTGTAGATTTATCGGTGGTGATAGTGTTTCCTAGCCTCAGTGCAGTGGGCAGCTGGGAGGAAGTGCTCTTATTCTCCATGGACTTTACAGTGTCCCAAAACTTTTTGGAGGTAGTGCTACAGGATTCAAATTTCTGTTTGAAAAAGTTAGCCTTTGCTTTCCTAACTGCTTGTGTATATTGGTTCCTAACTTCCCTGAAAAGTTGCATATCGCGGGGGCTATTTGATGCTAATGCAATACGCCACAAGATGATTTTGTGCTGGTCAAGGGCAGTCAAGTCTGAGAAGAACCAGGGGCTATATCTGTTCTTAGTTCTGTATTTTTTGAATGGGGCATGTTTATTTAAGATTGAGAGGAAATTACTTTTAAAGAACAACCAGGCATCCTCTACTGACAGAATGAGATCTATATCCATCCATTATACCTGGGCCAGGTCAATTAGGAAGGCCTGCTCGCTAAAGTGTTTTAGGGAGCGTTTGATGGTGATGAGGGGTGGTTGTTTGACCGTGGACCCGTTACGGACGCAGGCAATAAGACAGTGATCGCTGAGATCCTGGTTGAAGACAGCGGAGGTGTATTTAGAGGGTAAGTTAGTCAAGATGATATCTATGAGGGTACCCATGTTTACGGATTTAGGGTTGTACCTGGTAGGTTCGTTGATAATTTGTGTGAGATTGAGGGCATCTAGTTTGGATTGTAGGATGGCCGGGGTGTTAAGCATATCCCAATTTAGGTCACCAAGCAGTACGAACTCGGAGGATAAATGGGGGGCAATCAATTCACATTTGGTGTCCAGGGCACAGCTGGGGGCTGAAGGGGGGTCTGTAGTAAGCGGCAACAGTCAGAGACTTATTTCTGGAAAGGTGGATTTTTAGAAGTAGAAGCTCAAACTGTTTAGGCACAGACCTGGATAGTATGACAGAGCTCTGCAGGCTATCTCTACAGTAGATTGCAACTCCACCCCCTTTGGCAGTTCTATCTAGACGGAAAATGTTATAGTTGGGGATGGACATTTCAGAATTTTTGGTGGCCTTCCTAAGCCAGGATTCAGACACTGCTAGAACATCAGGGTTGGCGGAGTGTGCTAACGCAGTGAATAACTCAAACTTAGGAAGGAGACTTCTGATATTAACATGCAAGAAACCAAGGCTTTTACGGTTACAGATGTCAACAAATGATAGCGCCTGGGGAGTAGGAGTGATACTGTGGGCTGCAGGGCATGGGTTAGCCTCTACATCACCAAAGGAACAGAGGAGGACTAGAATAAGGATACGGCTAAAGGCTTTAAGAACTGGTCTTCTAGTGCGTTGGGTACAGAGAATAAAGGGGGCAGATTTCCGGAAGTTGTAGAAAAGATTCAGGGCATTATGTACAGACAAGGCTATGGAAGGATATGAGTACAGTGGAGGTAAACCTAAGCGTTGGGTATCAATGAAATAGATAGCATCACTGGAGGCACCGATTGAGTCGGTCTCCGCGTATATCGGGGGTGGGACAAAGGAGCTATCTAAGGCAGGTTTAGCTGGGCTGGGGGATCTACAGTGAAATAGTACAATAAGAAATAACCGAAACAGCAATAAGCAAACCATATTGACATGGGAGAGAGCCATAAAGCAATCACAGGTGTAATTTGAGAGAGCTAAGACAACAGTGGTAATGGCGACACAGTTTGGGCTGAGGCTAAACATCAACAGGATGCGGTACCGTAAAAAGGAACAGTCCAGCAGGCATCAGCTGTATAGCTGAGTTATCATAAGGTCCGGTGAACAGCAATAGGATAGTTCGGAGGTAGTTCGGGGGCTGCTAAAGCACTAGCGAGCAAGAGGCCACGGCTAGCGTATGCTAGCGGGCCGGGGCTAGCAGATGGAATCTTTGTGGTCGACGTTGTAACGGGAAGCCTGTTGTAACCACATCAGCCAAACCACAACGGCAATTTTGTTCGCAGCTAGCTGGTAGCGATGAATCCGGTGTTAAAAGTCCAGTGATTCAGGCAGAAAAACCGATATGTTCTGGGTCGATAACGCGCTGTGCAGACAGTGCAGACTGGCCGAATAATAGTCCAGGCTAGAGCTGGCTGGTAGGTGGTGCAGGCCACGGACAATGGTGAAAAACCGCTAACGGTATCTAGTAGCAAGTAGCTAGTTAGCTGGCTACTCCCGTCCGGTAGACCGAGAGGTAGATAGCCGGGATATGGGCCTGGCTCTAGGCTAGCTCGAGGCTAACTGGTGCTTGCATCGGGGGCAGTGGTGATTAGCCAAACAGCAACATCCATTCGGTTGCGGCTAGCTAGTTGCGATCCGGTGATTAATGCCCAGTGATTAAATTATTCCGGCAGAAAAATCCAATGTTCTGGGTGAAATACCGCTAACTATGGCTAATAGCAAGTAGCTAGTTAGCTGGCTAGCTAGTTTCAACTGGAGATTCTAGATAAAGGGTAAGTCAATAATAGAATCCATTCCACATTGAGTGAGGCGGGTTGCAGGAAAGTATATTTTGTAGAAGGATGAAAAGTCTGATAGGGAAATATGTACGAAAAATACAAAAAAACTGGGTATTTACAGGCTATTTACAGACACACGACAAAAACAGGACTGCACTGCTACGCCATCTTGGATCATATCATTGCCCATGGTACGTCAATGGGCCGCGTGGTATATTCTGGATGATTCTGGGACAAGGAGCGCTCTCCTTCAAGAAGTGGGAGTGGGAGTCTATTGGGCGCTAGCTCAAAAACCCAACAGTAGCACAAATTTTCGTCAACAAGATTACACATCTTTTCCAAGATGTGAGATTTGGAATCGTGACATTACGTACTTTTGAGGAAAATAGGCAAGTTTCTCGACATATACTTTGAGAAGGGATTGCATGACGATTAGCTTAGCAACCGCGTGACAACGTGAACATGATTGGTCTACAGTCTGCTGGGTGGGGCGTTTAAGGTTCCTTCATTCATTGGATTCCTATCTCTTTTCTATTATATATCTGGCAATGGCACCATGCAATGCACCCTGGACTAAAGAGGCAGCTGAATAGGAAAAATTTGCTAGACTCTCTGTTAAATTACACATTTCTCGAGGTAGAAATATCGCAAAAATATGATCAATGGCTCATTCAAGAGAAGACATCCTCCCGAGTTATGACCATTATTGACATCTGACATGTATGATCGAAGTTTTCGCAATCTAAAAGTAATATTCCTAATGTATTGTAGTGAGAGGGACTTTATCACGGTGCTACGCAATACCGGCCGGATTCCTGCCTGCTTGAATGCCAATACAGTGGGGAGAACAAGTATTTGATACACTGCCGATTTTTCAGGTTTTCCTACTTACAAAGCATGTAGAGGTCTGTAATTTGTATCATAGGTACACCTCAACTGTGAGAGACGGAATCTAAAACAAAAAATCCAGAAAATCACATTGTATGAATTTTAAGTAATTAATTTGCATTTTATTGCATGACATAAGTATTTGATACATCAGAAAAGCAGAACTTAATATTTGGTACAGAAACCTTTGTTTGCAATTACAGAGATCATACGTTTCCTGTAGGTCTTGACCAGGTTTGCACACACTGCAGCAGGGATTTTGGCCCACTCCTCCATACAGACCTTCTCCAGATCCTTCAGGTTTCGGGGCTGTCGCTGGGCAATATGGACTTTCAGCTCCCTCCAAAGATTTTCTATTGGGTTCAGGTCTGGAGACTGGCTAGGCCACTCCAGGACCTTGAGATGCTTCTTACAGAGCCACTCCTTAGTTTCTCTGGCTGTGTGTTTCGGGTCGTTGTCATGCTGGAAGACCCAGCCACGACCAATCTTCAATGCTCTTACTGAGGGAATGAGGTTGTTGGCCAAGATCTTGCAATACATGGCCCCATCCATCCTCCCCTCAATACGGTGAGGTCGTCCTGTCCCCTTTGCAGAAAAGCATCCCCAAAGAATGATGTTTCCACCTCCATGCTTCATGGTTGGGATGGTGTTCTTAGGGTTGTACTCATCCTTCTTCTTCCTCCAAACACGGCGAGTGGAGTTTAGACCAAAAAGCTCTATTTTTGTCTCATCAGACAACATGACCTTCTCCCATTCCTCCTCTGGATCATCCAGATGGTCATTGGCAAACTTCAGACGGGCCTGGACATGCGCTGGCTTGAGCAGGGGGACCTTGCATGCGCTGCAGGATTTTAATCCATGACAGCGTAGTGTGTTACTAATGGTTTTCTTTGAGACTGTGGTCCCAGCTCTCTTCAGGTCATTGACCTTTTCCTGCCGTGTAGTTCTGGGCTGATCCCTCACCTTCCTCATGATCATTGATGCCCCACGAGGTGAGATCTTGCATGGAGCCCCAGACCGAGGGTGATTGACCGTCATCTTGAACTTCTTCCATTTTCTAATAATTGCGCCAACAGTTGTTGCCTTCTCACCAAGCTGCTTGCCTATTGTCCTGTAGCCCATCCCAGCCTTGTGCAGGTCTACAATTGTATCCCTGATGTCCTTACACAGCTCTCTGGTCTTGGCCATTGTGGAGAGGTTGGAGTCTGTTTGATTGAGTGTGTGGACAGGTGTCTTTTATACAGGTAACGAGTTCAAACAGGTGCAGTTAATACAGGTAATGAGTGGAGAACAGGAGGGCTTCTTAAAGAAAAACTAACAGGTCTTTGAGAGCCGGAATTCTTACTGGTTGGTAGGTGATCAAATACTTATGTCATGCAATAAAATGCAAATTAATTACTTAAAAATCATACCTGATTTTCTGGATTTTTGTTTTAGATTCCGTCTCTCACAGTTGAAGTGTACCTATGATAAAAATTACAGACCTCTACATGTTTTGTAAGTAGGAAAACCTGCAAAATCGGCAGTGTATTAAATACTTGTTCTCCCCACTGTATGTGTGCTAAGGTGCAGAGAGTCAGTGCAGGTGATCAGTCCAGTTCAAGTGTTCAGCAGTCTGATGGATTGTAGATAGAAACTGTCTCTGAGCCTGTTGGTATCAGACCTCATGCTCCGATACCGTCTGCCTGATGGTGAGGGAATGAATAGCTCGTGGTGGGGTGTGTGTGGTCCTTGATGATGCTGCAGGCCTTCCTCAGGCACTGTTTTAAGTAGATGGGTGGGAGCACGATCCCAGTGATGATTCTGGAGTGGCGTCTGACACAGCGTTTTCCACCACCCTCAACAAAACCCCAAATTATGGAATTTCTTGTGGAAGAAGGGTGTCGAATTCCTCCAATAGAGTTCCAGACACTTGTAGAATCTATGCCAAGGTGCATTGAAGCTGTTCTGGCTCATGGTGGCTCAATGCCCTTTTAAGACACTTTATGTTGGTGTTTCCTTTTTTGAACTTCTTCCATTTTCTAATAATTGCGCCAACAGTTGTTGCCTTCTCACCAAGCTGCTTGCCTATTGTCCTGTAGCCCATCCCAGCCTTGTGCAGGTCTACAATTGTATCCCTGATGTCCTTACACAGCTCTCTGGTCTTGGCCATTGTGGAGAGGTTGGAGTCTGTTTGATTGAGTGTGTGGACAGGTGTCTTTTATACAGGTAACGAGTTCAAACAGGTGCAGTTAATACAGGTAATGAGTGGAGAACAGGAGGGCTTCTTAAAGAAAAACTAACAGGTCTGTGAGAGCCGGAATTCTTACTGGTTGGTAGGTGATCAAATACTTATGTCATGCAATAAAATGCAAATTAATTACTTAAAAATCATTCAATGTGATTTTCTGGATTTTTGTTTTACATTCCATCTCTCACAGTTGAAGTGTACCTATGGTCAAAATTACAGACCTCTACATGCTTTGTAAGTAGGAAAACCTGCAAAATCGGCAGTGTATCAAATACTTGTTCTCCCCACTGTAAGTAAAATACACATGCAAACATGAAATGACCCAGGGAATCGATAGAACATCACTCAGATATGCACAAAAATAATATAACATTCAAAATGGGTGAACCTTTCCTTTAGGTATTAAAAACCAACTATGGTGAAATAGTACTCTCGCATGTCCCTAGGTGGGTATAAGAAGCTGATCATCAACATTATAAGGGAGTTGGAAAACTTAGTGCCGGTTAAGCCGAAATAAATATCTCCCTTCGGTTTTCATTTCCTAACATTTACTTTCTAATGGAAAGACCTCTTCATTCTCCCAAAATAAGTAGTGAATGTTAATCACCTTTGTTTTCGCTTGAAAATTACACCAGACACATTAAAACTACTTGTCCAACAGATGCCCTTGAACAAAGAAAGGAGGAGACCATGTTGTGTGAAGCAGAGAGCTCCTTCTCTTTCATATTTCTGGCTCCAGCACTGGGCTTGTGGGAAAAGGTGTGATCAATCACATTTGAAGTGTTTGATTGCTACCAAAGGTGTGGTGATGCAGCCAGCAACCACGGCAAAACAAAAATACTAGCAATCTCTCTGAGCTGTCCTTGTTCCTCTATGATTTATTAATTGGGTACATGGCTTTTGTTTCTTTGTGTCTGACTCTGAAAAAGGGGAAACATGGGGCACAGCTCCTCCCACAAAATAAATGTTGCAGCAGCCTATACCTAAACATTATCAATCTGACATGCTGTATGGGATGAAAACAAGGTGATTTTTCAGTCTGATCAACTGCAGACTACTGATTACCACCGCAGCTGCTATGCTACAGCCAATGTGCCTTGTCCCCTCTGGCCAGGCTAAACGAAGTGGTAACATTATAAATATATATATATATATATATATATATAAATATATATATATATATAATTTAAAAAACGTTATTTATACCTGGTTAGGAACACAAATAGGCTATAATTACATTTCTGAAAATGTGAATGTGATCAAAGTTGGTTTATATTTAATTGGGTTGGCTAGGCTAACTTGACCTTTTCAATCCAAAATTAATTAATTAATTACTTAAATGCTCTGTGTCCACACGTGCATGTTCCGCTCGCCAAATGTGTCATTGCAGAAGCATTGGAGAAGCAGTGTGCTACAGTTTCAACAAAGAGGCTTGTGCTGTAAACTGAATATTCTAGCGACTACAGAGTGTTGTGGAAATGTATTTCAGACACAATAACTGTGGATTTGACAATGTGTTCCAGGTTCTGGAGGAGCACTATTAGTGAAAGGTTAATGGTATTCTGGGTCTGAGACACAGTGGGAAGAGGGGGGATAAAGAGGGGAGAGGAGGAGGAGATGCAAGGATGAAAGGAACGCGTGACGGAGAGATGTACACAAAGTGCCGGTGGGCGACAAGGGCCTTGGACATTATACAATGTTTTCGAGACAATAGCAGTGTTCCTTTTCCATCTCTGTCACTCCTCGTTCCCCCTCACCCCCTAACACCCCTCCCCTCCCGTCCAAGGCCTGCTCTGATATAGAGGTGTGAATGGTTAGAAGAGAGAGAAACGGGTAATAGAAATAGACCATACTGACCATACTGGGCTACGTATTCTAACATTCTACCTGTTAGGTTTGATGTTGTATCCAACAGGAACACTTCAACATTCAAGCATGTGAAACCTAAGGGAAGCCATGAACATACTTCAAGCCTTCGACAACAAGCTATTTTTGCTCGTCTCTGTGGTACTGAAGGAGTAACAACCACCTTGATGCGACTGGGATGTTAACATGAGCTGATGACAATTCACACGTGTTGTGTTGATGGCAGGTCCTCTCTGCAAGTCTGTTTGCGTAAATACACAGAGTGTACAAAACATTAGGAACATCTTCCTAATATTAAGTTGCACCCCCCTTTGCCCTCAGAACAGCCTCAATTTGTCGGGGCATGGACTCTACAAGGTGTCGAAAGCGTTCCACAGGGATGCTGGCCCATGTTGACTCCAATCCCACAGTTGTGTCAAGATAGCTGGGTGTCCTTTGGGTGGTGAACCATTCTTGATACACATGGGAAACTGTTGAGCGTGAAAAACCCAGCAGCTTTGCAGTTCTTGATACACTCAAACCGGTGCACCTGGCACCTACTACCATACCCTGTACAAAGGCACTTAAATATTTTGTCTTTCCCATTCACCCTCTGAATGGCACACATACACAATCCATGAGTCGATTGTCTCAAGGCTTAAAAATCCTTCTTTAACCTGTCTCCTTCCCTTCATCTACACAGACTGAAGTGGATTTAACACGTGACATCAATAGGGGATCATAGATTTCACCTGGATTCACCTGGTCAGTCTATGTCATGGAAAGAGCAATGCTTTGTACCCTCAGTGTATGTGTGTCAGTGTGCATACGTGCATGTATGTATGTGTGTGTGTATAATAGCACGTGTACTGTATGTGTGTAAATGTGTGCAGGCTTGTGTGTTTATTGTTGGCAGCATGTACAGAGATGATGTTGACATGGATGAACTCATTGCCACGAAGGGACAGCTATAGGCTAGTGCTGCAGCATGGAAGACGTGTCTGCAAACAACATATCTTTCTTTGAGAAATGAGGCCAATAGTAGCTCCACGTTGCAAACACGCAAAAGCGCATAACCCCTCTGAGCTGATTACCATCAGTATAGGTGGATATAGTCAATACTAGAGGTTGACACTGAAGTGAAAATTCATTCCTGTCCTGTTTTGTCCTGTGAAACATTTTCCCATACTGTCCTGATCACCATCAGTTCTATAACCCTGGAACTTTCCTGTCCCATCCTGATAAAAATCACTCCAGTCATTTAACATTTTAGTAATTTAGCAGACACTCTTATCCAGAGCGACTTACAGGCACAATTAGGGTTAAGTGCCTTGCTCAAGGTTAGATCGACAGAGGATTTTTCACCTAGTTTGCTTGGAGATTCGAACCAGCAACCTTTCGGTTACTGGCCCAATTTCGGCTACCTGCAGTCCCATCCCGTTCTAATTTTTACACGCTGATATCAGAAATATCTTCCTCTGTAAGCTGCTCATCTGTCTGTCCCCTGCTCTGCGCGTGAGTAGCCATAGCAACTGCTCCGTTTGCCTGCTGCTCAGCGATCATGAGACAGTTGCCTGCACACACAGCTGATAACAAATTAGGAGAGTTTGGCAATGAAAGCAGTCCTTCTACTTACCCAGAGTCGGATGAACTCATGGATATGGACATGTGTAATTGTGCATGTCTCAGCGCACATTTTGAAGAAAGATTAAGGTAGTTTCGCAAGCGATTGCTAACTAGCGTTAGCGCAATGACAAAGTCTTCGGGATGAGCTAGCCTGCTAGCCGATCCTTTAGACTTCCAGTCATTGCACTAACGCTAGATAGCAACTTCCTTCAAACACAGTGAAATGAAAATGGTATCCATGAGTTCATCTGACTCTGGGTAAGTAGAGAAAGGGTATCATTGACAAAATCTCGCACTTTCCCTAATGACCTACCTTATGCCAAATATGTCCAATCGATGCATTTACTGTAGCTATTATTCAACAACATGGAGGACATCTTTAGCATAAAATCTAAACAAACACACAGGGATAGGCTAAAAACAAACATTCATGGTTCATGCTATTCTCCAAATGTCATCCACAGTATTTTAAACATGTAAATAAAGTATTTGGCACATATATCTGGCACCCTATGGGCCATCCTACTCTTCTCCTCAGATGGAACGGGTTTAGTTAAATACACAAACAATTGGGTTACACCTGTAACGTTGTTGGTAGTAGAGCAGCTATGCTGCTTCAGGCCATTTGTCCCCCTCTCCGGTTGGTATTTGATTAAACCGCTGCAATTTTTACAAGCCATGTACTTGGTTCCTTCGTTTTAAAAGACAACTCTATGAAATGTATCTAAAACATTGCTCTTTCCTTTTAATGGCTCAAATGTTAGTGATGGGTCCTTGGCTCCAATGAGACGTTGCAATTCTTATCTTGAAAGTTTCATACTTCACTGACGTACTTTGGCATCCGAGGTAAAGTAGTGACTGGCAGTGACTACAACTCGAGCGAGGTGCGAGAGTGAGCCGACGGAAAGAGGAGGGGGGAAATTACCATTGAATATAATTTTATTAAGTAAACTATATTAGGCCTACACCGTTTTTTTTTTTTTATGAAATGCTCCACACATGACATTTCTAACCCCTCCCCCCAAAAAAATGATTCCTGTACTGCGTGTTCCTGTGGACTGTTGATCCTGTCCTGTCCTGTCCTGAACTTGACTCTAGAACTTGACTCCCATTCCTGACGGAATCCCGCGGCACCCGCAAGACCTGCAGGAATCCTGTTCCTGTGTCAACCTCTAGCCCACACACCACATCAAGCTACATGCACAGCCTCCATCGGACCACACAGACAGCACAACGAGTCAGAACTGTTAGATACAGAATGTGCCTGGCATACCATCTCAGCCATTCTGAGCAATCTTTTCCACCCACAGAGTGCTGCTACCCTACCATCAAGCATATGGGAAACTGATTACTTTCATGTTCAAGCACCAGTAGGTTCTCCTGATGGAAATAATGATTTGGTATTTGGTATTTTATCAGGATCCCCATTAGCTGTTGTGAAAGCAGCAGCTACGCTTCCTGGGGTCCACACAAATCATGAAACACGAAACATTACATAATACTGAACATTAATAGACAAGAACAGCTCAGGGACAGAACTACATCAATTTAAAAAAGGCACAGGTAGCCTACATATCAATACATACACACAAACTATCTAGGTCAAATAGGGGAGAGGCGTTGTGCCATAAGGTGTTGCTTTATCTGTTTTTTGAAACCAGGTTTGTTTTTCATTTCAGCAATATAAGATGGAACAGAGTTCCACGCTATAATAGCTCTATATAATACTGTAAGCTTTCTTGAATTTGTTCTGGATTTGGGGACTGTGAAAAGACACCTGGTGGCATGTTTGGTGGGGTAAGTGTGTGTGTGTGTGTGTGTGTCAGAGCTGTGTGTAAGTTGACTATGCAAACAATTTGGTATTTTCAACACATTAATGTTTCTTATAAAAAGAAGAAGTGATGCAGTCAGTCTCTCCTCAACTATAGCCAAGAGAGACTGGCATGCATAGTATTTCTAATAGCCCTCTGATTACAATGAAGAGCAAGACGTGCCACTCTGTTCTGGGCCAGCTGCATCTTAACTAGGTATTTTCTTGCAGCACTCGACCACATGACTGGACAATAATCAAGATAAGACGAAACTAGAGCCTGCAGGACTTGCTTTTTGGAGTGTCAAGGAAGACACCAGAATGCACTTCCTCCACTTCTTGCTTCATAGGCCCCCTAGGGGATGAAGTTATGTAATTTCATTGTTGCTGCCCTCATTAGAATATCATATCACACACTCCTGCTGCACTCGTACTGTATTGCAACCTCTCTCTGCCATGCCTCAAAGGGCTGCCGGGGTAATGAGTGAGTTTAGGCATCCTTTCAAAGGGATGTGGGCCTTTCATTCCCCGCTGTCCCTAAGGACTCAGATCGGCAGTCAGAGAGATATCTGTCCTCAAAAATACTTTTTATTCCTTACGTCAACAGACGCGGGGAACATTCGCTACTTATTGTTTTCATTGTGAGACGCCAGACAGGGGATTCTGTACGTTCGTGCCATGATGCTCGGGTCACACATTTCCAAGGCCACTCATTTGTGCTCGCAGTGTAATTGTGGTCCGCCTCGTCTGTATTGGTGAAAAAACGAACCGGGTATCTCGTCTTGACGTCTCCTCAGCTTAGCACCACCCGTTGTTTTCACAGAGCTGAGCCTTCTTCATACCAGCTTCAGCCATAAAGCAACTTGTAAAGCCTCATAATGGTAATATTACCGGAAAATAGCTTTTATATCTACTGCTATTGTAGGCTCTCCTCTCCTCCAACCGTGCTACTCTAAAAGGGGCCAATGGAAGATAACCGTGGGGGGTTTAGGCTGGAAGTAGTAAATAGAAGAACTATGAAACAAAGACAAATTACATTAAGAATGATAGTAAAAAGCTTTGGAGCACCTTAAATGAAATTTTGGGCAAGAAGGCAAACTCTGCTCCATCATTCATTGAATCAGATGGCTCATTCAACACAAAACCCACTGATATTGCCAACTACATTAATGATTTTTTCATTGGCAAGATTAGCAAACTTAGGCATGACATGCCAGCAAAAGATGCTGACACTACACATCCAAGTATACAGTTGAAGTCGGAAGTTTACATACACCTTAGCCAAATACATTTAAACTCAGTTTTTCACAATTCCTGACATTTAATCCTAGTAAAAATGTGCTGTCTTAGGTCAGTTAGGATCACCACTTTATTTCAAGAATGTGAAATGTCAGAATAATAGTAGAGAGAATTATTTATTTCAGCTTTAATTTCTTTCATCACATTCCCAGTCGATCAGAAGTTTACGTACACTCAATTAGTATTTGGTAGCATTGCCTTTAAATTGTTTAACTTGGGTCAAATGTTTCGGGTAGCCTTCCACAAGCTTCCCACAATAAGTTGGGTGAATTTTGGCTCATTCCTCTTGACTGATCTGGTGTAACTGAGTCAGGTTTGTAGGCCTCCTTGCTCACACATGCTTTTTCAGTTCTGCCCACAAATGTTCTATAGGATTGAGGTCAGAGCTTTGTGATGGCCACTGCATTACTTTGACTTTGTTTACATTTTTTTTTATTTTGACTTTGTTGTCCTTAAGCCATTTTGACAGAACTTTGGAAGTATGCTTGGGGTCATTGTCCATTTGGAAGACCCATTTGCGACCAAGCTTTTACTTCCTGACTGATGTCTTGAGATGTTGCTTCAATATACCACATCATTTTCCTTCCTCATGATGCCATCTATTTTGTGAAGTGCACCAGTCCCTCCTGCAGCAAAGCACCCCCACAGCATGATGCTGCCACCCCCGTGCTTCACGTTTGGGATGGTGTTCTTCGGCTTGCAACCACCCCCTTTTTCCTCCAAATATAACGATGGTCATTATGGCCAAAAAGTAATAATTTTGTTTCATCAGACCAGAGGACATTTCTCCAAAAAGTACGATCTTTGTCCCCATGTGCAGTTGCAAACCATAGTCTGTCTTTTTTTATGGCGGTTTTGGAGCAGTGGCTCCTTCCTTGCTGAGCGGCCTTTCAGGTTATGTCGATATAGGACTCGTTTTACTGTGGATATAGATACTTTTGTACCTGTTTCCTCCAGCGTCTTCACAAGGTCCTTTGCTGTTGTTCTGGGATTGATTTGCACTTTTCGCACCAAAGTACATTAATCTCTAGGAGACAGAACGCATCTCCTTCCTGAGCGGTATGACGGCTGCGTGGTCCCATGGTGTTCATACTTGCGTACTATTGTTTGTACAGATGAACGTGGTACCTTCAGCCGTTTGGAAATTGCTCCCAAGGATGAACCAGACATGTGGAGGTCTACAATTTCTTTTCTGAGGTCTTGGCTGATTTCTTTTGATTTTCCCATGATTTCAAGCAAATAGCCACTGAGTTTGAAGTTAGGCCTTGAAATACATTCATAGGTACACCTCCAATTGACTCAAATGTTGTCAATTAGCCTATCAGAAGCTTCTAAAGCCACGACATCATCTTCTGGAATTTTCCAAGCTGTTTAAAGGCACAGTCAACTTAGTGTATGTAAACTTCTGACCCACTGGAATTGTGATAAAGTGAATTATAAGTGAAATAATCTTTCTGTGAACAATTGTTGGAAAAATTACTTGTGTCATGCATAAGGGAGATGTCCTAACCTACTTGCCAAAACTATAGTTTGTTAACAAGCAATTTGTGGAGTGGTTGAAAAACGAGTTTTAATGACTCCAACCTAAGTGTATGTAAACTTCCGACTTCAACTCTATCTGACCAAATTATGACAAATAAGCATTGTAATTTTGAATTCCGTAAAGTAAGTGTGGAAGAGGTGAAATAAGTATTATTTTCAATCAACAATGACAAGCCAATGGGGTCTGACAACTTGGATCGAATATTACTGAGGATAATAGCGGACGATATTGCCACTCCTATTTGCCATATCTTAAATTTAAGCCTACTAGAAAGTGTGTGCCCTCAGGCCTGGGATGGAAGCAAAAGTTATTCACCTACCTAAGAATAGCAAAGCCCCCTTAACTGGCTCAAATAGCTGACCAATCAGCCTGTTCCCAACCCTTAGCAAAACTTTTGGAAAAAATGGTGCTTGACCAGATAAAATGCTATTTCACAGTAAACAAATTGACAACAGACTTTCAGCACGCTTATAGGGAAGGACATTCAACAAGCACAGCACTTACACAAATAACTGATGATTGGCTGAGAGAAATTGATGATAAACAGATTGTGTGGGCTGTTTTGTTAGACTTTAATGCGGCTTTGACATTATCGATTATAGTCTGTTGCTGGAAAAAATGTTTGTGTTATGGCTTTACACCCCCTGCTATATTGTGGATAAAGAACACAGAGGGTGTTCTTTAATGGAAGCCTCTCCAACAAAATCCAGGTAGAATCAGGAATTCCCCAGGGCAGCTGTCTAGGCCCCTTACTTTTTTCAATCTTTACTAACGACATGCCACTGGCTTTGAGTAAAGCCAGTATGTCTATGTATGCGGATGACTCAACACTATACACGTCAGCTACCACAGCGACTGAAATGTCAGCAACACATAACAAAGAGCTGCAGTTAGTTTCAGAATGGGTGGCAAGGAATAAGTTAGTCCTAAATATTTCAAAAACTGAAAGCATTGTATTTTGTACAAATAATTAACGAAACCCTAAACCTCAACTAAATCTTGTAATGAATAATGTGGAAATTGAGCAAGTTGAGGAAGCAACACAAACATAGACACATGCATACAAACACATGATTACATACGTACTATACACACGGATTTTGTACACATGGATTTTGTGTTATATATATGTGGTAGTAGAGTAGAGGCCTGAGGTCACACACTTAATATGTTGTGAAATATGTTATGAATGTATTGTAATGTTTTAAATATATAACTGCCTTCATTTTCTGGACCCCAGGAAGAGTAGCTGCTGCCTTGGATCCCATAATAAATACAAATACAAATAAAAAGCATCTGAATCGACAATTAAATTTGACTTGCCTGGAGACGGGGAGAGGAAAGGAAGGGGACAGTTCAATTTATTTTTCTTGGTTGAGCTAGATAAAATGATTAGATAGGCTAAAGGTACAGCCACATACAATATTAACACATTGCTCTGTTAACACGTTATCTGCACCAAGGCACTTGCGCCCATGATGCTTTGCAAATCAAAGTTATCCACTTTCCCAGGCAGCATTTGGGAGTAGAAAACCACTAAAATGGAGAGATTGTCAGGCTGGTGATGGGGTATGAGAAAAAACATATCCAGCAGCGTGACTACCCAGACCCCCTTCCTTGGGAGCCTCAAGTCAGCCGCTGCTGTCATGGCAATGGAAGCTGCTAGCCCCCATCACATATGTGGCTCCTGGGAGGCAGAGCCCGTTCCTAGCCCTGTGATCCAGGAACAGATCAGGTTCCTAACAGACGCCCTGTCACCGCACACCTCCCCTTTGATCAGCCTGTTGAAGCATTCTCCCCTACCTCTTATCCCCCCGTCCTCCATCCAACCACCAACACCCGGGACCCTTTGATATCACTCGGTGACTATGGCAGTTGGCACGCTGTGACAACGAGAAACGTACGAACTCCGTATGAAAGGAACATAGAAAATATATACGTCAAACACTTTGTTTGCAGTATGTAGACTTTGTAGAGGAACGATTCTCGTTTGAAGTTTTCTTAGCCTCTTTCACCTGTCACTGGGTGATGCCCATAAAAAAATAAACAAAAATAAAAGAGCTGTTTTTAGAGAAGTTTAAAGTTATTTCCGTACAGTACAGAAGCGTGATGAAGTCACCAGAGAAGAAGTGTCAATGTGCAGAGCTAGGCTCCTTTCACTAATAGAAAGAGACTGCTTGGCTCTGCTGGGGCCCAGGCTGAATGCTAGTCGTCATCACAGATCCAACTGTAGGGCAGTGCAGGCTAGGACCCGGCAGACTGGAGAGAGACTGAAACACCTGCTCCTGCTACTTTTATTGAGTCACACTCAGACACAAACAACTATGACATAACATCTTACATAAGCCTTGCGCTCATCATCCCTAGAGCCAGTTAGGATTTTGTACAGAAATGTACCTGACCGGTAGCTTAGCAGGGACGTGAGGGTGAGGTCAAATCCTGGTGAAGGCACATTATTTAAAAAAAAATTAAAACCACACTTTCTGCACTATTGTTCAAATAATTTGCTTTATTTAGTATAGTATAAGCTTCTGCCTTAAGCATCCTAAATGATGCCATAAATTATTATTTTTTAAAGGGAAGCATGACGTAAACCTGGTATTCCTACTGATTTTAGGCTACTAAAGCCAACGATTTACCGCTGCGCCAAAGAGTTTTGATAAAAACAGTGGAGAAATAAAACGTCTATCTGATAATCACACGCTGCTATTTATTGTTGACCAGCAGATGTCACTAATGTGCATTGTGAACAAATAATGAAGCTCCGAGAAAGGAACCGTTTTTCTGCACAATTTGGTGAAAGCACCGAAGCCTTCAGAAAGCCTAGTTTCCCATCACTAGTTTTATTTGATTTGAGTTTGTTCTGCTGTGCCAACCTCATCAAAAATCGGACACATCCAGTTTTCAGGTGAAAAGGAAGAGAGCCTGTGACTCGACTTCCACTTTTGGATGTGCAACTCGCTGTTTACAGTCTCCGGTGTAACATGTAGCAGCTGGCTACAGCACATTTGCTAGCTTGCTCTCTGAAGTTGTTTCCATCTGGAATATTTTCAAGGCAACACTCCATCTTAACTCCTCCTCCACATTTACTGGATTGGTTGAACAGTGCAGAAGAAACCCTGCCCCAACAGTTTATTTTTCTCATCATGACAGAAATGTGCGGCATATAGTTAAACCGTTTCTTTACCCCTGCTACGTTAGGTTAGCCTCTTACTAGACTGAAAAATGAAAAGAGACAAAATACAATTCTAAAGTAATTCATAAAATTCAAAAAATCCACCAAGCTGTGTGGGCAGCTGGTTGAGAGAATGCCAAGAGTGTGCATAGCTGTCATCAAGGCAAAGGGTGGTCCTCTGTAGCTCAATTGGTAGAGCATGGCGCTTGCAACACCAGGGTAGTGGGTTCGATCCCCGGGACCACCCATACGTAAAAAATGTATGCGCACATGACTGTAAGTCGCTTTGTATAAAAGCGTCTGCTAAATGGCATATTATTATTATTATTATTATTACTTTGAAGAATCTCAAATATAAAATATGTTTTGATTTGTTTAACACTTTATTGGTTACTACATGATTCCATATGTGTTATTTCATAGTTTTGATGTCTTCACTATTATTCTACAATGTAGAAAATAGTAAAAATAAAGAAAAACCCTTGAATGAGTAGGTGTGTCCAAACCTTTGACTGGTACTGTATATACAGTAAAAAAACATCTTAGATCATATCACCGGAACACTGCCGCAGGCTTTGGACCTGCCTGTCATCCTCAGCATCTAGACAATAGCAGAGATGTCCTTTTCATGTGAATTTGTTATACCATCACAGAACTAGATATAGCCAGAGCTTATTCTATTTCTCTGAATCATAAATACAGCCTAAATCCAAATCAAGTGCATCAATATATAAAGAAAGGCCACGTATATTGGCACATCAAACTTTAGTTTCAGTGTCCATTACTAGACACGCATCTGGCGTTAATTAGTAGAGGTTACAGAAGTTACAGCGTGCCCCTTTTACAGAGTCCTTCTTTAAATCTCCACATAAAAGGGTTGAATCAGACAGATGAACCTTTACATGTGAGTGATTCATCATGAAACCAGAACAAAAAATACCATCATTTGGGGGATTTTTATGAAATATAATCCATAGAATAGTTGTTTGGAGGAGGATTGTTGACATATGTTTGACATTTGCATTTAAAAGCATAATTAAGAAATAATTAATCAAAGTTTGTGACATTTTGGCCTTACCCAGGTCCTTTAAGAGTCCATAATGTTTAATCTGTAGGTGCTACAGCGGGGGGAAAAAGTATTTAGTCAGCCACCAATTGTGCAAGTTCTCCCACTTAAAAAGATGAGAGAGGCCTGTACTTTTCATCATAGGTACACGTCAACTATGACAGACAAATTGAGAAAAAAAATCCAGAAAATCACATTGTAGGATTTTTTATGAATTTATTTGCTAATTATGGTGGAAAATAAGTAATTGGTCACCTACAAACAAGCAAGATTTCTGGCTCTCACAGACCTGTAACTTCTTCTTTAAGAGGCTCCTCTGTCCTCCACTCGTTACCTGTATTAATGGCACCTGTTTGAACTTGTTATCAGTATAAAAGACACCTGTCCACAACCTCAAACAGTCACACTCCAAACTCCACTATGGCCAAGACCAAAGAGCTGTCAAAGGACACCAGAAACAAAATTGTAGACCTGCACCAGGCTGGGAAGACTGAATCTGCAATAGGTAAGCAGCTTGGTTTGAAGAAATTCAACTGTGGGAGCAATTATTAGGAAATGGAAGACATACAAGACCACTGATAATCTCCCTCGATCTGGGGCTCCACGCAAGATCTCACCCCGTGGGGTCAAAATGATCACAAGAACGGTGAGCAAAAATCCCAGAACCACACGGGGGGACCTAGTGAATGACCTGCAGAGAGCTGGGACCAAAGTAACAAAGCCTACCATCAGTAACACACTACGCCGCCAGGGACTCAGTGCCAGACGTGTCCCCCTGCTTAAGCCAGTACATGTCCAGGCCCGTCTGAAGTTTGCTAGAGTGCATTTCGATGATCCAGAAGAGGATTGGGAGAATGTCATATGGTCAGATGAAACCAAAATATAACTTTTTGGTAAAAACTCAACTCGTCGTGTTTGGAGGTCAAAGAATGCTGAGTTGCATCCAAAGAACACCATACCTACTGTGAAGCATGGGGGTGGAAACATCATGCTTTGGTGCTGTTTTTCTGCAAAGGGACCAGGACGACTGATCCGTGTAAAGGAAATAATGAATGGGGCCATGTATCGTGAGATTTTGAGTGAAAACCTCCTTCCATCGGCAAGGGCATTGAAGATGAAACGTGGCCTGGTCTTTCAGCATGACAATGATCCCAAACACACCGCCTGGGCAACGAAGGAGTGGCTTCGTAAGAAGCATTTCAAGGTCCTGGAGTGGCCTAGCCAGTCTCCAGATCTCAACCCCACAGAAAATCTTTGGAGGGAGTTGAAAGTCCGTGTTGCCCAGCGACAGCCCCAAAACATCACTGCTCTAGAGGAGATCTGCATGGAGGAATGGGCCAAAATACCAGCAACAGTGTGTGAAAACCTTGTGAAGACTTACAGAAAACGTTTGACCTGTGTCATTGCCAACAAAGGGTATATAACAAAGTATTGAGAAACTTTTGTTATTGACCAAATACTTATTTTCCACCATAATTCGCAAATAAATTCATAAAAAATCCTACAATGTGATTTTCTGGATTTTTTTTCTTCTCATTTTGTCTGTCATATTTGACGTGCACCTATGATGAAAATTACAGGCCTCTCTCATCTTTTTAAGTGGGAGAACTTGCACAATTGGTGGCTGACTAAATCCTTTTTTCCCCACTGTACAAAGCAAATGTTCTTGTTTTATGAAGCTTTGCCGCTTGCTCTGTAATATGAGTAGTATTTTGATTTTAAAAAAGCACATTAATTGATGAATATTGAAAAATATAAACATGAATATTGAAAAACACCATTTTATATTTGCCTATTTTTTCAATATATTGTTAGAAATAATATACTCTACGGGCATATCAAAGTTACAGAGTGGAATGTCTGGTAGGTTTAAAGTTATGGCCCATTTTATACAGAGAATTTGGCATAGTGCTTACAAAATGGCAGAGACTCTTACAAATTGAATCATAACTCTAAAAGTAGCAGAGATCCCACTCTGGAACTTTGATATGCCCACAGAATATATTATGTTCAACAAATCTAAATTGTAATTTGTTTTTATATTCATGTTTACATTTTTCAATATTCATAAGTTAACATAGAAAAATATCTTATTGAAATCAAAATACCAATCATATTACATAGCAAGTTGTAAAGCTTCATATGACACCAATTGTTTTTTTGTAGCACCTACAGATGAAACATTATGGAGTCTTAAAGGAGGCCTGGGTAAGGCCAAAATGTCACATATATGCCAACTTTGATCAATTATTTCTCAATTATGCTTTTAGATACAAATTTCAAAAATATGTGAACAATACTTCCACTAAACATAAGCGCAAAAAAAAATATATTACATATATTACAAGTATACTAAAGTATACTTAAATATACAAAAGATTATAATAATATACTTCAAATACGAGATGTATTTTTCTAGTATATCTTAAGTACACTATAAATATAATATCATTACACTTTAACATACTTTTTTCAGTCTTTTAGTATACTATACAATGCATTCGGAAAGTATTCAGACCCCTTTTTTCCCCCCTCATCAATCTACACACAATACCCCATAATGACAACGCAAAAACAAGTTTTTAGAAATTGTTGCTAATTTCTTAAAAATCAATAACTGAAATGTCACATTTACATAAGTATTCAGACCCTTACCTCAGTACTTTGTTGAAGCACTTATTGCAGCGATTACAGCCTTGAGTCTTCTTGGGTAGGACGCTACAAGCTTGGCACACCTGTATTAGGGGAGTTTATCCCATTCTTCTATGCAGATCCTCTCAAGCTCTGTCAGATTGGATGGGGAGCGTCGCTGCACAGCTATTTTCAGACGTCACTCACTATGAGACCTTGAAGTAGTTGTTTCCCATGCTCGGCTTTTGTGGAGCGATGGGTAGCGAAGCTTCGTGGGTGACTGTTGTCGATGTGTTCGAGCCCAGGTTGTGGCGAGGAAAGGGACGGAATCCACACTGTGACATATCTACATGCATTAGTAATAATTGTATTTTAGGTATGGGAATTACAACCACTAATGATTAACTTTGTGTTGCTCAAACTCATTAAATTATACATTTAACGGTAGTAAAGCATTTCTAGGCCGTTGCATTGGAGACAATGATCAAACAGTCGTCTGACAACTCAGTGCAGAGTGTCAACACCGCCTATTCATCTACCCATTAACGCATTAACTGAGTGTACAAATCATTAAGAACACCTGCTCTTTCCATGACATAGACTGAACAGGTGAATCGAGGTGAAAGCTATGATCCTTTATTGATGTCACTTGTTAAATCCACTTCAGTGTAGATGAAGGGGAGGAAACAGGTTAAAGAAGGATTTGGAAGCCTTGAGACAATCGAGACATGGATTGTGAATCTGTGCCATTCAGAGGGTTAATGGGCAAGACAAAATATGTAAGTGCCTTTGAACGGGGTATAGTAGTAGGTGCCAGGCGCACTGATTTGTGTCAAGAACTGCAACGCTGCTGGGTTTTTCACACTCAACAGGCCCTCCACCCAATGGACATCCAGCCAACTTGACACAACTGTGGGAAGCATTGGAATCAACATTGGCCAGCATCCCTGTGTGTGGAACACTTTCAACACCTTGTTCATGCCCTGACGAATTGAGGCTGTTCTGAGTGCATAAGGGGGATGCAACTCAATATTAGGAATGTGCTCTTAATATTTTGTACACTCAGTGTAAATTCCAACAACCATTTCTCAAGCTTCATTTCATTTCTGTGAAAAGGGCAGGGCATTAAACAGAATAATAACATCTGTGAGATATCCCCAAACAGAAATAAATCACAATGTAATTTCCCCTCTCTCACCATGGCCTCTCCCGCTCTCCCACTGAGGTTCGAAGCAGACAGATGTCACCCTCTGAACAAATCACATCTCTGCTAGTCTAGCAGCCCAACTAGAACTGTTATGTGACCGCTCCACACACTCAGGTCAGTTGAGTTAGTGCTAAGCCCATATGAGAGAAGGGACTGGAAGCCAGGCAACAGAATACATTAAGGTGCAAGCCTGTCATGTACACACACACACATACACTCTTTTACATAACAGCAGTTAGGACCCATTGGATCACACAGGAAGGCATATAATAGACCATATGTTATCATGCACTTAGAGTAGAGTTCAAATGGTGAAAAGGACAGAGAGATCCAGCGCTAACCCAGGCACTTATGGCCATGAAACAGTAGACATAAGATGAAATGAAAAAAATAAAAAGTATGGGGTTGGGTGTGACATGAGGACTGATGCAATGTGATCTACAAGTCACATGTAATGGGAGTGCAGTACAGGAAATGGCTTTGGTCTTTGACTGCATTGGCTATATGGTCAGGTGACCCTGTTTGTGACTCATTTCAGTTAACCATTTCAGTTTGTTTTGAGAGCCATTTCAGAAGGGTAATGATGCAGAACATGTGCCAACATAGGGGACCTTTGATCTCAATGGTGATAACAGCATTAGACATTAATCTAAGTCGAGTTAAGCCAGAGAGAGTGGAGCGGATGTTGTTGGTTAAACTACTTTAGGCCCTAGTAAACAAACTATACACTCCCCATAGGATAACCCTTTTTGGTACCAGGTAGAACCCTTTTTGGTTCCAGGTAGAACCCTTTTGGGTTCCATGTAGAACTGTCTGTGGAAAGGGTTCTAGATGGAACCATAAAGGGTTCTTCAAAGGGTTCTCCTATGGGGACAGCTGAAGAACCCTTTTAGGTTCTAGATAGCACATATATAAAATTCAAGTTTTTGTATTTTTTTTGTTGTCAAGACAAACAAAAAAACACAAACCAACAGACATTACACAAATAGCACCTTTTTTTATAAGAGTGTTTGTATGGCTTAGGAAGAACGAATAGAAAAGTGCACTCCTATTGCTCAGGAACAATGCATATTTAACGGCCCTATAAATAAAACAAGGCCATTATTAAATATGTAACACTGTACCATTAACATATATTACCCTTGGCAGACAACCAACCAGAGGTAGCGGGAACCTTTTACAGTGGATATCTGAAGGTTTGAGATTCAAATGGTATGAGTCCTTCTGATAGAGTGCACTTGGTGTACCTATTTAAATGAACCATCAACATTATCATAGCTCTTTTGTGCAGAGGGAAAAAAAGAAAGAAAAGTGAAAGTGAAAAATACGGTCCTTAAGTAATAGGAACTTTCCATTTTGCCTTACAAAAAAATGGCTTATACAGTTGAAGTCGGAGGTTTACATACACCTTAGCCAAATACATTTAAACTCAATTCCTGACATTTAATCCTAGTAAAAATTCCCTGTTTTAGGTCAGTTAGGATCACCACTTTATTTTAAGAATGTGAAATGTCAGAATAATAGTAGAGATAATTATTTATTTAAGCTTTTATTTCTTTCCTCACATTCCCAGTGGGTCAGAAGTTTACATACACTCAATTAGTATTTGGTAGCATTGCCTTTAAATTGTTTAACTTGGGTCAAACGTTTCGGGTAGCCTTCCACAAGCTTCCCACAATAAGTTGGGTGAATTATGGTCCATTCATCCTGACAGAGCTGGTGTAACTGAGTCTGGTTTGTAGGCCTCCTTGCTTGCACACACTTTTTCAGTTCTGCCCACACATTTTCTATAGGATTGAGGTCAGGACTTTGTGATGGCCACTCCAATACCTTGACTCTGTTGTCCTTGCCACAACTTTGGAAGTATGCTTGGGGTCATTGTCCATTTGGAAGACCCATTTGCGACCAAGCTTTAACTTCCTGACTGATGTCTTGAGATGTTGCTTCAATATATCCACATAATTGTCCTTCCTCATGATGCCATCTATTTTGTGAAGTGCACCAGTCCCTCCTGCAGCAAAGCACCCCCACAGCATGATGCTGCCACCCCCGTGCTTCACGGTTGGGATGGTGTTCTTTGGCTTGCAAGCCACCCCATTTTTCCTCCAAACATAATGGTCATTATGGCCAAAAAGTTATATTTTTGTTTCATCAGACCAGAGGACATTTCTTTAAAAAGTAAGATCTTTGTCCCCATGTTCAGTTGCAAACTGTAGTCTGGATTTTTTATGGCGGTTTTGGAGCAGTGGCTTCTTCCTTTCTGAGTGGCCTTTCAGGTTATGTCGTCCAGCATCTTCAGATGGTCCTTTGCTGTTGTTCTGGGATTGATTTGCACTTTTCGCACAAAAGTATGTTCATCTCTAGGAGACAGAACGCGTCTCCTTCCTGAGCGGTATGACGTCTACATGGTCCCATGGTGTTTATACTTGCGTACTATTGTTTGTACAGATGAACGTGGTACCTTCAGCCGTTTGGAAATTGCTCCCAAGGATGAACCAGACTTGTGGAGTTCTACTATTTTTTTTCTGAGGTCTTGGCTGATTTCTTTTGATTTTCCCATGATGGCAAGCAATGAGGCAGTAAGTTTGAAGGTAGGCCTTGAAATACATCCACAAGTACACCTCCAATTGACTCAAATGATGTCAATTAGCCTATCAGAAGCTTCTAAAGCCATGACATCATTTTCTGGAAATGTCCAAGCTATTTAAAGGCACAGTCAACTTAGTGTATGTAAACTTCTGACCCACTGGAATTGTGATACAGTGAATTATAAGTGATATAATCTGTCTGTAAACGATTGTTGGAAAAATTACTTGTGTCATGCACAAAGTAGATGTCCTAACTAACTTGCCAAAACTATAGTTTGTTAACAAGAAATTTGTGGAGTGGTTGAAAAACGGGTTTTAATGACTCCAACCTAAGTGTATGTAATCTTCCGACTTCAACTGTAAGTCTGAGATAAAATATTTATTTGCTTTCAGTCTGTTAAATGCTACGTTATTTTAAACGCATCTCACACTGCAATAACAATAACACTAGCATTCATGGGGCACATAAATAAGCTAGTGGGATTCATAACTAGTATAAAATATGACATACTGTCACACATCAAGAAGAGAAGGAATGTTGCTTCTTCATTCAGGCTGCCCATGAAAGTCGTATGAAAATCAGCCTGTTTAAGCATGCGCCCCCATTACCCATATCGATGTGTGGAGCGATATCTGCCAACAGATCTTTGTCACTTTGACAGTACCCTAACTCACTGTGAGCTGTAAATGCCAATGCCTGCCTCAGGCACTATAGTGAAGTGATGTGTACTGGAGTTGGTGTCTCCAAACGTCACACCTTAGCTCGCAGGGGGAAACCTAGAGTTATGCTTGGTTAGCAGACACTATCTGTGATAGACTGTAATGTATTCTGAATGTTTAATGGTAAAAAATATGGGTATAAATGCACTATATATATATATATACAGTACTATATATAGTACACTTTTTTTTTAAGGTGGTCAGCTTAATATTGCAGATAGATTGTAACTTACATCAATGTAATTGTCTGCATCACTTCCAATACCCCATGTATATAGTACAACTTAGTTATGCTCATACTCTGGATCAGCCTGATGTCTCTCATGATTCCCTGAGGCGTTCAAGAACACTACTAACGTCCTTACCTCTGTTGCCCTAGCCTAACTTGGCCTCACCTAACCTAACTCAACTCAGGGCTATAGACTGGATCTTCTCTCTGATTACCAAATTGTAAAAAATAAAACAAGAAAGCGCTATTGACTTCAACTGACTTGAATTACGAAAAGATGCTGACAAAGCATTTCTCAAACCAGCTAGACAAGTAATCTCCTCTGCTGCCTGATAGCCAAGGCCCATGAGGGACCTAATTACAGACATGCAATTTATAGCACCCAGTAGGATCACCACACTCCACGTAAGCTACTGTATAATAGATTAGCATAGAATAATTCACAGCAGTTGTCCTCAATATGTGCCGCACAGCACTCAGGTTGACCTCTGTCTAGTGTCTACCCACCCTGTGCCCACACACACATGCCAAGCCACACAGCTGTTGCAGGGATCATATGCAAGGCGCTGGAGCAATGTGATGATGTGGCAGAAATACTATGGAGAACATTGACCCCCTGACTCAGGGAAATATGCCAGCGCAGCATCCACCTCCTCACATAGATCTGCATAAACAGACATAAACAGGCAACTTGAACAATGCCGCTCCACCACTCTAATGCATTCCACTGCTGTTTGAGGAGCGGGTTGTGTAATTGTTTAACCTGCTGTAAAAGTGTACAGCTTGTGTGATAACACAGCATGTGTAATTTCTCACTGGGGCCAGGGTCAAAAGACTGTCACGATAAGAACCTCTCAGCAACAATATCTTGCTTCATAAAGACTCTGTCAATCATAGGTGCTTTGTTTATGTTTGCAGCTGTTTGGATGTAAAGCCAGAGGGAGAACAAAGAGAGAGGAGATCGTCCTGGAGCGTTGCATTGTGGGGGAAGGGGTTAAGTGGAATACAGACAGTACTGTACGGAACGCAGCCTGAAGTACCGCTCTTTGATGGGACATTTCCACAGCAGCAGCTCTCCTTCTTAATTGTGCATGGCCATCCCTCATCCTCTGCTCATCAATAGATCCTCTGCTTTTTGGGTTGTTTAGTCATGTTTTTTTTGTTTTATATTTAGATTAGGACCAATCTGCTCGAGGCCCTTTGTAGTGAGTGAGTTGGGGAATGTGATCCTGCCTGTATAATCCTGATCATAAACCTGGCACACCCACGTCTGCCTCCATCTGCCTCCTTTCCCGGCCCTTATCCCAACCTGATGTGTGTCAGTAAAGTCTCAGCTCAGGAATCCTCTCAACTGGCACACTAACCTTGGCAGCACTAATGCTAATGCATCTGGTTAGATGTACACAGGCCCAGATGTGGCAGCATTGCCTGCTGACATTGAGCCGGATAGGTCTGTATGGATCCCACCGTCTGATAGGAGAGGATGCAGATGGTTACAGAGAACATTGTCATTTACTGTATATCATCCACCTGACAGGCTGCACAAGGCTGTGGGAGGGGGGAAGAGGAGGGGGAGGACACTGATATTCACAGGGTTTACTGTGTGTCATGGTTGATTTGCTGGCCAAGTGCTGTGCCCACTAGGACTAATATAAAGGTCCAGACAGTAAAATGTGACTTTGGACGTGCACAGCACAGAAGCAGACCTGGCAGTGAGGTCTGTCCCAGCCCGGCACAGCGCAGTATCCATCCATTAATACCCCATCTCACCAGGCAGTGAGTGGCACCGGTCCAGATGCCTGGCAGCAGAGGTCAGAAGCAGGCTGATTGAGATTCTGGTCGCTCGATAGGCAGGATGCAATGGGATTGAGTCACATCGGAATGCGGCAGCCGGGAGTAGGAGGAGTAATCCCACAGAGCCAGATCTGTTCCCCAGAGGGTATTCGGCAAGTGATTAGTTCTGTCTGTGCCAGTGGTTACAGCAGAGCGGGAGAGAGAGAGAGAGAGAGTGAGAGCGCATGAGAGTGAGAGTGAGAGTGGGAGAGGGAGAGAGAGAGAGATACAGGGCAGGATATAAAGTCAAAGGAAGGCCAACTGTTGAGATAAGATAAATGATGTGTAGGAATTTAAGGTTGACTTGTGTAATAACAGGGGATGGGACTTTATGAATCCCAATAATCCATCAGTGAATGATATTTAATATTCTATAGTCAACCTAATGAGATAAGGTAAGCATATATTTATAAGCAGCACAAAGTCATTACTCCCATACTTAACCTCTACCGCAGTGTAAAATGGCAAACCCAATGGAACTGAAAGACCATCGTTTGCCTCCCTAGTAATTAGGAATTCAAATTAGAGCCTTCCTAAAGGTTGCAAGCTAATTATTGCAATTACAATGTTACATTTTAATGGCGAAGTGCCATAGATGCATCATCCTCTCGCTTTGATGTCATCCAAACGAATAAGAAAGGTCAAATAGACAAGTGGCGTAATGAAAAAGAATGTGTCTTAGCGAGATAATAATATATGGAATAATATATAGAATACGATTTCGCTAATGGAAAAGTGTTGGGGAAATGAGAAAATTATACACTGTGAGATGCCACGGTCTCTCTCCTTTCTTGCATAGCCACGGTAACAGCCAACATGAGATGCAGAAGGCCATAGAGCCCAAGAAATTGACACTGCAATTGCTACCCGCCTTTTCAGACTCAGAGGTGTAAAAAGGTTTCAAGCACAGTATCAATGTGCTTCCATCTTAAAGGCTGGTTTCTGGAGTGAGATGGGGGAGTGACGGACCCCCCACTTCAGTCATAAGCCTGGTCTTCACATCTGTTCCATGACAGTGTGGGGTAACAGAGAGAGAGAGGGGGGAGGGGGAGCTTAGTCAAATATACTTCCACAGCAGCCTATTTGGGCTTGATAAGGATCAATTGGTACATTACATGCTGGGCTGATGGAGTGGAGGGGGGTTGAGGGGTTAAGGGGTGGTACTGGTGATGGGAGTGGGGTTATGAGCACTGTGGAGGTGTCATTAAGTAAGGGATCTGGTAGCTGGCTGGGATGTTAGTCTTTGTAGAACATAATTACACATATATAAAACACACTTCCTGTAAATCACACTCCCTATGCTCATCAAGGAGCCTTTCTATAGTCATCAAAAAGCACCATGCTGACTACCAGCCTACTGTAGAAATATCTGCCTCAATCCCACTGAGAAATGCATCAAAAATGTCATCAAAGAAACCCATTTGGTGCTGTGCCTTTTTCTTTTGGAGAAGGCCCAACAATAACACAGATTTGGAAAAGCCTTGTCCAAAAGGAATGTATTACGTTCATTTAACTGATGCAGGGATATAATCAATAACACATTATTGACTGTTGATGCAAGTAAGAGCATAGTCATTGTGAAACAATCAGCATGGGAGCAGATAATGAAGGCCAGCTTGCAGGTATGAAGCCTTGTCAAAGATGCCAGCTACATCAAGGTACTGTGTATGATAGCACTTGCCTAGCTCTCTTCACAAAAACAGGACAAGTATTAATATGCGTCTGACACTTGTACGTGTGATGAAAACACCTTGCACATTTTGAGGATAACATCACTTTACCAAGTGTTACATTAGCATACAGCTACTACTGAAGTACTACTTTATCGTGGAGCGTGATTGGGTCCTTGTGGTGAAGACAGGTGGGGTTTCTCACCAGTCTAAACTTAATTACCCCACTGAAGTGCTCGCTAACATGCCATCCTGATTGATGAGCCCATGACTTTGAGTTAGACTTTAAATGATTCATGGCCTTACGGACTGGATGGAAGAACACCCGTTTAATAAGTGCTTACTAAGCAGGAACCAAACCCTGTATTATCAACAGATCAGGTGATTAGTCCAAAACTGCTGAAATATAGCACCTCAGTGGACATTGTTACTTTAGCCTACAGGCTCTGCTCAACCGAGAACAACTCTAACCAATGTTTCCCAAAACATTAATGAGATCTCCGGTAGGCGATCACTAATGACGACTGAGCTAATTTTCCACACAGAAGCGATATTACACTTTACATTCATTTCAAAATGCATCATGAAATATTCATGCCCCTTTCATCTTGATGTAGATCTGAGATTATAGTGAAATATGATTAAACTGTATTCATTTTAGAGAGATACATTTTGGGACATTTCAGGAACAAACCTCAACAGTTCCTTTTTGTCTTGCCATGATTTGTATTACCTGAAAGCATACATGTTTTACGGTCTTCAAGTAAAAAACAATTATAGCTGTAAATCATATTTCTAGAAAATCCAACTGATTTCAGGAAAATCCTTACAAACACTTCCAAGGCCAGGATGCTCCACCAGGCCTATTCTCACATTTAAATAGTGAACCCAGGAGCAGATGGTGCAGCCATGTGCCTTATTATAGAGCCATGCTGGTACTGACACCCTCAGACTGGCAGCATGATGTCCTACATGGGCGGAGGGGACTGTCATTTCATGTGTCCCTGCCTGTCACCTGTCTTAGAGACAGAGGTTTAGAGGGTGGAAGACGGGATGGAGGGGGGGGGGGGGGGGGGGGGGAGAATATTGCAGAAGGTCAGCTATCCATTATCGCGGGACAAAGAACACCAGACAGCACTAATAGATCTCGAGAGATACCTCGGGAGCGCATACACTCTTTGTCAATTTGAGGTCAGTGTATCTCAAGATTCCGATGTCAAGTCTTATTTGTCACCTCCGGGCACATAGCAGAATGATAACAGTCCAGACATGCACACAGATCCTTGGCAGCTGTTAAACAATTCCTAGCCAATATCAGCCTACCCATTAACACACACAGGGAGTGGATCAATACAAGAATGCAGAGGGCAACATGTAACTAACCAAAAAAAAGGAAACACCAACATAAAGTGTCTTAAAAGGGCATTGAGCCACCATGAGCCAGAACAGCTTCAATGCACCTTGGCATAGATTCTACAAGTGTCTGGAACTCTATTGGAGGAATTCAACACCCTTCTTCCACAAGAAATTCCATAATTTGGGGTTTTGTTGATGGTGGTGGAAAACGCTGTGTCAGACGCCACTCCAGAATCATCACTGGGAAGCCCTCCTGTTCTCCACTCATTACCTGTATTAACTGCACCTGTTTGAACTCGTTACCTGTATAAAAGACACCTGTCCACACACTCAATCAAACAGACTCCAACCTCTCCACAATGGCCAAGACCAGAGAGATGTGTAAGGACATCAGGGATAAAATTGTAGACCTGCACAAGGCTGGGATGGGCTACAGGTCAATAGGCAAGCAGCTTGGTGAGAAGGCAACAACTGTTGGCGCAATTATTAGAAAACGGAAGAAGTTCAAGATGACGGTCTATCACCCTCAGTCTGGGGCTCCATGCAAGATCTCACCTCGTGGGGCATCAATGATCATGAGGAAGGTGAGGGATCAGCCCAGAACTATACGGCAGGACCTGGTCAATGACCTGAAGAGAGCTGGGACCACAGTCTCAAAGAAAACCATTAGTAACACACTACGCCGTCATGGATTAAAATCCTGCAGCATACGCAAGTTCCCCCTGCTCAAGCCAGCGCATGTCCAGGCCCGTCTGAAGTTTGCCATTGACCATCTGGATGATCCAGAGGAGGAATGGGAGAAGGTAATGTTGTCTGATGAGACAAAAAAAGAGCTTTTTGATCTGAACTCCACTCGCCGTGTTTGGGGGAAGAAGAAGGATGAGTACAACCCCAAGAACACCATCCCAACTGTGAAGCATGGAGGTGGAAACATCATTCTTTGGGGATGCTTTTCTGTAAAGGGGACAGGACGACTGCACTGTATTGAGGGGAGGATGGATGGGGCCATGTATTGCGAGATCTTGGCCAACAACCTCCTTCCCTCAGTAAGAGCATTCAAGATGGGTCGTGGCTGGGTCTTCCAGCATGACAATGACCCGAAACACACAGCCAGGGCAACTAAGGAGTGGCTCCGTAAGAAGCATCTCAAGGTCCTGGAGTGGCCTAGCCAGTCTCCAGACCTGAACCCAATAGTGTGTGGGTTCAGTGTGTGCAAACCTGTTCAAGATCTACAGGAAACGTATGATCTCTGTAATTGCACACAAAGGTTTCTGTACCAAATATTAAGTTCTCCTTTTCTGATGTATCAAATATTATGTCATGCAATAAAATGCAAATTAATTACTTAAAAATCATACAATGTGATTTTCTGGATTTTTGTTTTAGATTCCGTTTCTCACAGTTGAAGTGTACCTATGATAAAAAATTATAGACCTCTACATGCTTTGTAAGTAGGAAAACCTGCAAAATCGGTAGTGTGTCAAATACTTGTTCTCCCCACTGTACACTCACATATACATTCATGTTACATAGGGCTGGGAATTGCCAGGGACCTCACAATACGATATTATCACAACACTTAGGTGCCGATACAATATGCATTGCAATTCTCACGATTCGTACTGTACTTTTATTATGATTTCATGTTAAAAACATATTTCTCATCATATGTCTGCTGCAGAGAGACAAGAGAGAGCCATGACAAAACAAGTTTTGATCAGTCCTGGAAATAAAAGTGCTGAAAACAAATTGGCTCCCTATTAAAAAGAAGATGGAGAACAATCTATGTTTTGGTGAAGGTACAGCCAACTAGCGCAAAAATAATATTGCGATATTGTCAAAACGATACGATACGATATATCGTCCAAAATAATATCCCAAAATGTAACTGCATCAATCTTTTTCCCCCATCACTAATGCTGCACACACATCACAACTGCTGCTACCAGACTCTTATTATGATTGCTAAATACTGCATAATTTAAACACATTCGCCCCAATCCCCCTTTCCCCAAAACAGGTGTAAATATTGGACTGTAAATTGTGCCTTCCTGTATTATACTTATGCTAAAATGTTTTCTTATCTTTTATTATTTATTATTGTTGTTGCATTGTCGAGAAGGAACCTGCAAGTAAGCATTTCACTGGACAGTGTATGCCATACATAGGACTAACACAACTTGAAACTTGAGAACTCCAATAAGTGTTCAATTGGGTTGAGATCTGGTGACTGAGATGGCCATGGTATATGGTTTACATCGCTTTCATGCTCATCAAACCATTCAGTGACCACTCGTGCCCTGTGGATGGGGGCATTGTCATCTTATGGGGGCATAGCCATGGTTGCTAAAATAATAGCTTTGGTCCAGTTTTTCGCAAGTACTCATTAAAGTGTTGCTAGTGGTTGTACTAAATGATCTTCTAATTACCCAAGTTGCTTTTGTTTAGTTTGTGAACATAGTCAATGTAGCTAGCTAGCTATAGTTTATGTTAGCTAGTAGCTTCTTGACTAAATATTAGTAAAATAACGTGGTGTATAGTCGAGGCCATATGCAACCAAAATCAACTTTATTTATCCTTATTTCATTTCACAAGACAGAATGAACTTGCGCGTAAGCAATCGCGAATTGAACCTCTGCGAGTCTTGAGCTTGAACGCTGCCATTGGACGTGACGCAACGTGAGCGCAACACGGGCAGTATAGCTGCTTTCATTGATTTCAAAGGAATCATTCCCTCAATGACTGATGGCAATGCCGGATGCACGATGGCTGTAGTGTAGCAGGGCCATAAGCCTGATGGGATGTTAATTGCTTAATTAACTCAGGAACCACACCTCGGTGGAACCACCTGCTTTCAATATACTTTGTATCCTTCATTTACTCAAGTGTTTCCATTATTTTGGCAGGTACCTGTAGCTAGCCAGACACACATGCATGTATTAGCTGACCTGGATTGTTTAGTAGCACATTAACTGTGTTCCCACAGATATAAGAGCATTGTCATGTGAAGCATAACCGACTATAGCTCATGTGACGAGGGAGCTGCAAGCTGCGGCTGGTGCTCCGTGGCCCCCTACCTGCGGTACAAAATAAGTAATTCTCAAGCACTGCAGCTTGACATTAAGAATACTCACTGGATTTACGGTACAAAGGATATACATCTAGGTGCTGCATCAGTGGAAAAATGCACTGCCATGATTGGGCAATGATGAGGAGAGACCTCGGCTAAAAGCCGAATTGCACAATCTCAACTAGCTCAGGTGGAACAGATTAATTAAAAGTGGTCCTGCGTTATGTAATGCCAATGGAAGCGAATGATTAAAAGTAATTTTGAATTATTGAAAAAACACTGGTCCACCAGTGTGCAATACAAAATAAAAAGGGGAGACCAGACGTTAAATTGTGCCACTGCTTATCCCATTACTCATATGCACAGGCATTTCTTGAACTTTCTACTCCCAGTGTCTTGATTTTGTAAGGCACATGAGTGTCCCAACATAAACCCTAGCCTGTATAGTCTTGTGGATTTGCGACGTGATTGGAGATCGATTTCACAGACACGGTCTCGCCCTTTTTATGTCTTTTCGAAAAAGATCAACATAAATAAACATGTAGGCTAGGATCTGTTCAGCCAACATAGTTGAAAATAATTTCCAAATGCATTCTTCATAATAAACACTGTCTTCACATTCTTGGTTACCATCTCCATTAGGATATAGTGCACTTAACACACAATCGAATCGATTTAGAAAATGCAATGGCTATGACAGAACTTAAGAATCATATTTCACAATGTCGCAAAGCAGTTTGGTGTGCTGTAAGTGTGCATGCAGTATTTGTCACAAATCAAGACAGAAGGATGATCAGATTAAAGAATGTTAGGAGTAAATATCTGGATTGGGGGAACAAACTTGATAATGACCATATCTACATTTCCTGTGGTTGTTTATGTGGTGAGACAACCAAACGAGACTAGAGTAGTGACCTTTCTGCTAACGAATCATGGTATGAGGGTTACTTTTGAATGGTGCAATAGCCTATCCATAGAGCATTACGCAGCATTCTGTTGTAGACCCCCACCACGTCAAACAAACCACACCTGATCCACACCTAGTATTAGCCTACCCTAAAATGCAATTACACATGGAACTCCACTATCACATAACAGCTCAATGTGACTATACTCTTACCTCTGTAGAAACAATTATCCATTTTCTCTTAGTCTGTTTTGTCCGAATTGAAAAAGCTTGCATATGAGAAAACAATGAAATCATGATGATATATGGTTACCTCTATTCCTGAGACCGATGTTGCCTCTCCGTTATCTGTCAATCTCCAGTAGGCTATGCAACGAGGTAAATAGCCCGAGTAGATTTGAGCAGTAAATGCATCGATTCCCCAGTAGCAGAGTGAAGAAGCACCACAACCAGCCAAGATTTCTGGACTTGGTGTCCAAAGAACACTCACTTGCACCGCGGAGGGCAGTTGCGTTGCAATTAGTTCCCTCAGATATTATCACATAAATGAGTAGCATCTATGTGTGCAATATCCAAATTTGACATTTTTACGTTTTAGCGTCAAATGAGCCGACCCAGACCGAAGAGCCCTGTTTCTCAATGTTTTCTGTAGAACGCAACGGTCATTCCATATAGTGGCAGTGATTGTAAATTAATCTGTTGAGTCCAGATTATCCGTGCCCCGATTTCGATCGTTAATAGCCTTGTTAAGGCAGGAATATCCGTATCAGGTATACATCCTTGGAGCGAAGACCTGCTAGAAGTTGAGTCGGCGGTGTCCAGTGCTAACCTGACGACTCACACTACATTCTTCCGCTGCTCTGTCCTTCGCGGAGAAGAAACTAACGTCCGTGGGCGTGACGTACGGTTTGGATGGAGTAAGGAGTCTGGGTAGCCATGCAAGTCCGGTGTAGCACTGACAGGCTGTGAGCGGCCGGCAGCGGTCTCCGTGCGGAGTAAGGGGCGTTTCAAGGCGAGGTTTGCGCTAGTTTACGCATGCATCGCACCCCTCGATGCACTGAGTATTAACAGCCTTCTCTCCACAGCTACATGCCGCAGCCGGCCAACAAGCTCTTTCCACCTCCTATTGGGAAAATGGTACTGCGTTTATGGGATTACAAATCGGAATGAAGGGTAACGATGACTGTCAAATCATGCCATCGAGCGTGGTGTTCTGCCTTAGGAGACAGTGTATTGACTGCTGTCAAAGAATACGTCATATTGACGCCTTTATCACAAAACAGAGGACTCCTTATCAAATAGCAAGAAAGAGCACACAATGTATGATGATGATGCGTGCGCGTTGATGAAGCGTCTACATTAACCAACCCACAGCAGGGAGTGGATTACTGTGCTCAATTTACATGTTTGAGATTTCATAGGAATATTTGAACGTGCGCAATTATAGGATTAATTTGAGGAAATGTTCTACATGCAAACCGCTATATTTTCAAAGAGCCATATGATGGGGATCATGCAGAGAGGGGCTAAGATACGTGGTCAGAATGTGTATCCTTTCTGACACATGTAGATTGGAAATGTAATATAGCCTATTATATTTAAGTGAATATATGATTAAGACTAGATACCACAATGACACAATCGCACCAGTAAAAACTGTGATTTCAGGGCCCGGACACGCCATATAGCTAGTCATTTCAGCACCATGGACAGCGCCGTGCACGCATAGACATTCAGCACCGATTTCTCACGTAGTAACATGGACAGCAGCAAGCTTTGGTTCTGAAAATACGGTCTGATCACATCACAGCTCTCAATCCCTCAGACACGTTTCTCTCTGCTACCTCTTTGACAGAGCGGCTCCTCACAATTTTGATGTCATTTTAGGGATGACTGCTTTAGGGACTCAGCGTCAGACGATGATACAATGATGATTCAGAATTGGAACCACAGTCAGTGGCGAGTAAGCCGGTTAACTACACTCACTGAGTCAGAGCAAGGACAAAAGTTTAAAAGGACAGTATAATTAATCAGATTGTTTGGTCTAGGAAATTTGACCAAATTGTTGGTCACAAGACATAAATATGTTTATATATAGTGTATTTGAAGCATACAAGCACTCCATTATACAGTGGATATAAAAAGTCTACACACCCCTGTTTTTGTGATGTAAAAGAATGAGACAAAGATAAATCATGTCAGAACTTTGTCCACCTTTAATTTGACCTATAACCTGAACAATTCAATTGAAAAACAAACTGAAATCTTTGAGGGGGAAAAATAAAAAATAGAAAACTCACAATAACCTGGTTGCATAAGTGTGCACACCCTTAAACTAATACTTTGTTGAAGCACCTTTTGATTTTATTACAGCACTCAGTCTTTTGGGGTAGGAGTCTATTAGCATGGCACATCTTGACGTGGCAATATTTGTCCACTCTTCTTTGCAAAAGAGCTCCAAATCTGTCAGATTGCGAGGACATCTCCTGTGCACAGCCCTCTTCAGATCACTCCAGAGATGTTCAATTGGATTCAGGTCTGGGCTCTGGCTGGGCCATTCCAAAATGTTAATCTTCTTCTGGTGAAGCCATGCTTTTGTGGATTTGGATGTGTGCTTTGGGTCATTGTCGTGTTGAAAGGTGAACTTCCTTTTCATCTTCAGCTTTCTAACGGACGCCTGAAGGTTTTGTGGCAAAATTGCCTGGTATTTGAAACTGCTCATAATTCCCTCCACCCTGACTAAGGCCCCGGTTCCAGCTGAAGAAAAACAGCCCCAAAGCATGATGCTGCCACCACCATGCTTCACTGTGGGTATGGTGTTCTTTGGGTGATGTGCAGTGTTTTTGCGCCAAACATACCTTTTGGAATTATAGCCAAAAGAAATCAGACCATAACACATTTTCCCACATGCTTTTGGGGGACTTGATGTTTGTTTTTGCAAACTTCAGCCGGGCTTGGATGTTTTTCTTTGTAAGAAAAGGCTTCCGTCTTGCCACCCTACCCCATAGCCCATTCATATGAAGAATACGGGAGATTGTTGTCACATGTAGCACACAGCCAGTACTTGCCAGAAATTCCTGCAGTTCCTTTAATGCTGTAGGCCTCTTGGAAGCCTCCCTGACCAGTTTTCTTCTCGTCTTTTCCTACATTTTGGAGGGACGTCCAGTTCTTGGAAATGTCTCTGTTGTGCCATATTTTCTCCACTTGATGATGACTGTCCTCACTGTGTTCCATGGTATATGTAATGCTTTGGAAATTATTTTTAACCTTCTCCTAACTGATATCTTTCAACAATGAGATCCCTCTGTTGCCTTGGAAGATCTCTGCAGACCATAGCTTTTGCTCTGAGATGCAACTAAGAAAATGTCAGGAAAATCCTACTAGAACAGCTGAACTTTATTTGTGATGAATCAGAGTCACTTTAAATGATGGCAGGTGTGTAATGACTTCTATTTAAAATGAGTTTGAATGTGATTGGTTAATTCTGAACACCGACACATCCCCAGTTATATGAGGGTGTGCACACTTTTATTTTTCATTTCTCCCCCTCGAAGATTTCAGTTTGTTTTTCAATTGAATTGTTCACATTATAGGTCACATTAACAGTGGAAAAAAGTTTTGACATGATTTATCTTTGTCTCATTATTTTACATCACAAAAACCTGGCATTTTAACAAGGGTGTGTAGACTTTTTATATCCACTGTAGGTGTGTTCCAATCTCCTCCAATGGAATTCACTTTCTTGAGGTTATGATTTGTGTCCTTGACTCAGAACCAGAACTACTGGGCTTGAGTCCCTATCTGGTTTTCCTTGGATTTGCTACAATGGTGTCAAAAGTGAGATGAGGCTGCCAGGACATCTGAAGTGCGGGCAGATATTAGTGAGCTCCAGAAAGAGGGATTAATAGTGTAGCCATCCTGGATAAGTGCATTCCTAGCTCCCCCAAGGGAGTTAACTCTTATGGAGAACATGTTTGCTTGGGAGAAACCAGAGGGACATGGGTTTGAGTCCCAGTTGGACTTATGGAAAAAAGTACTTAACTCTTAACTATCTGTCTCTAGTAGCAGGCATACTGTCTCTGGCATATTCCATCAGGTTCTATACCAATCAATCGATCCATCAATCAATCAATCCCTTCTCAATCCCTCAAATTAGAATTAGCCTAGGTTAGGTTTAACCACATTGATTTCCACAGTAGTCTGCACATGTTTTGGGAGTTTCTTTCTATTCGGTGGATGGGATGGGATGAAAGCAGGATACTCAAGTAGATTCCAACAACATACTGTAGCGTAAACACAGTTGTTGAGGTTGACATCCTTCCGAATGGATGCACATTTCCTGAATTACTAGGTGTTTCTTTTATACATACACATTTTAAAGAGCTGTCAATAGTGAATAAAGTACTTTGTCTACAATTTTGTCTCATTCACTGTATTTTGATTTCTGTTTAGCAAGTGCACCTGCATACATCACAAGGCCAGCATGTTCAACTTTGTTCTTCGGGAATGTTGAGAATATCAGACAACTTTGAAAAGCCAGTAGTTGTTTGAAAGGTGTCCTTCAGTGACACAGAGGTTGAACTCAGCAGACCTTTCGATATCTCACCAGGCACGTCATTCATTCTACCACTGGGGAACTGGGAAGGAGTCCGTTCGAGAGAAAAGGAGACAGAGAGAAAGATCGAGATCCGCAATTGCAAGAACAAAGAGATGGAAGAGATATTCCGCCAGCGGATGTCTATCTCAGAGAGGGCAATGAAAGAGTGACTGATTGACAATAAAGAGGTGAGGAAAAGTCAATACTGGACGGGATCAGGAAGTGGGAACAAGGTTTTAAGTTTCCCGGTGAATAACCTGACAGACTCAGGACAGGGGCAAAAATAAACTTCACTATTGTTTCTGTAACAGAGTAAGATAAAGGAAGAGTAGACTAACTGAGAACACGGAAGATAAGGTGAAACCTGGAAAAACAGAATTACAAAGATAAAGGTAAAACATTCCCAAGAACCAGACAAGAGTGTGTGTAGTAGGGTACTGTACTCGATAAGGTAAAGCACAACAAAAATCACAAAATATTTGTTTCAAGTGCAGATACTGTAGGAGTGAGAACAGTTCTCTTAAGGTTACCTGAGTTTCTGAAATTGAAGCTACAAAATCAGCATTGCGAACGTCTCCTTCTTCAGATATGCCCGGTTCGTGTTAGTAGTTACATTGTGAAGGTAAACACTGACTTACACAGAATTCCCATGAGATTTCCTAGTTCAGAGCTAAAGAACAGGCTGTGGAACATTTTCCAACCTTGTCTCGAAGCATTTTCATCTCCCAAAGACACTGTCACGATCGTTGACGAACGAGAAGGACCAAGGCGCAGCGTGATAAGCATACATGTTTATTTAACAAATGAACACGCGACAAAACAACAAACGAAACGTGACGTCCAAGGTAACACACAAACATACCTTACACGGAACAAGATCCCACAACTAACAGGTGCCAAAAGGCTGCCTAAGTATGGTCCCCAATCAGAGACAACGAGCTACAGCTGCCTCTGATTGGGAACCACCCCGGCCAACATAGATCTATACATACTAGATCTAACCATAGACAATCAACATAGCACAACACAACACAGAAAATACACACCCTGGCGACGTGCACCACTGGCTTGGTGCGAGGGACAGGAACAGGCCGGACCGGGCTGGCGATACGCACCACTGGTTTGGTGCGAGGGGCAGGAACAGGCCGGGCCGGGCTGGTGACGCGCACCACAGGATTGGTGCGAGGGGCAGGAACAGGCCGGACCGGGCTGGCGACACGCACCACTAGCTTGGTGCGAGGGACAGGAACAGGCCGGGCCGGGCTGGCGACGCGCACCACTGGCTTGGTGCGAGGGGCAGGAACAGGCCGGGCCGGGCTGGCGACGCGCACCACTGGCTTGGTGCGAGGGGCAGGAACAGGTCGGACCGGGCTGGCGACGCACACCACTGGCTTGGTACGAGGGACAGGAACAGGCCGGACCGGGCTGGCGACGCGCACCACTGGCTTGGTGCGAGGGGCAGGAACAGGCCGGACCGGGCTGGCGACGCGCACCACCGGCTTAGTGCGGGGAGAAGGAACGGGTCGGGCCGTACTGGGAACACGCACCACTGCCTTAGTGCGGGGAGCAGGAACGGGCTGGACCGTACTGAGAACACACACCACTGGCCTTGTGCGGGAAGCAGGACTGGGTCGGGCCATACTAGGAACACGCACCACTGGCTTAGTGCGGGGATCAGGAACGGGCCGGACCGGACTGGCGACACGCACCACTTGCTTGGTGCGAGGAGCTGGACTGGGTTCCCTTATAAACCCTCGCTCCTTCTGCTGCCTAACCAGCTCCTCTCGCTGTGCCTCTACACTCTCCTTCTCCCTTATAGCCTCCTGTAATAAATAACTCCTGCTCCCTCTGGACCAATAGCCCCCGTAACCCGGTGGCCTCCTCTCCTAACCTGCAGAATCGCCCTGTCGCTGCCTCCTGCTGCCTCGTCGTCCACACCGTGTGCCCCCCCCCACATTTTTTTTTATTGGGGTTGCCTCTCGGGTCTCCGTCGTCGGCACTGTTGGCGCCGTTCGCGTTGCCGCTGCTCCTCTCTATATCGCGCCTCCACTGTCTCCTCCCAAGGATGGCGATCCATCCCGGCCTGAATCTCCTCCCAAGTCCAGGATCCCTTCCCGTCCAGGATCTCCTCCCAGGTCCAGGCTGTCTGCTCCTGGACACAATGCTTGGTCCTATTTTGGTGGGATCTTCTGTCACGATCGTTCATGAACGAGAAGGACCAAGGCGCAGCGTGATATGCATTCATATTTATTTACGTACTGAACATATGACAAAACAACAAACGAAACGTGAAGTCCAAGGTAGACAAATAACATACCTCACACGGAACAAGATCCCACAACTAACAGGTGCCAAAAGGCTGCCTAAGTATGGTCCCCAATCAGAGACAGCGAGCTACAGCTGCCTCTGATTGGGAACCACCCCGGCCAACATAGATCTATACATTCTAGAATCTACACCATAGAAACAACATAACACGGAATATACACACCCTGACTCAACAAATAAACGTCCCCTGAGTCAGGGCGTGACAGACACAAAGGACTTTTCACTCCAATTAATGTCACAGACAGAAGGAAGGCACAGACCTTAAACAAAGTGGGATGATTGATCCTGCATTTTGTATGAGGGAAAAATAAGATACACTGTATTATTTTTCAATGCAGAAGAAAACATTGATATAATTACATAATTCATAGTATATACGTATTTTCATTACATTGTCATATGTTTGCATTTCTAATGTGATACTTACACAAACATACTCTATCATACAGTTATGTAAGTGCAGCTGCTGTTTGATCAAGTCAAGAGAAGGTTATGATTGTAAATTATGTTCAATGTAATGGGTGTGTCCTGTCTATATAACTGAAAATATAATTGTGACAATCAGTTGTTTCAGATCTGATAGGTAATCTATAGTGTAATAGATGATTGATGGCTACCTCCTGGCTAAATGATCATTGAAATCTTGACAGGATTTGTTAGGAGGATGTGGTCATTCCATGGTTCAGAGCCTTCCATAGGTGCTTTTTCATATATCCATTTATTTGTCAATTCATGCTTATTAATGGTGAATTTGGTACACTTTTGACACATAATCCACTGCAATGTCTTGCATGCTCTGAGCTCTAGGGTGTGTATCAGCCAGGAAAGCTAAGCCAAGCCAATAGCATAGGTAGGCGTCAGTGATGAACGGCTACTGTATAGTACAGTGCTGTTTTTCAAATATTACTTGCAGCTAAATGAATATGACTATGTTTATTTTGATCATGCAGCAGATTCCTGGGAGCTGAAATTGATTTTGATTCATGAATGTATGCATGCAGAGTGCAAGACAAGGTGCGTGCTGCAACACATCATGACATTAACAACTGCCTTGATACATATTCTGAAATGAAGTACCAAGGAAAATCCCCTTACATGCAGTATAGGCTGAGTTATGTACATGGATGCAGCACATACACAATTACATAGACACACACAAATATAGATGCATCATTTGTGTCACAGCTAAGGCCTGTGTTTGCCATGCTGAAGAGGAGCTGAGGAATGGATCATGGTTAATGATGAACTCGCTGCAGTAAAATACTAATCATCCACAGCATGCTGAAATTGGCTTTCCAGAATGACAACATGCTGAAGTTTGCACCAGTGGTAATCAAACCAGCTTCACAGCCTACAGTCCATCAATAACTATGCTGAACATATAAACTCTATGAGCAAGACAAGTGCTGCTAATGTTTTTTTGTTTTTGTTGTTTTTTTCTCTCGCAAATATATATATATATATATATATATATATATATATATACACAGTGGGGGAAAAAGTATTTAGTCAGCCACAAATTGTGCAAGTTCTCCCACTTAAAAAGATGAGAGAGGCCTGTCATTTTCATCATAGGTACACGTCAACTATGACAGACAAAATGAGGGAAAAAAATCCAGGAAATCACATTGTAGGATTTTTAATGAATTTATTTGCAAATTATGGTGGAAAATAAGTATTTGGTCAATAACAAATGTTTCTCAATACTTTGTTATATACCCTTTGTTGGCAATGACACAGGTCAAACGTTTTCTGTAAGTCTTCACAAGGTTTTCACACACTGTTGCTGGTATTTTGGCCCATTCCTCCATGCAGATCTCCTCTAGAGCAGTGATGTTTTGGGGCTGTCGCTGGGCAACACGGATTTTCAACTCCCTCCAAAGATTTTCTATGGGGTTGAGATCTGGAGACTGGCTAGGCCACTCCAGGACCTTGAAACGCTTATTACGAAGCCACTCCTTCGTTGCCCGGGCGGTGTGTTTGGGATCATTGTCATGCTGAAAGACCAGGCCACGTTTCATCTTCAATGCCCTTGCCGATGGAAGGAGGTTTTCACTCAAAATCTCACGATACATGGCCCCATTCATTCTTTCCTTTACACGGATCAGTCGTCCTGGTCCCTTTGCAGAAAAACAGCCCCAAAACATGATGTTTCCAGCCCCATACTTCACAGTAGGTATGGTGTTCTTTGGATGCAACTCAGCATTCTTTGTCCTACAAACACAACGAGTTTAGTTTTTACCAAAAAGTTCTATTTTGGTTTCATCTGACCATATGACATTCTCCCAATCCTCTTCTGGATCATCCAAATGCACTCTAGCAAACTTCAGACGGGCCTGGACATGTACTGGCTTAAGCAGGGGGACACGTCTCGCACTGCAGGATTTGAGTCCCTGGCGGCGTAGTGTGTTACTGATGGTAGGCTTTGTTACTTTGGTCCCAGCTCTCTGCAGGTCATTCACTAGGTCCCCCCGTGTGGTTCTGGGATTTTTGCTCACAGTTCTTGTGATCATTTTGACCCCACGGGGTATGATCTTGCGTGGAGCCCCAGATCGAGGGAGATTATCAGTGGTCTTGTATGTCTTCCATTTCCTAATAATTGCTCCCAATGTTGATTTCTTCAAACCAAGCTGCTTACCTATTGCAGATTCAGTCTTCCCAGCCTGGTGCAGGTCTACAATTTTGTTTCTGGTGTCCTTTGACAGCTCTTTGGTCTTGGCCATAGTGGAGTTTGGAGTGTGACTGTTTGAGGTTGTGGACAGGTGTCTTTTATACTGATAACAAGTTCAAACAGGTGCCTTTAATACAGGTAACGAGTGGAGGACAGAGGAGCCTCTTAAAGAAGAAGTTACAGGTCTGTGAGAGCCAGAAATCTTGCTTGTTTGTAGGTGACCAAATACTTATTTTCCACCATAATTTGCAAATAAATTCATTAAAAAATCCTACAATGTGATTTTCTGGAATTTTTTCTCTCAATTTGTCTGTCATAGTTGACGTGTACCTATGATGAAAATTACAGGCCTCTCTCATCTTTTTAAGTGGGAGAACTTGCACAATTGGTGGCTGACTAAATACTTCTTTCCCCACTGTAGCTGTACCATGATATTTGTATTGCTACTAAGTAACCCTCCAATTGTTCTCCACTAATTCCCCCACTAAAGCCCCTCCCCATCCCAAGTTGGGCCGTCATCCCAGTGTTTAGCATACCACCTCCGTCCCCCCGAATCCCTAGGCCCCCGAGAGGCCAGGACCGATCCATCGAAAACAGCACACAGTGCCACCCACAAAACAGAAGCAGGTCAACCGCGAAAAGCATTTCCAATGCTCTCAACTCATATATATATATAATAATTTGACAAGCAATTATTGTTTTGGCAAACAATTGTTGTGGTTCATCCTATATTCTCCCTAACATCATTACCCCCTTGCAACAGATGTGGCATAAACATACACACACATACTCTAACACACTCAACCCCTTTCCTCCGCAATTAACCATAAGATCAGATGCTCAACGGTTGTTACATCCAGAGCCCAACTCAAGAAAGGACTTGATTTACGAATGCATATACAGTTACAGCTGTTTAAGAAAGCATACAAGATTGAGCAAAAATGGACAACAATGTGAGATTTGATTAACCTATTTAATCTATGTCAAGTCCTAGGTGCTGGAGATCAGATCAACCCTCTTCACCTGAGACACAAACACTCTGGTACCCCGTTGTAACCATTTTTCCCAAGCATCTCCGTGCAGTCAGACCTTTGATTATTTTGGGCCACTTGGGCCACAATAATAAGCCCCCTCTCTGATTGTCCGAGTGTGACCCCCTCCCCATGGTTTACTGCAGCCAGTGTTGCCAGCACTGCCACTACCTGGGTGGGGGTACCCCACCGGAATCCCCACCGGCTAGGTACAAGGTCATCAAGGTTCTCATTAGCAGCTTTGAGAATGTCCTTGTATATTATGCTCTCCCATCAGGGGGCTCTGGCTCTGTAGGACCAACCCTGCCAGGCAGGCTCAGAATCTTGAGGTGGCGATGCTGCTCAAGTAGGTCTCTGACCGCATTTATTTTTCTGTTTAGGCTGCATATAGGCAACTCACAGCAGGTCCATAAAACAGATGGGGACTTCTCTTTGGTGTATGGGTCACTCAGGTGGGTGTCTAGGATATAGGGTTGGGGATCGTTCCATCATGATAGGACAATTCAAAAATAGATTAGATGTATACTTTATTTTAAAATGTATATCCCTCATCTGCACAAAATTGAAAGCTCTCTCTCACAACCCCTGTTCACAGACACATGTTGGTTCTGGGATATGCAACCATTTCCTTTCTCACTCACTTAACGGCACACTTTTTCAAACACAAAAACACACACCACACCTTCCATCACAATTCATCCACACATACCCACATACTGTGCCTTCTATGTCTTCTGTTCACTATGTTTTTATCTCCACTATGTTGACTGAGTACATGTGTTCTAATTAGTTGTATTTGAAGATGTATTATTTTGCTTGTTATCTTTTCTTGTAATACCGTTTTATTCTTTTATAAAATACTATACATACTATAAATGTTCTTTATTATTACAATCCCTACCATGGCTAGTATTGGGTGCTCCATTATTCGACTCCTCTATTATAACTTTCAGAATAGCCATGGAGTAGTCTTTGTGTTGCGGAACATTTGGTTGCCCATATACAGTTTATCGACAACGAGAGCAACACGCTTTCCTTTTAATCTATTTTCCTTTAAGATTGGGTACAGAACTTTGCGCCGTTCTGCAATCTCCCTCGGGAACTGATCATTAATTCGTATTTTCGTGCCAGCAAGTATTTTACCTAGACTTTTAACCATTACTTTATCCTTAAAAAAAGCAAATTTGGCAACTATTGGACGCTCATATCTCTGTCCTCTTTGTCCGAAACGGTGTACACGTTCAAGTTGGATTTTATCGACAGCCTCGAGTGGGATTTGAAGCGTTGTTAGAAAGAAGTCCTTCACAATAGTCTCGGTTACCTCTCCCTCTTTTTCCTGGATACCCGTAAGTACTAGATTTTTCCTCGTCGATCTAGTTTGCATGTCTAGTAAGGCTTCTCTCAGAAAGTTGTTCTCCTTTTTAAGTTCCTTAACGTCCGTCTCTTTTAGTTTTTTTGTAACTTTCTCCATTATCGCAGCTTTTCTGTCACTCATTTCAACACTCGCCTTCAACTCTTTTACATCATTACTGACCAACTCTAATATGCCCAGTTTGTAATTTATCGACTTCAAAAGGTCGCTTTCCACACTTACCAGTCCCAGTGGTGAAAAGCATAAATCATCAGTATCAGTCGACGAGTCGCGTTTTCTCTTGGAGATTGATTCTCCTCGTTTATGTTGCACATGAATGATGCCTTTACAGAGCTCAGGTAATATTGTTAAAGGGAAACACAGTCAAACCTAACTCCATTATATGCATAATACAAATATGAAGCTTGTAAATTGCAGCAATTTTTATGCTTACAACATTTCAGTGCACAATAGCAATACAGTGCTGCTCTTGGTAAACATATTTATTCTGTCCAGAAATAGTTTTTCATGAAGAACAATATGCTAGTGTCTTCTGAGCTTCTTGCGAGCTTCTTTCCGAGAATTTGCCATGTTTACCTTACATAATATTCAGACAACGTCTAGGAGACCAGCAATAGTTTTTTTATTCTGGCTTGATTCCTTGAATAAGGGAATAATGAGAAAGAGTCCGTCACATGACGATCATCGGTCATGAGAGGAGCCTTAGGGCAGAGACAGACTAGATTGCTATTGAGTCAGCAGCCAGGCAGGGAAGGGCAGGTGTGTTGGAGATGCTCATTGCAGTGTTAATAATCAGTTGTAACACCATCAACCCTTGGGCCTGTTTTCTGTTTCTTTTGGTTTACTCATGAGACCAACAGACAACACACTTCAAATCATCAGTTGCTTTTAATTGAAGACCTGGAAAGATCTGCGTTCAGATATTCTTAGAGGATACTGGCTGAATCTCTAGTTAGGGACTGGATGACAACATGTACACTACCGTTCAAACGTTTGGGGTCACTTAGAAATGTCCTTGTTTTCGAAAGAAAAGCATTTTTTTGTCCATTAAAATAACATCAAATTGATCAGAAATACAGTGTAGACATTGTTAATGTTGTAAATGGCTATTGTAGCTGGAAACGGCTGATGTTTAATGGAATATCTACATAGGCGTCCAGAGGCCCATTATCAGCAACCATCAGTCCCTCCTAAATGGCGACCATCGTAGAGACAGTGCAGCATCACGAGGACTGTCTCTCCAGACTCTGCAGCGCCATGGACAGCGTGCTGGCAACCATCCTGCGTTTGGATGGGAATGTGCAGTCCCTCCATCCTCCAGCACCGGTTACGGCACCAGCCCCCACACCACCACTACCTGCCTCCGTCCCATCTGAGCCGGTCCACGGAATACCCCTGTCCCTCCTGGAGTGCTTGTTGTGGAAAATAATCACTATACTTCATTAAAAATACAAAGTTCTTCCAGAGTTTTTGTAGAATCAAGAATGACTTTATTACAATTTCAACAAAGCCAGGATAATCTGCAGATTAGGCCCCCTCTCTCTCTCTCTTCCCTAGCTACATAGTCTCCTTTACACACACCCTAGCTTAAAATCCCTCCCTCTTCAGTTTCCCACTCTTTATCACTCCGCCCACTTCCTTTGTCTATGATGGCGGCTAAGTTAAACTTTGATTCAGTTCAGAATCAATAGTAATACAATCAATCAATCCCTTATCTTGCAAAAACACTCATGTTTAGTTTAAACTCTGTTCAACCCCGGCTCTCCCGGGCTTGACCTGAAGACTGATTGTTGAACATGACAGGTCCATTCTTAAATCTTTCAAACATAAACAACCCCACCCCATCATGCTGTAATTAATCAAGAAGATAGCCCAGGAGAGACAAAGGTTTAGCCTGAACTCTGTCCAACTCTGGCCGCTCTTTCCACTTTGTTTGAAGAGAGAGGCAAAAGGCCACAGTCTGGTTTCAGTCTCTGATAAAGTAGGACAGCCATGGATTTAAGTAAGAGCGAGCCATTCGACCCTAGGTCAGATTCCCACTTCACCCACACACACAGTGAAATGACCCAATTAAGTTATTTGCCTAGCAACAAAGAATTCTAACTCTATGTTCGTGATTAACCCAGTTTTATCTCATAGTCCACTAAAAAATCTCCATCACGCTTTGACGGCGCGCCAGCGAGATGCAAGGAATTCCTTCTGCAATTTGACCTGTACCGCGCTCGCTACGCTGAGGCTATCGCCGGGAGCCATCATCGACTCAGTGGGTTTTGGCCAACATGTCTCTGGACCTAATTTCTACCGGCATGTTAAATGTGCAACCTGAGGAAAATAAACTCTAGACCACCTTTACTCCACACACAGAGACGCATACAATGCTCTCCCTCGCCCTCCATTTGGCAAATCTGACCATAACTATATCCTCCTGATTCCTGCTTATAAGCTAAAACTAAAGCAGGAAGCACCAGTGACTCGGTTAATAAAAAAGTGGTCAGATGACGCTAAGCTACAGGACTGTTTTGATAGCACAGACTGGAACATGTTCCGGGATTCTTCAGATAGCATTGAGGAGTTCACCACATCAGTCACTGGCTTCATCAATAAGTGCATCGAAGATGTCATCCCCACAGTGACCGTAAGTACATACCCCAACCAGAAGCCATGGATTACAGGAAACATCCGCACTGAGCTAAAGGGTAGAGCTGCCGCTTTCAAGGAGCGGGACTCTAACCCGGACTCTTATCAGAAATCCCGCTATGCCCTCCGACGAATTATCAAACAGGCAAAGAGTCAATACAGGACTAAGAATGAATCGTACTACACCGGCTCTGACGCTCGTCGGATGTGGCAGGGCTTGAAAACTATTACAGACTACAAAGGGAAGCACAGCCGCGAGCTGCCCAGTGACACAAGACTTCCAGACGAGCTAAACCACTTCTATGCTCGCTTCGAGGCAAGCAACACTGAATCATGCATGAGAGCACCAGCTGTTCCGGATGACTATGTCATCACGCTCTCTGTAGCCGATGTGAGTAAGACTTTTAAGCAGATCAACATTCACAAGGCCGCAGGGCCAGACGGATTACCAGGACGTGTACTCCTCACCACTGGTGTCCCCCAAGGCTCAGTTCTAGGCCCTCTCCTTTTCTCCCTATACACCAAGTCACTTGGCTCTGTCATATCCTCACATGGTCTCTCCTATCATTGCTACGCTGACGATACACAACTAATCTTCTCCTTTCCCCCTTCTGATAACCAGGTGGCGAATCGCATCTCTGCATGTCTGGCAGACATATCAGTATGGATGACGGATCACCACCTCAAGCTGAACCCTGGCAAGACGGAGCTGCTCTTCCTCCCGGGGAAGGACTGCCCGTTCCATGATCTCGCCATCACGGTTGACAACTCCGCTGTGTCCTCCTCCCAGAGTGCGAAGAGCCTAGGCGTGACCCTGGACAACACCCTGTCGTTCTCCGCCAACATCAAGGCGGTGACCCGCTCCTGCAGGTTCATGCTCTACAACATTCGGAGAGTACGACCCTGCCTTACACAGGAAGCGGCACAGGTCCTGGTCCAGGCGCTTGTCATCTCCCGTCTGGACTACTGCAACTCGCTGTTGGCTGGCCTCCCTGCCTGTGCCATTAAACCCCTACAACTCATCCAGAATGCCGCAGCCCGTCTGGTGTTCAACCTTCCCAAGTTCTCTCACGTCACCCCCCTCCTCCGCACACTCCACTGGCTTCCAGTTGAAGCTCGCATCCGCTACAAGACCATGGTGCTTGCCTATGGAGCAGTGAGGGGAACGGCACCTCTGTACCTTCAGGCTCTGATCAGTCCCTACACCCAAACGAGAGTATTGCGCTCATCCACCTCTGGCCTGCTGGCTCCCCTTCCTCTGCGGAAGCATAGTTCCCGCTCAGCCCAGTCAAAACTGTTCGCTGCTCTGGCACCCCAATGGTGGAACAAGCTCCCTCACGACGCCAGGACAGCGGAGTCACTCACCACCTTCCGGAGACATTTGAAACCCCACCTCTTTAAGGAATACCTGGGATAGGATAAAGGAATCCTTCTACCCCCCCCCCCCCCCCCCCAATTGTAAAGTGGTTATCCCACTGGCTATAGGGTGAACGCACCAATTTGTGAGTCGCTCTGGCTAAGAGCGTCTGCTAAATGACGTTAATGTGCCCTTGAGCAAGGCACTTAACCCTAATTGCTCCTGTAAGTCGCTCTGGATAAGAGCGTCTGCTAAATGACTAAAATGTAAATGTAAAATGTACTCCGAGCATGTGCTGACCAACTGGCAAGTGTCTTCACTGACATTTTCAACATGTCCCTGACTGAGTCTGTAATACCAACATGTTTCAAGCAGACCACCATAGTCCCCGTGCCCAAGGACTCTAAGATAACCTGCCTAAATGACTACCGACCCGTAGCACTGACATCTGTAGCCATGAAGTGCTTTGAAAGGCTGGTCATGGCTCACATCAACACCATTATCCCAGAAAACCTAGACCCACTCCAATTTGCATACCGCCCCAACAGATCCACAGATGATGCAATCTCCATTGCACTCCACACTGCCCTTTCCCACCTGGACAAGAGGAACACTTATGTGAGAATGCTATTCATTGACTACAGTTCAGCATTCAACACCATAGTGCCCTCAAAGCTCATCACTAAGCTAAGGATCCTGGGACTAAACACCTCCCTCTGCAACTGGATCCTGGACTTCCTGACGGGCCGCCCCCAGGTGGTAAGGGTAGGTAACAACACATCTGCCACACTGATCCTCAACACAGGGCTCCTCAGGGGTGCGTGCTCAGTCCCCTCCTGTACTCCCTGTTCACCCATGACTGCATGGCCAGGCACGACTCCAACACCATCATTAAGTTTGCCGACGACACAACAGAGGTAAGCCTGATCACCGACAACGATGAGACAGCCTATAGGGAGGAGGTCAGAGACCTGGACGTGTGGTGCCAGGATAACAATTTCTCCCTCAACGTGACCAAGACAGAGGAGATGATTGTGGACTACAGGAAATAAAAGAGGACTGAGCACGCCCCCATTCTCATCGACGGGGCTGTAGTGGAACAGGTTGAGATCCTTGGTGTCCACATCACCAACAAACTATCATGTTCCAAACACACCAAGACAGTCGTGAAGAGGGCACGACAAAGCCTATTCCCCCTCAGGAGACTGAAAAGATTTGGCATGGGTCCTCAGATCCTCAAAAAAATTATACAGCTGCACCATTGTGAGCATCCTGACTGGTTGCATCACCGCCTGGTATGGCAACTGCTTGGCCTCCGACCGCAAGCTTCCTGCCATCCATGACCTCTATACCAGGCGGTGTCAGAGGAAGGCCCTCAAAATTGTCAAAGACTCCAGCCACCCTAGTCATAGACTGTTCTCTCTGCTACCGCACGGTAAGCGGTACCGGAGTACTAAGTCTAGGTCCAAAATACTTCTCAACTGCTTCTACCCCCAAGCCATAAGACTCCTGAACAGCTAATCATGGTTACCCTGACTATTTGCACTGCCCCCCACCCCATCTTTTTACGCTGCTGCTACTCTGTTAATTATTTATGCATAGTCACTTTAACTCTACCCACATGTACATTTTACTTCAACTACCTCAACTAGCCGGTGCCCCCGCACATTGACTCTGCACCGGTACCCCCCTGTATATATAGCCTCCCTACTGTTATTTTATTTTACTTCTGCTCTTTTTTTCTCAACACTTTTTTGTTGTTTTATTCTACTTTTTTATTAAAAAATAAATGCACTTGTTGGTTAAGGGCTGTCAGTAAGCATTTCACTGTAATGTCTGCACCTGATGTATTTTGCGCATGTGGCCAATACAATTTGATTTGATTTGATTTGAACCTACTCATTGACACAGTCATACCCTGGATCTAGTTTTGTCCCATGGAATAAATATTGTGGATCTAAATGTTTTTCCTCATAATCCTGGACTATCGGACCACCATCTTAATAATCCAAGATGGCGTAGTAGTGCAGTCCTGTTTTTGTCGTGTGTCTGTAAATACCCAGTTTTTTTGTATTTTTCGTACATATTTCCCTATCAGACTTTTCATCCTTCTACAAAATATACTTTCCTGCAACTCGCCTCACTCAATGTGGAACAGATTATATTATTGACTTACCTTTTATCTAGAATCTCCAGTTGAAACTAGCTAGTCAGCTAACTAGCTACTTGCTATTAGCCACAGTTAGCGGTATTTCACCCAGAACATTGGATTTTTCTGCCGGAATAATTTAATCACTGGACATTAATCACTGGATCGCAACTAGCTAGCCACAACCAAATGGATGTTGCTGTTTGGCTAATCACCACTGCTCCCGATGCAAGCACCAGTTAGCCTCGAGCTAGCCTAGAGCCAGGCCCATATCCCGGCTATCTACCTCTCGGTCTATCGGACGGGAGTAGCCAGCTAACTAGCTACTTGCTATTAGCTACCGTTAGCGGTTTATCACCATTGTTCGTGGCCTGCACCACCTACCAGCCAGCTCTAGCCTGGACTATTATTCGGCCAGTCTGCACTGTCTGCACAGCGCGTTATCGATCCAGAACATATCAGTTTTTCTGCCGGAATCACTGAATAATTGGACCTTTAACTCCGGATTCATCGCTACCAGCAACAAAATGGACGTTGTGGTTTGGCTAATCATCCTGAGCTAGGCCCATCTCCCGGCTATCTACCTCTCTGTCAACCGGACGGGACCACCTAGTGTTGACACGGAGCCCCGCCGTTCCTACACGACTGGTCTGCCGACAAAATCGTCTGATGTGGTTACAACAGGCTTCCCGTTACGACGTAAACCACGAAGATTCCATCTGCTAGCCCCGGCCCGCTAGCACACGCTAGCCGTGGCCTCTTGCTCGCTAGTGCTTTAGCAGCCCCCGAACTACCTCCGAACAATCCTATTGCTGTTCACCGGACCTTATGATAACTCAGCTATACAGCTGATGCCTGCTGGACTGCTTTATGCCTCTCTCCCATGTCAATATGGTTTGCTTATTGCTGTTTCGGTTATTTCTAATTGTACTATTTCACTGTAGATCCCAAAGCCCAGCTAAACCTGCCTTAGATAGCTCCTTTGTCCCACCCCCCATACACGCGGAGACCGACTCAATCGGTGCCTCCAGTGATGCTATCTCTTTCATTGTTACCCAACGCTTAGGTTTACCTCCACTTTACTCATATCCTTCCATATCCTTGTCTGTACATAATGCCCTGAATCTTTTCTACAACGCCCGGAAATCTGCCCCCTTTATTCTATGTACCCAACGCACTAGAAGACCAGTTCTTAAAGCTTTTAGCCGTATCCTTATTCTAGCCCTCTTCTGTTCCTCTGGTGATGTAGAGGCTAACCCAGGCCCTGCAGCCCTCAGTATCAGTCCTACTCTCCAGGCGCTATCATTTGTTGACTTCTGTAATCGCAAAAGCCTTGGTTTCTTGCATGTTAATATCAGAAGTCTACTTCCTAAGTTTGAGTTATTCACTGCGTTAGCACACTCCGCCAACCCTGATGTTCTAGCAGTGTCTGAATCCTGGCTTAGGAAGGCCACCAAAAATTCTGAAATGTCCATCCCCAACTATAACATTTTCCGTCTAGATAGAACTGCCAAAGGGGGTGGAGTTGCAATCTACTGTAGAGATAGCCTGCAGAGCTCTATCATACTTTCCAGGTGTCATCCAGGCGACGTGTATGCAGTGAGCGAAGTCAAGCGCAGGACACAGAGCTACTGGCAGACAAACTTTACTAACCAGTAAAAGAACATACAAAACAAAACCTCCTAACAGGGAGGAAACAAATACACGCATACGACATAGCAATGCCGACCTTACGGGTAACAAAACAATAACACACAATTTACCAAACGAGAGACAGGGGTAAATATAGGGACTACAATCAAACATAATAGCGAACAGGTGTAAACACTCAAGACTAAACAAGACAAACACCGAAACATCGACCGGCAGCAACTAGTACTCCGGGGACGACGAACGCCGAAGCCTGCCCGAGCAAGGAGGAGGAGCAGCCACAGCAGAATCCGTAACAGTACCCCCCCCCCCTTGACGCCGACCCAGCCTCGGGGACGGCCAGGAGGACGCGGAGCAGGGCGAGTCGGATGACTCCGGTGGAAATCCCTCAACAGGGAGGGATCTAGGATGTCCCTCCTAGGGACCCAGCACCGTTCCTCCGGACCGTACCCCTCCCACTCCACGAGATACTGCAGACCCCCCCTCCGATGCCTCGAATCCACACCACCGGTGCCACTAGACAAGACTCTGGAAGTATGGGAGTGGGCTCAATGGACCTCTCCTCTGTGTCATATCGCCGGGACAGGGCGTCTGCCTTAGCGTTCTGTGACCCTGGTACATACCTGAGCTTAAATACAAACCAGGCAAGAAACATGGCCCACCTAGCCTGACGAGGGTTCAGTCTCCTCGCTGCCCGGATGTACTCCAGGTTACGATGGTCAGTCAGAATGAGGAAAGGGTGTATAGCCCCCTCAAGCCAATGCCTCCACACCTTCAGGGCTTGAACCACCGCTAGCAGCTCCCTGTCCCCCAAGTCATAATTGCGTTCCGCCGGACTGAGCTTCTTGGAATAAAAAGCACAGGGGCGGAGTTTTGGAGGCATGCCCGAGCGTTGAGACAGTACAGCACCGATCCCCGCCTCGGACGCATCCACCTCAACTTGGAACGCCAAAGAGGGGTCCGGATGTGCCAGCACCGGAACCGAGGTGAACAGGTCCTTCAGATGTCTAAATGCCCTGTCCGCCTCAGCCGACCACTGCAAACGCACCGGGCCCCCCTTTAGCAGGGAGGTGATGGGAGCTGCTACCTGTCCAAAACCCCAGATAAACCTCCGGTAGTAATTGGCAAAACCCAAAAACCGCTGCACCTCCTTAACCGTGGTGGGAGTCTGCCAATTACGCACGGCTGAAACGCGGTCAATCTCCATCTCCACACCTGACGCGGACAACCGATGTCCCAGCAAGGAGATGTACTCCTGGAAAAACAGGCATTTCTCCGCCTTCACATACAGGTCATGCTCCAACAGTCTACCCAGCACCCGACGCACCAGGGACACATGCTCGGCTCGTGTAGCGGAGTATATTAGAATGTCATCAATATACACCACTACACCCTGTCCATGCAAATTCCGGAAAATCTCGTCCACAAATGATTGGAAGACTGAAGGAGCATTCATTAAACCGTATGGCATGACGAGATACTCATAGTGACCCGAAGTGGTACTGAATGCTGTCTTCCATTCATCTCCTTCCCTAATGCGCACCAGGTTGTAAGCGCTCCTGAGATCCAATTTTGTGAAGAATCGCGCCCCCTGTAATGACTCCGTCATACTAGCAATCAGAGGGAGAGGATAGCTGTATTTAATGGTAATCTGATTGAGACCACGGTAATCAAAACACGGGCGTAAACCCCCATCCTTCTTCTTCACAAAAAAGAAACTCGAGGACGCAGGGGAAGTGGACGGCCGTATGTTTCCCTGTCTCAGAGATTCGGTGACGTATGTATCCATAGCTGCCGTCTCCTCCTGAGACAGAGGATACACATGACTACGAGGAAGTGCAGCGCCTACCTGGAGGTCTATCGCACAATCCCCCTGTCTATGAGGTGGTAATTGAGTCGCCTTCTTCTTACAGAAGGCGAGTGCCAAGTCTGCATACTCAGGAGGAATGTGCATTACGGGCATTTGGTTCGGACTTTCCACCATCGTTGCCATCCCTTGAGAGCCCTCTGTTGCCATGAAATGTTGGGGTCATGAGATATTAACCAGGGAAGCCCCAACACCACGGGAAACACAGGAGAGTCAATCAAATACAACTGTATAATCTCCTCATGACCCCCCTGCGTCTTCATCTTAAGTGGCGCTGTGACCTCCCTAATCAATCCCGACCCCAAAGGGTGGCTGTCTAGGGCATGGATGGGGAAGGGCACATCAACTGGTATAAGAGGAATCCCTAACTTATACGAGAAACAGCGAACGATAAAATTCCCAGCTGCGCCTGAATCGACTAGCGCCTTATGCTGGGAGTGAGAAGAAACCTCGGGAAACACAACTTTAATACACATATGTACAACAGAGAGCTCTGGGTGAGTTGGGTGCTTACTCACCTGGAATGACTCATCAGTGCGTGGCCTACTGCCTCGATCCCTAGGAGACCCTCCCCAGCACCGAACCGCAGTGTGTCCTCTGCGGCCACAGTTGGTGCAGGGGACGGCCTCTCTCCTGGTCTCTCTCCTCTTCTCTCTAGCACCAGCACCCCCGAGCTCCATAGGGCTTGGCTCGGAGGTGCTGGGGGATGGAATGGACGGCCCCAACTCCGGACGTCCGCGGGTAGCCAACAGGGTATCTAGACGAATCGACATGTCCACCAGCTGATCGAAACTTAGGTTGGTGTCCCTGCAGGCCAACTCTCGGCGAACGTCCTCCCTTAGGCTGCACCTGTAGTGGTCGATGAGGGCCCTCTCATTCCATCCCGCATTGGCAGCCAGAGTCCGGAAGTCCAGTGCGAACTCCTGCGCGCTCCTCTTCCCCTGTCTGAGGTGGAACAGACGCTCACCCGCCGCTTTCCCCTCTGGGGGATGATCGAAAACCGCCCTGAAGCGGTGGGAGAACTCCGCATAGCTGACTGTAGCGGCGTCTATTCCCCTCCACTCGGCGTTGGCCCACTCCAGTCCCTTGCCGGACAGACAGGAGATGAGGGCGGAAACGCTCTCGCATCCCGAGGGCGCCGGGTGGATGGTTGCCAGGTAGAGGCCGCGGTGCCATCATAAGCCCTCGGGAGCGAGAGCCGAATCCCACTGGACTCCGGAGGTGAAACGATGGGTATGGCTTATGGTGGTGGTATCGTTGGAGGAGGTGTGGGCAAACCTCCTCTTTCCCAACGCTTCAAGGTGTCCATCACCCCTTCCATGGCGTTGCCAAGATTCTGGATCATGGCCGCTTGTTGGATAACGCGCTCCTCCAGTGATCCCGTTGGCACCGCCGATCCTGCTGACTCCATGTGTGGTGTGTTATTCTGTCACAGGCGACGTGTATGCGGTGAGCGAAGTCAAGCGCAGGACACAGAGCTACTGGCAGACAAACTTTACTAACCAGTAAAATAACATACAAAACAAAACCTCCTAACAGGGAGGAAACAAATACATGCATACGACACAGCAATGCCGACCTTACGGGTAACAAAACAATAACACACAATTTACCAAATGAGAGACAGGGGTAAATATAGGGACTACAATCAAACATAACAGCGAACAGGGGTAAACACTCAAGACTAAACAAGACAAACACCGAAACATCGATCGCCAGCAGCTAGTACTCCGGGGACGACGAACGCCGAAGCCGGCCCGAGCAAGGAGGAGGAGCAGCCTCGGCAGAATCCGTGACACCAGGTCTGTGCCCAAACAGTTTGAGCTTCTACTTCTAAAAATCCACCTTTCCAGAAATAAGTCTCTTACTGTTGCCGCTTGCTACAGACCTCCCTCAGCCCCCAGCTGTGCCCTGGACACCATATGTGAATTGATTGCCCCCCATTTATCCTCAGAGTTCGTACTGCTTGGTGACCTAAATTGGGATATGCTCAACACCCCGGCCATCCTACAATCCAAACTAGATGCCCTCAATCTCACACAAATTATCAACGAACCTACCAGGTACAACCCTAAATCCGTAAACATGGGTACCCTCATAGATATCATCCTGACTAACTTACCCTCTAAATACACCTCCGCTGTCTTCAACCAGGATCTCAGCAATATAGATCTCATTCTGTCAGTAGAGAATGCCTGGTTGTTCTTTAAAAGTAATTTCCTCTCAATCTTAAATAAACATGCCCCATTCAAAAAATACAGAACTAAGAACAGATATAGCCCCTGGTTCTCCTCAGACTTGACTGCCCTTGACCAGCACAAAAACATCCTGTGGCGTACTGCATTAGCATCAAATAGGCCCCGCGATATGCAACTTTTCAGGGAAGTTAGGAACCAATATACACAAGCAATCATGAAAGCAAAGTCTAACTTTTTTAAACAGAAATTTGCATCCTGTAGCACTAACTCCAAACGTTTTGGGACACTGTATAGTCCATGGAGAATAAGAGCACTTCCTCCCAGCTGTCCACTGCACTGAGGCTAGGAAACACTATCACCACCGATAAATCTACAATAATCGAGAATTTCAACAAGCATTTTGCTACGGCTGGCCATGCTTTCCACCTGGCTACCACTACCCCGGCCACCAACTCTGCACCCTCCGCTGCAACTTGCCCATGCCCCCACCCCCCCGCTTCTCCTTCACACAAATTCAGACAGCTGATGTTCTGAAAGAGCTGCAAAATCTGGACCCCTACAAATCAGCTGGGCTAGACAATCTGGACCCTTTCTTTCTAAAACTAGCCGCCGAAATTGTCGCAACCCCTATTACTAGCCTGTTCAACCTCTCTTTCGTAACGTCTGAGATCCCCAGAGATTGGAAAGCTACCGCGGTCATCCCCCTCTTCAAAGGGGGTGACACTCTAGATCCAAACTGTTACAGACCTATATCCATCCTGCCCTGCCTTTCGAAAGTATTTGAAAGCCAAGTTAACAAACAGATCACCGACTATTTTGAATACCACCGTACCTTCTCCTCTATGCAATCCCGTTTCCGAGCTGGTCATGGGTGCACTTCAGCCACGCTCAAGGTCCTAAACGATATTATAACTGCGATCGATAATAGACAGTACTGTGCAGCCGTCTTCATCGACCTGGCCAAGGCTTTCGACTCTGTCAACCACCGCATTCTTATTGGCAGACTAAATAGCCTTGGTTTCTCAAATGACTGCTTCGCCTGGTTCACCAACTACTTCTCAGATAGAGTTCAATGTGTCAAATCGGAGGGCCTGTTGTCTGGACCTATGGCAGTCTCTATGGGGGTGCCACAGGGTTCAATTCTTGGGCCGACCCTTTTCTCTGTGTATATCAATGATATCGCTCTTGCTGCTGATGACTCTCAGATCCACCTCTACGCAGACGACACCATTTTGTATACATCTGGCCCTTCATTGGACACTGTGTTAACAAACCTCCAAACGAGCTTCAATGCCATACAACACTCCTTCAGTAGCCTCCAACTGCTCTTAAACACTAGTAAAACTAAATGCATGCTCTTCAATCGAACGCTGCTGGCACCCACCCACCTGACTAGAATCACTACTCTCGACGGGTCTAACCTAGAGTATGTGGACAACTACAAATACCTAGGTGTCTGGTTAGACTGTAAACTCTCCTTCCAGACTCACATTAAGAATCTCCAATCCAAAGTTAAATCTAGAATCGGCTTCCTATTTTGCAACAAAGCCTCCTTCACTCATGCTGCCAAACATGCCCTCGTAAAACTAACTATCGTACCGATCCTTGACTTCGGCGAGGTCATTTACAAAATAGCCTCCAACACTCTACTCAGCAAATTGGATGTAGTCTATCACAGTGCCATCCGTTTTGTCTCCAAAGCCCCATACACTACCCACCACTGTGACCTGTACGCTCTTGTTGGCTGGTCCTCACTACATGTTGGTCGTCAAACCCACTGGCTCCAGGCCATCTATAAATCACTGCTAGGCAAATCCCTGCCTTATCTTAGCTCATTGGTCACCATAGCAGCACCCACCCGTAGTCTGCGCTCCAGCAGGTATATCTCACTGGTCATCCCCAAAGCCAACACCTCCTTTGGCCGCCATTCCTTCTAGTTCTCTGCTGCCAATGACTGGAACGAATTGCAAAAATCCTTGGCACTTTCACAGCTATCGAGGTATCCAGAGAAAATGTCCTGAGGGCAGAGCTTTGCGGAAGGGTACATACAGTGGGGGAAAAAAGTATTTAGTCAGCCACCAATTGTGCATGTTCTCCCACTTAAAAATATGAGAGAGTCCTGTAATTTTCATCATAGGTACACGTCAACTATGACATACAAAATGAGAATTTTTTTTCCAGAAAATCACATTGTAGGATTTTTTATGAATTTATTTGCAAATTATGGTGGAAAATAAGTATTTGGTCAATAACAAAAGTTTCTCAATACTTTGTTATATACGCTTTGTTGGCAATGACACAGGTCAAACGTTTTCTGTAAGTCTTCAAAAGGTTTTCACACACTGTTGCTGGTATTTTGGCCCATTCCTCCATGCAGATCTCCTCTAGAGCAGTGATGTTTTGGGGCTGTCGCTGGCCAACAAGAACTTTCAAATCCCTCCAAAGATTTTCTATGGTGTTGAGATCTGGAGACTGGCTAGGCCACTCCAGGACCTTGAAATGCTTCTTACGAAGCCACTCCTTCGTTGCCCGGGCGGTGTGTTTGGGATCATTGTCATGCTGAAAGACCCAGCCACGTTTCATCTTCAATGCCCTTGCTGATGGAAGGAGGTTTTCACTCAAAGTCTCACGATACATGGCCCCATTCATTCTTTCCTTTACACGGATCAGTCGTCCTGGTCCCTTTGCAGAAAAACTGTTTCCACCCCCATGCTTCACAGTAGGTATGGTGTTCTTTGGATGCAACTCAGCATTCTTTGTCCTCCAAACACGACGAGTTGAGTTTTTACCAAAAAGTTATATTTTGGTTTCATCTGACCATGTGACATTCTCCCAATCCTCTTCTGGATCATCCAAATGCACTCTAGCAAACTTCAGACGGGCCTGGACATGTACTGGCTTAAGCATGGGGACACGTCTTGCACTGCAGGATTTGAGTCCCTGGCGGCGTAGTCTGTTATGGTCCTCTGTAGCTCAACTGGTAGAGCACGGCCCTTGTAACGCCAAGGTAGTGGGTTCGATCCCCGGGACCACCCATACACAAAAATGTATGCACGCATGACTGTAAGTCGCTTTGGATAAAAGCGTCTGCTAAATGGCATATTATTATTTATTATTACTGATGGTAGGCTTTGTTACTTTGGTCCCAGCTCTCTGCAGGTCAATTACTAGGTCCCCCCGTGTGGTTCTGGGATTTTTGCTCACCGTTCTTGTGATCATTTTGACCCCACAGGGTGAGATCTTGCGTGGAGCCCCAGATCGAGGGAGATTATCAGTGGTCTTGTATGTCTTCCATTTCCTAATAATTGCTCCCACAGTTGATTTCTTCAAACCAAGCTGCTTAGCTATTGCAGATTCAGTCTTCCCAGCCTGGTGCAGGTCTACAATTTTGTTTCTGGTGTCCTTTGACAGCTCTTTGGTCTTGGCCATAGTGGAGTTTGGAGTGTGACTGTTTGAGGTTGTGGACAGGTGTCTTTTATACTGATAACAAGTTCAAACAGGTGCCATTAATACAGGTAACGAGTGGAGGACAGAGGAGCCTCTTAAAGAAGAAGTTACAGGTCTGTGAGAGCCAGAAATCTTGCTTGTTTGTAGGTGACCAAATACTTATTTTCCACCATAATTTGCAAATAAATTCATTAAAAATCCTACAATGTGATTTTCTGGATTTTTATTCTCAATTTGTCTGTCATAGTTGATGTGTACCTATGATGAAAATTACAAGCCTCTCTCATCTTTTTAAGTGGGAGAACTTGCACAATTGGTGGCTGACTAAATACTTTTTTTCCCCACTGTAGGCTCCAACCAATTCTTTAGAGATACAGGGGATGAGTGTTTGATTTGAGCCAGAAAGACAGATTCATTAAAGGGGACACGTTTGTGGAGGCTGTTGCCTTACTTTCTCTCAATACCAATGTCCTCAAGTCCTGTTGCACTTGCCTAACTCCAACAGCATCTTCATTGATAATTAGCATGCTTGCCTTTTTGCATCCTGCACAAGGTTTGCCGTCTGATTACAGCAATGTCCATAACACTTGTTAGGCACGCTGAAAACGTGACACTATCCCTGTCAAGTACCACCTGTGTTGTTTTTCCTGAAAATACTGTCTATATTCTCTGGTTAGCTGTAAATGCTGCAGTGCTTCTAGTCATGTACAATGACAGAGATACATTGGCATAATTGAACAGACTATGATCCTAAAGTAAAAGGCCACATCGACTGAGGTAAGACTTTCCAGGATTTGCTAGAGAATAAAACTAGTTTAATGTCTTGGTTTGCCAACAAGTATATTCTATGAAACAATAAACTGGCAACAGGCTAGCAACATATGCTCTGCTTGAGAGGAAAGCTAAAACAATTCTTAAACAATTAAATGTACAGGTTAAATGAGAATGTCCTAAAGCCTTTAAAAGAAAAGGTTTTTATACTTGGTGGTGTTTGAAGCTCACAATAAGGGGACATAGCCTGAGGTGCAAAACATTTCCCTTTCCCAAGCTTGTATCACAGCAACAGAGTGAGGAAAAAACTCAAGGACAAAGTACAGAGCAGAAATACATTTATGGTTCAGCACCAGAAAGCTAACTAGTGAGCATGAAAGTTTGAAAGCAAATTTGTAATCTAGAAGTCAAGTCATTCACTCATGGAAAACTATAATGTATTGTCGCCAAACATCTACTTGAGCATTATGGACATATGGGCGATTCTATCCCACCGTGGCCCGAAAATATTTTTGGTATCTCAGATCATTCTGGCAATTCTCACATTTTAAGGGCGGCAGGTAGCTTAGTGGTTAAGAGCGTTGTGCCAGTAACCGAAAGGTCGCTGGTTCTAATCCCCAAGCCGACTAGGTGAAAAATCTGTCGATGTGCCCTTGAGCAAGGCACTTAACCCTAATTGCTCCTGTAAGTCGCTCTGGATAAGAGCGTCTGCTAAATAACCAATTATTATTATTATTATTATTATTAACTTCATTAGGATGAAGGATGTTTGACATTCATTTTACATTTGTAGCACAATTATTTTGAAGACTTGCAGAGCATACAGAAAGTATTCAGACCCCTTGACTTTTTCCACATTTTGTTAAGTTAAAGCCTTGTTCTAAAATCGATTAAATTGTTAGCTTTTTTCCCTCATCAATCTACACACAATACCCCATAATGACAAAGCAAAAACAGGTTTTTAGACATTTTTGCAAATGTATATAAAAAAAACCCCGGAATAATCACATTAACATAAGTATTCTGACCCTTTACTCAGTACTTTATTGAAGCACCTTTGGCAGCAATTACAGCCTCCAGTCTTCTTAGGTATGAGACCCATGGGGCGGCGCACAATTGGCCCAGCGTCGTCCAGGGTATGGGAGGGAATGGCCGGCAGGGATGTAGCTCAGTTGGTAGAGCATGGCGTTAGCAACGCCAGGGTTGTGGGTTCGATTCCAGTATGAAAAATAAATAATAATGTATGCACTCACTAACTGTAAGTCGCTCTGGATAAGAGTGTCTGCTAAATGATGTAAATGTAAAATGTAAATGATGCTACAAGCTTGGCACACCTGTATTTGGGGAGTTTCTCCCATTCTTCTCTACATATCTTCTCAAGCTCTGTCAAGTAGGATGGAGAGCGTAGCTGCACAGCTATTTTCAGGTCTCTCCAGAGATGTTAGATCGGGTTCAAGTCCGGGCTCTGGCTTGGCCACTCAAGGACATTCAGAGACTTGTCCCGAAGCCACTCCTGCATTGTCTTGGCTGTGTTCTTAGGGTCGTTGTCCTGTTGGAAGGTGAACCTCCACCCCAGTCTGAGGTCCTGAGCACTCTGGAGCAGGTTTTAATCAAGGATCTCTCTGTACTTTGCTCTGTTCAGCTTTGCCTTGATCCTGACTCTCCCAGTCCCTGCCGCTGAAAAACATCCCCACAGCATGATGCTGCCACCACCATGCTTCACTGTAGGGAGGGTGCCAGGTTTCCTCTAGACGTGATGCTTGGCATTCAGGCCAAAGAGTTTAATCTTGGTTTCATCAGACCAGATAATCTAGTTCTCATGGTCAGAGAGTCCTATAGGTGCCTTTTGGCAAACTCCAAGCGGGCTGTCTTGTGCCTTTTACTGAGGAGAGGCTTCCGTCTGGCCACTCTACCATAAAGGCCTGATTGGTGGAGTGCTGCAAAGACGGTTGTCCTTCTGAAAGGTTCTCCCACTCTGGAGCTCTGTCAGAGTGACCATCGAGTTCTAGGTCACCTCTCTGACCAAGGCCCTTCTCCCCCGATTGCTCAGTGTGGCCGGGCGGGCCAGCTCTAGGAAGAGTCTTGGTGGTTCCAAACTTCTTTCATTTAAGAATGATGGAGGTCACTGTGTTCTTGGGGACCTTCAATGCTGCAGAATTTTTTTGGTACCATTCCCCAGAGAAAATCCTGTCTCGGAGCTCCACGGACAATTCCTTCGACCTCATGGCTTGGTTTTTTCTCTGACATGCACTGTCAACTGTGGGACCTTATATAGATCAGGTGTGTGCCTTTCCAAATCATGTCCAATCAATTGAATTTACCACAGGTGGACTCCAATCAAGTTGTAGATACATCTCAAGGATGATCAGTGGTAATTTCTGTTTGTGCAAAATGTTCTAAAAACCAGTTTTCTCTTTGTAATTATGGGGTATTGTATCAGAATGCACTGTATACATGCCTCCTGTAAGAACCTATGATCCGTGAACCGTACATCATACAGACAACATCTTGGTGTCATTATACTCCTTATAGTGTGCTCTAAATTATGGAGCATATCTAGATTCAGAAGAAGAAAAAATACATTAATTTATTTAATATTAAACATATGAATGTGCATATCTCAAAAGTATCCTTTTTGATTTAGCTAATTTTTAACCATCTCGTTTGGAACAATTCTATACAATTCCATGCTTAATTTTTTCTTTAAGCAATGGCTTTTTTTCTGGCCACTCGTCCGTAAAGCCCAGCTCTGTGGAGTGTACGGCTTAATGGTCCTATGGACAGACTCCTTCAGGGTTATCTTTGGTCTCATTGTTGCCTCTCTGATTAATGCCCTCCTTGCCTGGTCCATGAGTTTAGGTGGGTGGCCCTCTCTTGGCAGGTTTGTTGTGGTGCCATATTCTTTCATTTTTTTTATAATGGATTTAATGGTGTGCCGTGGGATGTTCTGATATTTTTTTATAACCCAACCATGATCTGTACTTCTCCACAACTTTATCTCTGACCTGTTTGGAGAGCTCCTTGGTCTTCATGGTGCTACTTGCTTGGTGGTGCAACTTGCTTAGTGGTGTTGCAGACTCTGGGGCCTTTCAGAACAGGTGTATATATACTGAGATCAAGTGACACTTAGATTGCACACAGGTGGACTTTATTTAACTAATTATATGACTTCTGAAGGTAATTGGTTGCACCAGATCATATTTAGGGGCTTCATAGCAAAGGGGGTGAATACATATGCACGCACCACTTTTCCGTTATTTATTTTTTAGAGTTTTTTGAAACAAGTTATTTTTTTCATTTCAATTCACCAATTGGGACTATTTTGTGTATGTCGATTACATGAAATCCAAATAAAAATGCTTTTAAATTACAGGTTGTAATGCAACAAAATAGGTAAAACGCCAAGGGGGATGAATACTTTTGCAAGGCACCGTACTTACTTCAGAATCTACTCCATATTTTAGAGCAGACTTTAAGGAGCATAATGATACCAAGATGTTGTCTGTATCATCTATGATTTACGGATCATAGGGTCTTACAGTAGGCATGTATACAGTGAGGGAAAAAAGTTTTTGATCCCCTGCTGATTTTGTACGTTTGCCCACTGACAAAGACATGATCAGTCTATAATTTTAATGGTAGGTTTATTTGAACAGTGAGAGACAGAATAACAACAAAAAATCCTGAAAAACGCATGTCAATAATGTTATAAATTGATTTTGTATTTTAATAAGGGAAATAAGTAGTTGACCCCTCTGCAAAACATGACTTAGAACTTGGTGGCAAAACCCTTGTTGGCAATCACAGAGGTCAGACATTTCTTGTAGTTGGCCACCAGGTTTGCACACATCTCAGGAGGGATTTTGTCCAACTCCTCTTTGCAGATCTTCTCCAAGTCATTAAAGGTTTCGAGCCTGACTTTTTGCAACTCAAACCTTCAGCTCCCTCCACAGATTTTCTATGGGATTAAGGTCTGGAGACTGGCTAGGCCACTCCAGGACCTTAATGTGCTTCTTCTTGAGCCACTTCTTTGTTGCCATGGCCGTGTGTTTTGGGTCATTGTCATGCTGGAATACCCATCCACGACCCATTTTCAATGCCCTGGCTGAGGGAAGGAGGTTCTCACCCAAGATTTGACGGTACATGGCCCCGTCCATCGTCCCTTTGATGCGGTGAAGTTGTCCTGTCCCCTTAGCAGAAAAACACCCCCAAAGCATTAAGTTTCCACCTCCATGTTTGACGGTGGGGATGGTGTTCTTGGGGTCATAGGCAGCATTCCTCCTCCTCCAAACACGGCGAGGTGATTTGATGCCAAAGAGCTCGATGTTGGTCTCATCTGACCACAACACTTTCACCCAGTGCTCCTCTGAATCATTCAGATGTTCATTGGCAAACTTCAGACTGGCCTGTATATGTGCTTTCTTGAGCAGGGGGACCTTGCGGGCGCTGCAAGATTTCAGTCCTTCACGGCGTAGTGTGTTACCAATTGTTTTCTTGGTGACTATGGTCCCAGCTGCCTTGAGATCATTGACAAGATCCTCCCGTGTAGTTCTGGGCTGATTCCTCACCATTCTCATGATCATTGCAACTCCAAGAGGTGAGATCTTGCATGGAGCCCCAGGCCGAGGGAGATTGACTGTTATTTTGTGTTTCTTCCATTTGCGAATAATCGCACCAACTGTTGTCACCTTCTCACCAAGCTGCTTGGCGATGGTCTTGTAGCCCATTCCAGCCTTGTGTAGGTCTACAATCTTGTCCCTGACATCCTTGGAGAGCTATTTGGTCTTGGCCATGGTGGAGAGTTTGGAATCTGATTGATTGATTGCTTCTGTGGACAGGTGTCTTTTATACAGGTAACAAACTGAGATTAGGAGCACTCCCTTTAAGAGTGTGCTCCTAATCTCAGCTCATTACCTGTATAAAAGACACCTGGGAGCCAGAAATCTTTATGATCGAGAGGGGGTCAAATACTTATTTCCCTCATTAAAATGCATTTTTTTTTGCTGTTATTCTGTCTCTCACTGTTCAAATAAACCTACCATTAAAATTATAAATTGATAATTTATTTGTTAGTGGGCAAACGTACAAAATCAGCAGGGGATCAAATACTTTTTTCCCTCACTGTAGGTATAAAAGGAGCTTAAAACAGCCACATTCGCCATGTTTCTTTTTTTCTTCACAAATGGTTTGTGATTCAAACATCTTTCCTCCTAATGAAGTTTCTATTGTAGAATTCCCACAACAATCTGATACCAAAAATATTTGCTGGCCACGCTGTCATGGAATCATCCAAATGGTTCAATGTGGGAATCTCAAGGGTTCAGACTACAGGTTGAAGCAATAGACTGAAAGGGGTAGCACTGATTAAACGTTTATGTTATGCTAAGACCAAATAAGGAAGCTTTCTCGTGTGCACCTTTGAGTGCTTTGGGAGCCTGTTCAGTTATGCATTATGCTCTAGTTGGACTTTTAAAGGCCTTTGCCTTGTTTACTCTGATGTGAGAGGGAAAAACACACACATCACTTTATTTAGAATTCAATAGGTTCTGAAAATTGTGATGTTGGACTTCATCCAGTAGCCTATTCTCTTGTTACTCCAATGCAATCTTTAGCAATGTCAGTTATAAAGCGTTCTGTTACCTGTATGAATATTCCCATCCAGTCAATGATATTTGAGGCCGTGGTTCACACTAAATAAGTTGAACTTGAATAATCCTGGGGAGAAGTGAAGAGACTGAGGCAGACGTGGGATGGACACAGCCACAGCTGATTACACTTTGTCTAAGATTCTTGTCAGCTAATTGAGAACGCACTGCTCAAACACCTAATCCCATAACAAACTGAGCTATCTGTAATTACTGCATCATGATTTTACATCTTCATTTAATGCACAATTTAGTGTCTGTTGCGGTAAGTCAGTGCTGTCACCTAAAACAAAGACTGGCTCCCAAATAGGAGGTAAGAGAGGAGACTTTAAGCACACATCTGAAATGATCTCTTGTCCCAAATAATATTTAGAATTTCACTTTGGATTTCAGGAATGCCATGGATGCTAAAAACCAGTCGTGCAGGGAATGTTCATGAGGAAGATTTGAATCTGTAACAGGGGAAAACTGAATCATGACCGAGTTGTTTTTATTTACATTTATAATGGGTTTCCCTGAGTCGGCTTTTTCAGGGCATGCAGGGCAATGTTGTGATGCTGTCAGCAGCCTAGGTGGCAGAGAAAGGCAGTCTCAGTGTAACTCCCAGGCTTCCCGGGGTATTATTGGCAGTGTTTTGCATTCCGGGAAATTCAGCAGCACTTACTGCTGTGCCCAAGGATATTCCTTATGCTGACCTTTTGGTGATGTATCAGCCCTGACAGAGAGTGGGTTAGTGCTGGGGACATGCAAATTCAGCCAAGGCAGAGATGGGTGAGAAAAGGCATCAGCATCACCAAGCAGCATAGGAGGAGGGTCATTCTAATTATATGTGTAGAAAATGATTTAATGTTTACTAAATAAAAAAAATGTTCCGTTATCCATTTGGCAAAACTGATATAGCTGAACACAATCGATCATCGCATCAGTGACCCATACCAGATTACTCCTTAACCATGTTTTTGACTGAGGCTTTACCGGCTCAGGAAATTGGTGGTGTGTCAATCCTGCTCTGTTTTTGTCACGTCTCTATAATAATTATAAAATTCCTTTTGTGTTAATTGAAATCCATAAACATAATTTAACATATCCATTAGAAGAGGACAGACACAAAGGAATGCTATGAATTATCCCACACTCATCTCTCTTAGACATGTCAGAGCAGGGCACCTTTCAGCTACATTATTGTGACTCTTAATTTCACGGCCCGTCACGCTTCAATCAAATGCTATGGCAAAAGGCTGTCGAGCAGGCCAAGGGGGACTCAGGTCGATGAGGGAGGGGGGTCAGGGCAGGGTAAGAAAGACAAGAAGAAAGCTGCTACAGACAATTCTAAATTCCGGAGCTGTGCGGAATCGGTTACACAAGTCTCCCATTGACGGATTAAAACTCTTCTTTTAAATCCCCCACATTTCCAAATCCATCTTGACACTGATGACAAGCAATTTACTACAACCTCCTTCCTAAAAAAAAATGCTGACCCCAAAGCATTGTGATATATGGATGTTTAACTTTGTCTTCACCACCTGGGAGGGATTGACTGTGCCTGTTGAAATCAGAAACAGCGACAGAGAGGTGGAGGAGAAGGATTACACCTTTCTTATTTATCACCCATGAGGATCTCATTTGAATATTGTGTTATAACTTTCTTAGTGGGGGATACAGTATGAGCCAACACATCCAAAGATTAGATAATAATAAATAAGAAAATTAATAAAATATATACATTACCAGTCAAAAGTTTGAATACACCTACTTATTCCACGTTTTTTCTTTATTTTTACTATTATTTACATTGTAGAAAAATAGTAAAGAAATCAAAACAATGAAATAACACATATGGAATCATGAAGTAACCAAAAAAGTGTTAAACAAATCAAAATATATTTTTTATTTGAGAGTCTTCAAATAGCCACCCTTTGCCTTGATGACAGCTTTGCACACTCTTGGCATTCTCTTAATCAGCTTCACCTGGAATGATTTTCCAGCAGTCTTGAAGGAGTTCCCACATATGCTGAGCACTTGTTGGCTGCTTTTCCTTCACTCTACAACAGCGGAAAGGTTATCAAGGCAGTTAAAATGTAGAGGCTACTTTAAAGTACCACAAGAGCGGAAATTGAAATACGATGCCCAGAGCTTACCCATGATGTTACACAACGATTTAAGTCAATATTGTTTTAGTCAAAGTCTGATATATTTGTGCTTGAAGTGGGAAATCCGAAGAGGGGACTTAAAATGTTTTGCTATCAATGCTGTGTGCTTCCCCTATGATATAACGTGCTAATACTTTTCAGTCAACATTTGTTTTCAGGGCTGGGTTTTATTTGAATGTTACCACCTACCAGCATGGCATTTTTTATTAATTAATCAGAAACACCGGCAAGTTCTTCCTCCTTGCGAATTGCAACTGAGCTGAGGCAAATAGCTTTTCACCGTAGCCTAGACTTGGCCATCTGAACCACAATAGACTGATGTTTTTCAACCTCCACTTTTTTTTTCTCCAGTAAATTAAGATAATCCATCAGGAGCTCTTCCCTTTATTCAGCCAAGTGGGTATCCCGAGCAAAATCCTGACGGACCAGGGCACCGCATTCGTGTCTCGTTTAATGAAAGATGTCTGCAATCTTTTACGAATCAAACAGGTGAGGACCAGCGTGTACCATCCACAAACGGGCTTGCTAGTCTAATGCTTCAATAAGACCCTAAAGCAGATGCTGAAGAAGGTCATCGAGAGAGACGGGAGGAACTGGGACCAGCTGCTGACCCATCTGATGTTCTCGGTGTGCAAGGTACCCCAAGCGTCCACTGGGTTCTCCCCATTTGAGCTCTTGTATGGCCGTCGGCCCTGCGGACTACTGGACCTTGCCAAGGAGGTCTGGAAGGACCAAACGACCACCCTTCGCAGCGTGGTGGAACACGTGGAGGAGATGAGGGAGAGGATGAAGGCCCAAGAGTTCCATCCGGGTGAGAAGGTCTTGGTGCTGATCCCCACAACAGAGAGGAAATTCCTGGCTATGTGGCATGGGCCCTATTACATCGTCGAGCGGGTAGGCGACGTCAATTATAAGGTCCGCCAACCGGGGCGGAGAAAACCCCTCCAGCTTTACCATGTGAACCTACTGAAGAGAATGCATGCATGAGAGGCGCTGTGTGCAAAGTGGACCCGGCCATAGCAGAACCTGCCCTCTGTCGAAGTTTCCAATGTTGGAAAACCTCAGCCCGACCCAATGACAAGCGATCAGAGAGTTGGTCCAGGAGAATATGGCCGTGTTCTCTGAGGCGCCAGGATCTCGTGAAACATTGAATCAAATGTTATTTGTCACATACAAGTGTTTAGCAGATGTTAATGCGGATGTAGCGAAATGTGCAGTAATGCAGTAAAATCTAACAAGTAATATCTAACAATTTCACAACATATACCCAATACACACAAATCTAGTAAGGAATGGAATTTAAGAATATATACACACAGTTGAAGTCGGAAGTTTACATACACCTTAGTCAAATACATTTAAACTCAGTTTTTCACTATTCCTGACATTTAATCCTAGTAAAAATTCCCTGTCTTAGGTCAGTTAGGATCACCACTTTATTTTACGAATGTGAAATGTCAGAATAATAGTAGAGATAATGATTTATTTCAGATTTTATTTCTTTCATCACATTCTCAGTGGGTCAGAAATTTACATACACTCAATTAGTATTTGGTAGCAATAAGTTGGGTGAATTTTGGCCCATTCCTCCTGACAGAGCTTGTGTAACTGAGTCAGATTTGTAGGCATCCTTGCTCGCACACGCTTTTTCAGTTCTGACCACACATTTTCTATAGGATTGAGGTCAGGGCTTTGTGATGGCCACTCCAATATCTTGACTTTGTTGTCCTTAAGCCATTTTGCCACAACTTTGGAAGTATGCTTGGTGTCATTGTCCATTTGGAAGACCCATTTGTGACCAAGCTTTAACTTCCTGACTGATGTCTTCAGATGTTGCTTCAACATATCCACATTTTTCCTTCCTCATGATGCCATCTATTTTTTGAAGTACACCAGTCCCTCCTGCAGCAAAGCACCCCCACAGCATGATGCTGCCACCCCCGTGCTTCACGGTTGGGATGATGTTCTTCGGCTTGCAAGCGACCCCCTTTTTTTCTCCAAACATAACGATGGTCATTATGGCCAAACAGGTCTATTTTTGTTTCATCAGACCAGAGGACATTTCTCCAAAAAGTACGATATTTGTTCCCATGTGTAGTTGCAAACCGTAGTCTGCTTTTCTATGGCGTTTTTGTAGCAGTGGCTTCTTCCTTGCTGAGCGGCCTTTCAGGTTATGTCGATATAGGACTTGTTTTACTGTGGATATAGATCATTTTGTACATGTTTCGTCAAGCATCTTCACAAGGTCCTTTGCTGTTGTTCTGGGATTGATTTGCACTTTCGCACCAAAGTACGTTAATCTCTAGGAGAAAGAACACCTCTCCTTTCTGAGCGGTATGACGGCTGCATGGTCCCATGGTGTTTATACTTGCGTACTATTGTTTGTACAGATGACCATGGTACCTTCAGGCGTTTGGAAAATGCTCCCAAGGATGAACCAGACCTGTGGAGGTCTACACATTTTTTTCTGAGGCTTTGGCTGATTTCTTTTGATTTTCCCATTATGTCAAGCAAAGAGGCACTGAGTTTGAAGGTAGGCCTTGAAATACATCCACAGGTACACCTCCAATTGATGACATAATTTTCTGGAATTTTCCAAGCTGTTTAAAGGCACAGTCAACTTAGTGTATGTAAACCTCTGACCCACTGGAATTGTGATACAATGAATTATAAGTGAAATAATCTGTCTGTAAACAATTGTTGGAAAAATTACTTGTGTCATGCACAAAGTAGATGTCCTAACTGACATGCCAAAACTAAAGTTTGTTAACAAGAAATGTGTGGAGTGGTTAAATAGCAAGTTTTAATGACTCCAACCTAAGTCTATGTAAACTTCCGACTTCAACTATATATAGCAACACCTCCCCCATAAGCATTTCTGTCTCTTCTATAGATGTTATATCCTTGTATTGCTACTGCTGTATCATCAAAGGAATTATCCAAGTGAGTCTCAGAAATGGCTAATATATGAATGTTATCTGATGTTAGCAAGTTATTGATTTCAGGAACCTTATTTCAAAAGCTACATATACACTGCTCAAAAAAATAAAGGGAACACTTAAACAACATATCCTAGATCTGAATGAATGAAATAATCTTATTAAATACTTTTTTCTTTACATAGTTGAATGTGCTGACAACAAAATCAAACAAAAATTATCAATGGAAATCAAATGTATCAACCCATGGAGGTCTGGATTTGGAGTCACCCTCAAAATTAAAGTGGAAAACCACACTACAGGCTGATCCAACTTTGATGTAATGTCCTTAAAACAAGTCAAAATGAGGCTCAGAAGTGTGTGTGGCCTCCACGTGCCTGTATGACCTCCCTACAACGCCTGGACATGCTCCTGATGAGGTGGCGGATGGTCTCCTGAGGGATCTCCTCCCAGACCTGGACTAAAGCATCCACCAACTCCTGGACAGTCTGTGGTGCAACGTGGCGTTGGTGGATGGAGCGAGACATGATGTCCCAGATGTGCTCAATTGGATTCAGGTCTGGGGAACGGGCGGACCAGTCCATAGCATCAATGCCTTCCTCTTGCAGGAACTGCTGACACACTCCAGCCACATGAGGTCTAGCATTGTCTTGCATTAGGAGAAACCCAGGGCCAACCGCACCAACATATGGTCTCACAAGGGGTCTGAGGATCTCATCTCGGTACCTAATGGCAGACAGGCTACCTCTGGCGAGCACATGGAGGGCTGTGCGGCCCCCCAAAGAAATGCCACCCCACACCATGACTGACCCACCGCCAAACCGGTCATGCTGGAGGATGTTGCAGGCAGCAGAACGTTCTCCACGGCGTATCCAGACTCTGTCACGTCTGTCACATGTGCTCAGTGTGAACCTGCTTTCATCTGTGAAGAGCACAGGGCGCCAGTGGCCAATTTGCCAATCTTGGTGTTCTCTGGCAAATGTTAAACGTCCTGCACGGTGTTGGGCTGTAAGCACAACCCCCACCTGTGGACGTCGGGCCCTCATACCACCCTCATGTCTGTTTCTGACCGTTTGAGCAGACACATGCACATTTGTGTCCTGCTGGAGGTCATTTTGCAGGGCTCTGGCAGTGCTCCTCCTGCTCCTCCTTGCACAAAGGTGGAGGTAGTGGTCCTGCTGCTGGGTTGTTGCCCTCCTACGGCCTCCTCCACGTCTCCTGATGTACTGGCCTGTCTCCTGGTAGCGCCTCCATGCTCTGGACACTACGCTGACAGACACAGCAAACCTTCTTGCCACAGCTCACATGGATGTGCCATCCTGGATGAGCTGTACCACCTGAGCCAATTGTGTGGGTTGTAGACTCCGTCTCATGCTACCACTAGAGTGAAAGCACCGCCAGCATTCAACAGTGACCAAAACATCAGCCAGGAAGCATAGGAACTGAGAAGTGGTCTGTGGTCACCACCTGCAGAATGACTTCTTTATTGGGGGTGTCTTGCTAATTGCCTATAATTTCCACCTGTTGTCTATTCCATTTCCACAACAGCATGTGAAATTTATTGTCAATCAGTGTTGCTTCCTAAGTGGACAGTTTGATTTCACAGAAGTGTAATTGACTTGGAATTACATTGTGTTGTTTAAGTGTTCCCTTTATTTTTTTGAGCAGTGTATTAATATGGGCTATTTTCAGCCCTTTCCCTGGGTAGTGTCCCAGAGATAGACATAATATGGAAAATAACAAATAAAGCAAGATAAAAAAAATAATAATTCAGCCTTCCATTAATCAGTTGGTGTGTGTAAGTGTGTGTGTGTGTGCTGCGGGGTTGAAACTTTGAACCCATAGGCTTGGCTCTCTCATCCCTTCCAGGCTTTTGGGAGGAAGGGTGGACAATGAGCCTGTCATAGCGGATGTAAGCAATGTCAGCACGTGCTCTGGCAGCTTTCATGGCCGGGATAAGTTATTTTCTCTTCTGCCGCACAGCCCAAATGTTTACTAAAATAATTATATCACACAGCCACTGCAGACTAATCATACTGTAGGTCCGTAAATGTTTCCATCAGTGTAAATTCATCATCAACCTCCCTGAACAATGGCTGTTATTCTTTGCCTTTTCCCATGGCCATGGATGACAAATGGACTTTACGTGTTTCGTCATTTTTATACCCCAATGACACAGGAAGCAATTGAAGGCCACAATACAGTTCCTTAAACTGAGACTAATTTAGTATAATTTTTACGCAGATAATACTTTTTTGGGTTTGTTTTTTGAAAACATCTTTAGGGGTTCCAATAACTTTCTAAAAATGTATGTTTTTCTCTGAGAAATTGTATTAGTATAAAATAAAATAATTTCCATGTTTTCTTTAGCACACAATAAAGCTGTAGCTCAGTATTTGTATTAATTATTTTATTTCTTTTTTGCTCCTTTATCAAGGGTGTCAATAATTTTGGAGGTGACTGAGTGTAAAAAACATTAGGAACTCTGCACTTTCCATGACATAGACTGACCAGGTGAATCCAGATGAAGGCTATGGTCCCTTATTGATGTCACCTCTTAAATCCACTTCAATCAGTGTAGATGAAGGGGAGGAGAGAGTTAAAAAAATATTTTTAAGCCTTGAGACAATTGAGATATGAAGTGTGTATGTGTGCCATTCAGAGGGTGAATGGACAAGACACAATATTTAACCTCTACGGGATCAGTGTCCCTATACGGGACGGTTGAGCTAACGTGAGCTAATGTGATTAGCATGACTGTTGTAAGTAACAGCAAACTTTCCAGGACATAAACATGTCTTATATGGGCAGAAAGCTTCAATTCTTGTTAATCTAACTGCACTGTCCAATTTAAAGTAGCTATTACAGTGAAAAAATACCATGCTATTGTTTGAGGAGAGTGCACAGCAACAAAAAACTTATCAAGGCAACTGGTTTGATACATTCACCTCTGAAGGTAAATAATGTACTTAAATTCAGTTATCTTGCTTTGATTTGAAATCCTGAGGGTCCCAGAGATAAAATGTAGCATAGTTTTGTTTGATAAAATCCATTTTTATATTCAAATATAGGAACTGGGTTCTACAGTTTGAACCACTGCTGTCTCTGGCTCCACACCCACCCCGCCCGGCCATCTAGATGTGTGAAAGTTAGTGTATAATCTAATGATCCATCATGTATGACATTCCTGGGAGTGTGTAAACTTACATTTTGTATTACCACATCATTGTTGTATGTACTTGAAAATGAATCAATTGACCAATTCGGGACATTTGGGCAGACTTGATACAAAATAGTCCAGCATTGCAATGCTTCACTGGATCAATCTGAAACTTTGCACACACACTGCTACCATCTAGAGACCAAAATCTAAATTGCGCCTAAACTGCAATATTATATTGTGGCCTTGCATTTCAAAGATGAATAGATCTAATGTGTTATATTTTCCTACCTTAATTTCACATTTCCACAAACGTCAAAGTGTTTCCTTTCAAATGGTATCAAGAATATGCATATCCTTGCTTCACGTCCTGAGCTACAGGCAGTTAGATTTGGGTATGTCATTTTAGGCGTAAATTGAAAAAAAAGGGTCTGATCCTTATTAAGTGCCTTTGAACGGGGTATGGTAGTAGATGCCAGGCGCACCAGTTAGAGTGTGTGAAGAACTGCAGCGCTGCTGGATTTTTCACGCTCAACCGTTTCCCGTGTATATCAAGAATGGCCCACCACCCAAAGGACATCCAGCCAACTTGACACAACTGTGGGAAACATTGAAGTCAACATAGGTCAGTATTTTCAGCTTGTTTGCAGAAGGGGGACAGATAGAGTAGCAGGATTGCTAAAAGCGTGACCAAGGTAGACCTCATTCAACTATCCCTCTTCGGTTGGCATGTTGAGAATGGATGCTGGTACTACAATGGAAGTTCATACTCGCACTGACCATGTCTTTATAAGCCACTTATCATAGGAGGTCAGGTGGCACTTCAATAATGAGTCAACTACATGGCCAACTGAGACCAACCATTCCCCACTGTATGAAATAAACTCTGTTCCAAACAGCTGCCAGACCCTCCCTGTAGTTCCCAGACACTAAGATGAGGATAACAGTTACTGACACAGAGCTGCTCATGACGACCACACCAGAGGTGCTCAACAAGGGAAATAGTTTGCAAACGCTGGCTAACGTTTGCTAATATATTCCATTTGTTTTGTGTTAGCCGCGACCGCTCGCTAACATTAGCTAACAGTCTGAGAAGGTAGTGTGCTGTGAACATAAGTGTCTGTTTTGGGTCTAAACTACCTCTAAAAATAATCAAGTGGACATGTAGACTTTCTACTATATGTAGTAGGAATAGCTAAGTCATTTTCAGTTTAAATATTGACACTAAAAAGACACAGCAATTCTTACAAAAAGTAGCTGTTTGACGTTTCACCGTAACATTTTGGAACATTCATTAAAATCATTCAACTGAAATTGTTACTCTGGCAACATATTGCCGCAAACAGAAGCCTTGTTGAACTCGCCTCAGGTACCACACCATGGTGAAAACTTGAAGAGATTTTGGGGCTGTGTGTTAAAATCTCCCCCTAGGTTGGAAAAACATGATGAGGGACATGTCAAACTAATGATTTATGGCAGTTTCTATGTGGTCTATATTAAAGGGGACTTTATTTAATATAACAGAATTCTAAAATTAAATATTGGTAAACAATTTCTACTGAAAATATAAATTAGACACAAAATGTACTTTATTTTTGGAATTACCAGCTAATTCTCCTGAAACAATGGGCATGCAGTCTAATTCAAGATGGCACCTGTGGGTTGGACACGCCTCCAACCATTCCCATACCTGCAGCATAATAGCCAATTATCATTACAATATGGTGTGTTAAAATAGTATTGGCTAACATTAACACATAACTAATTTAATTTATTTGAGGGGTAATGTTTCATTGATTTTTCACTTAATGCTTTCATGGTAACACTTTACAATTAAATTCTACAAAGTCTTAAATCAAGTTCAAATTGTGAGATTTTTACACTTAGAGATTTTCAAAACCTCCCCTGAGATAACCCAACTCAAACACATCTAAAGCCCAAATCACACGGCGAGACGTCGTCAACAGCGTCAGAATTTGCATGCGGGAGTAGAGAGCGTCAATTCACATACACTGTGTAGCGTATGCCAGCTTAATTGTCACGAGAATCCATAATAAAGTTGTATTTGTTATGTTCGCTATGTAGCCCTTGTGAATTGTTGTTGTGTTTTCCTTTTCACTCACCTTATACTGTTTGTCCTACGGGAGCCACCATACCTGCCTGCTCTAAACAGTTGTTATGTTAGCTCACAAACGTGAGGACAGTTGTAGCTAATACACCAGAGCAGTTTATAAAGAATTTAGCTAGTCTCATTTTTTCTACTAACAGTATTGTCTCTTGAAATAGCATTTCCTCGATTTTCCCAGCCGTAGCCTGCATAGACTATATGCCTGTGATTGAAACACAGGTAGGCATAATATTATTGTTTTCAAATATGTATTATTGGCACTGGCAGTATTATTATTATCAACACTAAATAGAGTCTGCTAAATGGCATATAAATAGACACTTTTTAACTATACATGTCACAATTCCAGACATAACAATGCACAAACAGTCTAACTTGACCTATGATGCCCCGTCTGTTTTCTCTCATTCACTACCTTGCATTCTAATTCCAGCGTGTACAGACTTGTTCACGTGCGTAAAAAATACGCTTTCCGTTTCATTTGGGCTTAAGAGTGAATATTATCTGTCGACATTTTGATTAGTGTCTCAGTGCCGCCCTAGCACCACTTGGAAGTGTGAAGTGATTTGTTTGTTAAAACGTCTGCTGAAACTGTCACTGTCTGAAGCACTCGTGGAAATAATACATTTATCCATTTCATTCCTGTGTGTTTACAGCTTGACCTCTGGATGCTGGCCTTGGTATCTGTGGAGACATTTGCCTCACAGTTAAAAACCTAAATTGCTTCAAGTGAATTTCTGCCAAATGTAAAAAACACATTTTTACACTTTTGAAATTAATGGCTTTCAACGCTATTATTATAAGGGATGTGTGGTACACATAGGATAGGTAGAGACTTCAGCTTTCTCCTCATACGCATATCATTCCTGTAAAACAGAAAATGATTCCTGTACGATGAAAAAACAAGAGCTTGGGACTATAAGGTTCTATCTGCATTTTGGTCAGAATTTTATTTTTAACATTGCCTTGTTCTGTTCAATGTTCTCTACCAATATAGTAACCCAATTCATGTTGCTAAATTCAAAAAAATACCAGCAAAAAATCGCTGACAACATTCAAACCAATGAGGGTTTGGAACTTTATAGCCAATTATCTCAAAATCATCTTTGTGCAAATAGAACCTTATAGTCCCAAGCTCTCTAAATGACTTTGCACAAGCCCTGCACAATGTCTGTGTTCCTATTGGAATTTGCAGATGTTTAGAGAGAGCCATTAGGTAAAATATCAGATTTTTACAATGTAATTTGCAAATTATGGTGGAACAAACTTCCTTTAAATTTTTTGGGGGGGACTATCTGTTCTTCCATGTAGTGAATATGTTATTCAACGCATTTGTATGGGGCAATAGGAGTAAGGGCCAATATACTGTACAGTGCATTCAGAAAGTATTCAGACCCCTTGACTTTTCCCACATTTTGTTACATTACAGCCTTATTCTAAAATGGATTAAAAAAAACAAAAAACTCCTCATCAATCTACACACAATACCCCATAATGACAAAGCAAAAACAGGTTTAACAACCCCTTGGAAATATCACATTTACATAATTATTCAGACCCTTTGGCAGTGATTACAGCCTCGAGTCTTCTTGGGTATGACACTACAAGCTTGGCACACCTGTATTTGGGGAGTTTCTCCAATTATTCTCTGCAGATCCTCTCAGAGTGACCATCGGGTTCTTGGTCACCTCCCTGTCCAAAGCCCTTCTCCCCCGATTGCTCAGTTTGGCCGGGTGGCCAGCTCTAGGAAGAGTATTGGTGGTTCCAAACTTCTACCATTTAAGAATGATGGAGGCCACTGTGTTCTTTGTGACCTTCAATGCTGCAGAAATGTTTTGGTGCCCTTCCCCAGGTCTGTGCCTTGACAAAATCCTATCTCGGAGCTCTATGGACAATTCCTTCGACCTCACGGCTTAGTTTTTTCTCTGACATGCACTGTCAACTGTGGGACCTTACATAGACAGGTGTGTATCTTTCCAAATCATGTCCAATTGAATTTAACACAAGTGGACTCCAAGCAAGTTGTAGAAACAACTCAAGGATGATCAGTGGAAACAGGATGCACTTGAGCTCAATTTCAAGTCTCAAACAATGGGTCTGAATACTTATGTAAATAAGGTATTTCTGTTTTTTATTTATTTCAAAATAAATAATTTAATACATTTTAGAATAAGGCTGTAACGTAACAAAATGTGGAAAAAGTCAAGGGGTCCTTTCCGAATATATATATATAATATATACATATATTGATATTTATATTTTAAGGGGTCGAAAAATTCCAAATCAAATACCTAAATGATCCTTGGTATGACCTTCTTAAAACAATTCCATATGGCTTAGTAGAAAATGGGTCGTGGATGGGTATTCCAGCTTGACAATGACCCAAAACACACGGCCAAGGCAACAAAGGAGTGGCTCAAGAAGAAGCACATTAAGGTCCTGGATTGGCCTAGCCAGTCTCCAGACCTTAATCCCATAGAAAATATGTGGAGGGAGCTGGAGGTTCGAGTTGCCAAACGTCAGGCTCAAAACCTTAATGACTTGGAGAAGATCGGCAAAGAGGAGTGGGACAAAATCCCTCCTGAGATGTGTGCAAACCTGGTGGCCAACTACAAGAAACGACTGACCTCTGTGATTGCCAACAAGGGTTTTGCCACCAAGTACTAAGTCATGTTTTGCTGAGGGGTCAAATACTTATTTCCCTCATTAAATTGCAAATCAATGTATAACATTTTTGACATGCGTTTCTCTGGATTTTTGTTGTTGTTATTCTGTCTCTCACTGTTCAAATAAACCTACCATTAAAATTATAGACTGATCATGTCTTTGTCAGTGGGCAAACGTACAAAATCAACAGGGGATCAAATACTTTTTTCCCTCACTGTATAGTACTGTAGTCCAAATTATAATCTATGAAGTAAGTGGTATGACATACACTGGGACTGTGTATTTTGGGTTGTGATTGTGAATGAACCCATCGAAGTATGCATACAACAGTTGTGTATGATGTGTAAATGGACTCGTTCCACCTTCAAAAGCACAAGAAACAGGATTTCGTCACCCACCATCGCATATTGTTCTGAAATTGTTTCTGTAGTTAAGAACAGATAAGATAAGCAATCCTGAAACATTGTTTTGCTTGAAAGATAATTTGGACTCTGAGAAATTAAGCTAATTGATTGAACCCAAATTGGCCATTTCAATTAGATGAATTTGTATTATATTCAATAACATAGTACTTCTTAACAATGGTTAATCAAAATAAATGGTCAAACACCACACACGGACCCCCCAAACCCCACACTATGCCCACCCCAACGGCCAGTGTACAGTATACATTCTTTATGTATACATTCTTTATGTTTAATTTGGTGATGTTTTTCCACCATAAATTAGTGTGAAAGTACCTGGTTTTGGGGCCTCCCGAGTGGTACAGCGGTCACTACAGACCCAGGTTCGATCCCAGGCTGTGTTGCAGCCGGCCGTGTCCGCCGCACAATCCTTCTCATAGGCTTAATCTGTGACAAGGTCTGGATTAGTTAGACCATTCTTGGTGAACAAGCAAACCATTAAGCTACAGCAGTTCTAATGGTTTCAATGTAATGATCTCTAAGGGTCTTCAATGGTAAAAGTCTCAAACACACAGTGCTTTGCAATGGTATTGGGTTGGGTTTAATGGTAAATGTCACTATGAAAAAACATAAGATTGCCATGCAATGGTTTATAATTGTATTATTTATTAGGATTGTCAAACATTTTAGTCACTAGCCCATTTCTCCATCAAATGTTTTGGCTTCATATGAGAATTGCACCAAAGGGATAGCCCTCTCAGAGAGCTGCCACTTGTTGGACTATTCAAGTAGAGTTGGCCTAAAGCATTAGGTTGCTATAAGAATTACAAACTGAATTGCTTTCATTGAGAACTGGCTTTACTTTTATTTATTTTCATCGTAAGCAAAAGCTATTGGTTCTCTTTCAATTATTAGTTTTGACATCTCACTAGTGAGATTCACCAGAGTCTCCTAACTAGCTCGACAAACCAATTATGGTAACACTTTACTTGACACCTAGCGTCATAACACATTATGACACGGACATAACCATGTCATAATGTCATAATAGCTGACAGAACTTGTCATAACCTTTCATAATATGGTCATACCACTGTCATGACCCATATATTTACACCTGTTGTGACAAATATATTGCATTACTTTATGGCTGGTTATGACACCTACATAAGAGTGTCAAAACCCACATTTATTCAAATGTATTTTTTCCCTGCCAAGAAGTTTCCTTTCATTTTAACGTTTGTTTCTTAAATCCTTTGTTGTTGTTGAAGCGAATTCTTTACAGTCATGTTTTCATCATCATATTTTAAAGAACTTGCATAACATACATTTGATACTGTCAAGAAGCATTTTGACCATCCTGTGTCACTTTACTTGGACTAAGAAAATACACTTTGTGACACTGTCAAGAAGCATTATGACCATCCTGTGCCACTTTGACTAAGAAAATACACTTTATGACACTGTAATGAAGCATTATGACTATACTGTGTCACTTTACTTAGACTAAGAAAATACACTTTATGACACTGTCAAGAAGCATTATAACCATCAGAATCATGTATGCCAGATAGGCCTATCACGTACATGCCCTTATGTCAGTCATCAGTCAAAAAGAGGGTCATCAAGGCAAAGGGTGGCTATTTGAAGAATCTCAAATATAAAATAGATTTAGATTGTTTAACACTTTTTTGGTTACTACATGATTCCATATGTGTTATTTCATAGTTGTAGAAAATAGTAAAAATAAAGAAAAACCCTTGAATGAGTAGGTGTTCTAAAACCTTTGTCGGTAGTGTATGTCACAACAGCTCTAAATATATGGGTCATGACAGTGTTATGACCATATTATGACAGGTTATGACAAGTTATGTCAGCTGTTATGACAAATTATGACATGGTTATGACCATGGTTAAAAAGTGTTACCCCAATCATACCCTTCTGTCAGAGACTGAAAGGTCGATTGGTGAATGAGGGAGCCCCTCCCCTCATCCTAAAGAGCCATTCGCATGCCCTCTGATCGTTCTTCACAGAAGAGTTCTACCTAGCTCTCCTCAGCACGGCTTGATCTGTTTTCCTCTTTAACTGTTCACAGGTGTGACATCACAGTTAAGCAGCAGAGCACAGGGTTATCAGATTTCATCTTTTGTGTTGGGTGACATTACCAACAGGAAAGTTTTCGCTTCGGGTAAGAATTAGCTTCACCACTTTTCTTCTATTGTCTACTGTTGTAGCTAGAGTCACATGGCTAGCTGCGGAGACTTGGCTAGCCTAGCTGCAATACTTAGCTAACCTGGCTAGCTCACTGCAAGGCTACCTATCCTTCCGACTAGCTTTTCTACCTGGAAAGGTAGAATTACTAGTTCAGTCCCTTGTTTAGTTCAACCCACTACCCGCATTGACTAGAGAGACCGTCCTAGCGTCAATGCTTGTCGGTCGAGAGCCACGCTTTTGTTAGTCTCAAGACCAACATATCGCTAGCTTCCTTTGGCTAACTTTGTTCTAACTAGCTAGGCCACTAGCCCATGTGACCAATGCTAGCTATGTTCACATTGTTAAAGGATTAGCTTCTCCGGCCAGCACTGTGCTAAGCAGCTAGGCTACTAGTCCAAGTGGTGAAAGCTAGTTATGTTTCACTTTGTTCTCGGATTAGCTGTTTTTTAGAGACATTGACGCTGCTAGCTAAGGCCAAGGGGGAGTGAGCAAGGCCCCGGCCCTTGTCTCAGCACCGGCACACCTGTGGCACCTACCCTACATTTTCAAGGAATATTGTTATCATGTTACTGAATGCATCCAGAGTTTTTTCAGATTTCGTTATCAACAAATGCGGCAAAAAGTACAATGTAAAATATATATTTTATAATTCTGCTTTAAACAGTCAGTGCATTTGGTCACTTTTACATGAACAGGGTAAAGATGTAATTTTATAACAAGGACAGCAATCATTTTTGCGAGCCACACTGGTTGGAATTGTAAAGTTCCAAACAGTCAAAACCATTCGCTTTTGAGATGGGGGTGAAATCCAAAGCTGTGTTATATTAATTGGCTGTGTAGAGTTGAAGTTGGAAGTTTACATACACCTTAGCCAAATACATTTAAACTCAGTTTTTCACAATTCCTGACATTTAATCCTAGTAAAAATTCCCTGTCTTAGGTCAGTTAGGATCACCACTTTATTTTAAGAATGTGAAATGTCAGAATAATCGTAGAGAGAATGATTTATTTCAGCTTTTATTTGTCAGAAGTTTACATTCACTCAATTAGTATTTGGTAGCATTGCCTTTAAAGTGTTTAACTTGGGTCAAACGTTTCGGGTAGCCCTTCCACAAGCTTCACACAATAGTTTGTGAATTTTGGCCCATTCCTCCTGACAGAGCTGGTGTAACTGAGTCAGGTTTGTAGGCCTCCGTGCTCGCACACGCTTTTTTAGTTCTGCCCACAAATGTTCTATAGGATTGAGGTCAGGGCTTTGTGATGGCCACTCCAATATCTTGACTTTGTTGTCCTTAAGCCATTTTGCAACAATTTTGTAATTTTTTTTTTTTTGTATTATTATTTCACCTTTATTTAACCAGGTAAGCCAGTTGAGAACAAGTTCTCATTTACAACTGCGACCTGGCCAAGATAAAGCAAAGCAGTGCGATAAAAACAACAACACAGTGTTACATATGGGGTAAAAAAACATAAAGTCAAAAAATACAACAGAAAATATATATACAGTGTGTGCAAATGTAGCAAGTTATGGAGGTAAGGCAATAAATAGGTTATAGTGCAAAATAATTACAATTAGTATTAACACTGGAATGCTAGAGATTATGTGCAAATAGAAATACTGGGGTGCAAAAGAGCAAAATAAATAACAATATAGGGATGATGTAGTTGGGTGGGCTAATTTCAGATGGGCTGTGTACAGGTGCAGTGAACGGTAAGGTGCTCTGACAACTGATGCTTAAAGTTAGTGAGGGACATAAGCGTCTCCAGCTTCAGAGATTTTTGCAATTCATTCCAGTCATTGCAAGCAGAGAACTGGAAGGAATGGCGGCCAAAGAAGGTGTTGGCTTTGGGGATGACCAGTGAGATATACCTGCTGGAGCGCAGACTACGGGTGGGTGCTGCTATGGTGACCAATGAGCTAAGATAAGGCGGGGATTTGCCTAGCAGTGATTTATAGATGGCCTGGAGCCAGTGAGTTTGACGACGAACATGTAGTGAGGACCAGCCAACAAGAGCGTACAGGTCACAGTGGTGAGTAGTGTATGGGGCTTTGGAGACAAAACGGATGGCACTGTGATAGACTACATCCAATTTGCTGAGTAGAGTGTTGGAGGCTATTTTGTAAATGACATCGCCGAAGTCAAGGATCGGTAGGATAGTCAGTTTTACGAGGGCACGTTTGGCAGCATGAGTGAAGGAGGCTTTGTTGCGAAATAGGAAGCTGATTCTAGATTTAACTTTGGATTGGAGATTCTTAATGTGAGTCTGGAAGGAGAGTTTACAGTCTAACCAGACACCAAGGTATTTGTAGTTGTCCACATACTCTAGGTCAGACCCATCGAGAGTAGTGATTCTAGTCGGGTGGGCGGGTGCCAGCAGCGTTCGATTGAAGAGCATGCATTTTGTTTTACTAGTGTTTAAGAGCAGTTGGAGGCTACTGAAGGAGTGTTGTATGGCATTGAAGCTCGTTTGGAGGTTTGTTAACACAGTGTCCAATGAAGGGCCAGATGTATACAAAATGGTGTCGTCTGCGTAGAGGTGGATCTGAGAGTCACCAGCAGCAAGTGCGACATCATTGATATACACGGAGAAAAGAGTATGCTTGGGGTCATTGTCCATTTGGAAGACCCATTTGCGACCAAGCTTTAACTTCCTGACTGATGTCTTGAGATGTTGCTTCAATATATCCACATAATTTTCCTTCCTCATGATGCCATCTATTGATGCACCAGTCTCTCCTGCAGCAAAGCACCCCCACAGCATGATGCTGCCACCCCCGTGCTTCACGGTTGGGATGGTGTTCTTCGGCTTGCAAGCGTTCTCCTTTTTCCTCCAAACATAACGCTGGTCATTATGGCCAAACAGTTATATTTTTGTTTCATCAGACCAGTGGACATTTCTCCAAAAAGTACGATCTTTGTCCCCATGTGCATTTGCAAACCGTAGTCTGGCTTTTTTATGGCGGTTTTGGAGCAGTGGCTTCTTCGTTGCTGAGCGGCCTTTCAGGTTATGTTGATATAGGACTCGTTTTACTGTGGATATTGACACTTTTGTACCTGTTTCCTCCAGCATCTTCACAAGGTCCTTTGCTGTTGTTCTGGGATTGATTTGCACTTTTCGCACCAAAGTACGTTCATCTCTAGGAGACAGAACGCGTCTCCTTCCTGAGTGGTATGATGACTGCGTGGTCCCATTGTGTTAATACTTGCATACTATTGTTTGTACAGATGAATGTGGTACCTTCAGGCATTTGGACATTGCTCCCAAGGATGAACCAGACTTGTGGAGGTCTACAATTTTCTTTTGTGGTCTTGGCTGATTTCTTTTGATTTTCCCATTTTGTCAAGCAAAGAGGCACTGAGTTTGAAGGTTGGCCATGAAATACATCCACAGGTACACCTCCAATTGACTCAAATGGTGTCAGTTAGCCTATCAGAAGCTTCTAAAGCCATGACGTAATTTTCTGGAATTTTCCAAGCTGTTTAAACGCACAGTCAACTTAGTGTATGTAAACTTCTGACCCATTGGAATTGTGATACATTGAATTATAAGTGAAATAATCTGTCTGTAAACAATTGTTGGAAAAAATACTTGTGTCATGCACAAAGTAGATGTCCTAACCGACTTGCCAAAACTATAGTTTGTTAACAAGAAATGTGTGGAGTGGTTGAAAAATGAGTTTTAATGACTCCAACCTAAGTGTATATAAACTTCCGACTTCAACTGTATGTCAAAGCTAATTTCTAAAGATAAATATTGACATTATTACTAGCTCAAAATATTTTAATCTGCTATATGACAAGTTAATCAGCGGGTGATGAGGATTTCAGATAAAAACTGGGGGGATAAAAACATATCTCCTAATCTGATAGTGGTAGATGCTCAGTCTGCCCTATGACTCAGCTCACACACTACACACACACACACACACACACACACACACACACAGAGAAGTCAGCTCAGACAGATCCAGTTTAGCTGCTGAGCTCCATCAGTATATTAATTTGGATGGAAAATGAATGTGTTCATGAAACAATTGTTAGTGCATCGAATTATATCGAATCGTTTCACACTAAAAGTATCATTCCTGTATCGTATCGGAGCCCATGTATGTAGATGCATATCGAATTGTGCTAATAAGGAGAGATGCACATCGTTAGTGCTAGGGCCCCTTCTACACGCTCACTGTATGGATTTAAGTGGTGTGTTTTTTTTTAAGTGGTGTGACCAAAAACAGATAATTCCGTACCAATGCTCTGTACACCATTATGGCTATTGTGTGTAGATTGATGAGGAGAAAAAATAACTATTGCATCCATTTAAGAATAAGGCTGTAACGTAACAAAATGTGGAAAAAGTCAAGGGTCTGAATACTTTATGAATGCACTGTATGTTAAATATAATTATGGTAAATATCATGACCAACATAAGGTTCATCATAAATTAATGCTATGATTATTTAGTTCACAGGTTCCATTAGTTGGATGTTTTCTGAATTTGATTAGTTTGATATTGTAACTGTACCATAAAGAGCAACATGGATGTTCTATAGGCCTACATAGAGCATGGGAAGCATCTAACAGACAAGATTACAAATAAAGGGTTATCATGTTCCTTCCATGCAGTAAGGCACAGCAATTTGCTTTGAGGGATGACAATTTCTCCCACATGAAGAATAAAAAGAAGATAAAGCAAGGTAATGTGGTAAATGTGTGGGCGGTCCAGTATTCATGTAATTGTGAAGGAAATGTGTGAAACTTGTTGCCAGATGGATATCAAATTTAAGATAAGCATTTAATAAAAGGAAATAAATGGGACAAATCCATCCACTTCTAATGTTCTTATGAGCCATTTCATATCCATAATAAAATCAAGATTTAAGTATTTTAATTATTAACAAATCCATCATCTAATTCCTTAGCTGAAATAATTGCTTTCCTTACTAAATGTATTTAATGAAACACCTAAACTCTTCCAACTCCCAAGTCCAAACATTAATAAGTCACAAGCATGTCTCAATAACATTAAAGAGAGAATGTATGTGCCACAGAGAGTTTATAATCACACTTGTGGCTCTATTTTCATCTGGCACTAAGACACCAAGGAGGGGCAAGTTAGTTTGTAATTTCATCATATAAAAATTGGTGCACTGGCATTTTCCAGCCCTAACGCCAGGTTCGTCAATTTACCTGTTTAACATCAGCATGCTTGCGCTGAGGTAGGAGGGGTGGACATATTAGAATTGGGTCCTTCAAAACCTCTTAGATGTAAAGTCCCCTGTTTAGGGGACCTGCATGGTTCTGGTACCGTTTCCAACCAACATTTTTACTTATAAATCGATCTGTGGACACCATAGATAGAAATGGCTTGCATTGCACCGTAGCCCTGGTTCTCACGGACACAGGTGTATATATTTTCTGCATGTGTGACATAGGGGGCTCTGTTTTAACAAACCAAACACAATGGTAAATCTAAGCGCTGGCGGTATCGCTATAGGTTCTGGGGTGTGTCAGAAATATTTTAGCTATTTTCACAAGCACAATTATCGGCTCTGTTGCTGACGTTGTCGTGAAAGGGCTGGGTTTTGATTAATAAACAAGTTGTTGGTATGTCGAGGCTTGGCCCCTCACTGGCCAATCAGAACGTGCTCAATGGCTAAATATGTGGTTGCTTCAGGTTGTGTATTTACAATATTTTATGTATTGCCTTGGAATCAACTCCAATTCCAATGTTAGTCCGTTATAGTTTGTTAAACAGCTTATTAAAAAAATTGGAAAATGTAGACCTATCCCATCTTTACTAAATATGGTAACTTAAACCTGTTGCAGTCCACATTGTTCTGAGCAATTGCATTGCTTCAATGTGGAAATATATACACTGAACAAAAATATAAACGCAACATGTAAAGTGTTGGTCCCATGTTTCATGAGCTGAAGGAAAAAATCCCAGAAATGTTCCATATGCACAAAAATCTTCTTTCTCTAAAATGTTGTGCACAAATTTGTTTATATCCCTGTTAGTGAGCATTTCTAATTTGCCAAGATAATCCATCCACCTGACAGGTGTGGTATATCAAGAAGCTGATTAAACAGCATGATCATCAAGTTTTGAGGGAGCGGGCAGTTGGCATGCTGACTGCAGGAATGTCTACCAGAGCTGTTGCCAGAGAATGTAATGTTCATTTGTCTATGATAAGCTCCCTGTCGTTTAGAGAATTTGGCAGTACGTCCAACCGGCCTCACAACTGCAGAACATGTGTAACCACGCCAGCCCAGGACCTCCACATACGGTTTCTTCACCTCTGGGATATTCTGAGGGGGGTTTGTGGGTGAAAAACTCATTTTGATTGGCTGGGCCTGGCTCCCCAGTGGGTGGGCCTGGCTGCCGAGTGGGGGTGGCATACAGTGGCTTGCGAAAGTATTCACCCCCCTTGGATTTTTTCCTATTTTTTTGCCTTACAACCTGGAATTAAAATGGATTTTGGGGGGGGTTGTATCATTTGATTTACACAATATGCCTACCATTTTGAAGATGCAAAATAATTTTTTTGTGAAACAAACAAGAAATTAGACAAAAAAAACAGAAAACTTGAGCGTGCATAACTATTCACCCCCCCAAAGTCAATAGTTTGTAGAGAAACCTTTTGCAGCAATTACAGCTGCAAGTCTCTTGGGGTGTGTCTCTATAAGCTTGGCACATCTAGCCACTGGGATTGTTGCCCGTTCTTCAAGGCAAAAACTGCTCTAGCTCCTTTAAGTTGGATGGGTTCCGCTGGCGTACAGCAATCTTTAAGTCATACCACAGATTCTCAATTGGATTGAGGTCTGGGCTTTGACTAGGCCATTCCAAGACATTTAAATGTTTCCCCTTAAACCATTTGAGTGTTAATTTAGCAGTATGCTTAAGGGTCATTGTCCTGCTGGAAGGTGAACCTCCGTCCAAGTCTCAAATCTCTGGAAGACTGAAACAGGTTTCCCTCAAGAATTTCCCTGTATTTAGCGCTATCCATCATCCTTCAATTCTGACCAGTTTCCCAGTCCCTGCCGATGAAAAATATCCCCACAGCATGATGCTTCCACCACCATGCTTCACTGTGGGGATGGTGTTCTCGGGGGGATGAGAGGTGTTGGGTTTGTGCTAGACATAGTGTTTTCCTTGATGGCCAAAAAGCTCAATTTTTGTCTCATCTGACCAGAATACCTTCTTCCATATGTTTGGGGAGTCTCCCACATGCCTTTTGGAGAACACCAAATGTGTTTACTTATTTTTGTCTTTACGCAATGGCTTTTTTCTGGCCACTCTTCCGTAAAGCCCAGCTCTGTGGAGTGTACGGCTTAAAGTGGTCCTATGGACAGATACTCCAATATCCGCTGTGGAGTTTGCAGCTCCTTCAGGGTTATCTTTGTTGTCTTTGTTGCCTCTTTGATTAATGCCCTCCTTGCCTGGTTGTGAGTTTTGGTGGGTGGCCCTCTCTTGGCAGGTTTGTTGTGGTGCCATATTCTTTCCATTTTTTTTTAATAATAAATTGAATGGTGCTCCATGGGATGTTCAAAGTTTCTGATATTTTTTTATAACCCAACCCTGATCTCTCCTTCTCCACAGCTTTGTCCCTGACCTGTTTGGAGAGCTCCTTGGTCTTTATGGTGCCACTTGCTTGGTGGTGCCGCTTGCTTAGTGGTGTTGCAGACTCTGGGGCCTTTTAGAACAGGTATGTATATACTGAGATCATGTGACAGATCATGTGACACTTAGATTGCACACAGTTGGACTTTATTTAACTAATTATGTGACTTCTGAAGGTAATTGGTTGCACCAGATCTTATTTAGCTTCATAGCAAAGGGGGTGAATACATATGCACGCACCACTTTTCCATTATTTATTTTTTAGAATTTTTTGAAACAAGTTATTTTTTTAATTTCACTTCACCAGTTTGGACTATTTTGTGTATGTCCATTCCATGAAATCCAAATTAAAATCAATTTAAATTACAGGTTGTAATGCAACAAAATAAGAAAAACGCCAAGGGGGATGAATAATTTTTGCAAGGCACTGTATTCCCGCCTTGGCCCACCCATGGTTGCACCCCTGCCCAGTCATGTGAAATCCATAGATTAGGGCCTAATGAATGTATTTCAATTGAGTGATTTCCTTATATGAACTGTAACTCAGTAAAATCTTTGAAATTGTCACTCCGGTGCTCGACATCACCGGTCAGCTAAGCACCGATCCTGGCAACCCACATTACGCACACCTGGCAGAGAGGGAGGTGAGTGCCTACTCCAACTCCGGCAGGGTGCCCAGACCGCTGTGGAGCACGCCCTCCCCTTCCGGACCGTGGCAGCCTCCAGTGGATGGAATGGGCTGGCGCTCTGCACCCTATTCAGAAGAGGACTACACGAAGAGATCCAGACGGAGCTGGCGCGTCAAGACGACAACCTCTCCTTGGACTCACTCACCTTCTTCGGGAGCATCGAAACCCCCATCACATTCCTCCTTTGGCCGCCCTGAGACAGAGCCTGATCCCATGGAGGTAGGGTCCACAAACCTACCCGTGGCTGTGCCATCTACCTGCTTGCAGGCTCTGCGCCTCCACGCAGCCGCATCTACCCTCTGTCATTACGCACACCTGCTCCCCATCGTTTTGCACACCTGGACTTAATCATTACCTTTATTACTTCCCCTTTATTTAGCCCTCAGTAGCCACAGTCTTCAGGCGGTATTGGTTTTGTTTTAATGTCCAGTACACTGCTCTTGTTTTGTATATCTTCATGTTCCTTGTTATTCAACTCACCAACTGCACTTGCTTCCTGACTCCCTGGGTCTTCGTTACAAGTATACATAGCATTCACACTGATATAGGGGTTAGGCCTACTGTAAATTGCATTATAGACATGCCAAACATTGTCAATAAGCAAGATGAAATTAATTATTGATAAGGCCTTAAAAGAGAGTGAATAATTATTTAAAAAACTAAACAGCATCTTGTTTTAAATAGGCTGGGTCTAAATAGACCATAATTGCTTCCCATGGGCATATACTATGAAAACAATGCAGACTATGGAGGGATTTACGCACATCCAAACTTTTCACAGTAGCTGTACAAAGATCCAATATAAAGACAAGGGGAGAATGTCCACTCACCGTTATACTGCTCCCAAATATAATGTTTATATACAGTACATTCGGAAAGTATTCAGACCTCTTATTCTAAAATGGATTAAATAAAATGTTTTCCTCATCAATCTACACACAATACCCCATAATGACGAAGCGAAAACACGTTTTTAGAAATGTTGGCAAATGTATTAAACATAAAAAACAGAAATACCTTTATTACATACACTCAAAATTGAGCTAAGGTACATCCTGTTTCCATTGATCATCCTTGAGATGTTTCTACAATTTGATTGGAGTCCACCTGTGGTCAATTCAATTGATTGGACATGATTTGGAAAGGCACACACCTGTCTATATAAGGTCCCACAGTTGACAGTGCATGTCAGAGCAAAACCCAAGCCATGAGGTCGAAGGAATTGTCCGTAGAGCTCTGAGACAGGATTGTGTCAAGGCACAGATCTGGGGAAGGGTACTAAAACATTTCTGCAGTATTGAAGGTCCCCAAGAACACAGTGGCCTCCATCATTCTTAAATGGAAGAAGTTTGGAACCACCAATACTCTTCCTAGTGCTGGCCGCCCGGCCAAACAGAGCAATTGGGGGAGAAGGGCCTTGGTCAGGCAGGTGACCAAGAACCCGATGGTCATTGACAGAGATCCAGAGTTCCTCTGTGGAGATGGAGAACCTTCCAGAAGGACAGCCATCTCTACAGTACTCCACCAATCAGGCCTTTACAGTAGAGTGGCTAGACGGAAGCCACACCTCAGTAAAAGGCATGAGAGCCCGCTTGGAGTTTGCCAAAAGGCACCTAAAGACTCTCAGACCATGAGAAACAAGATTCTCTGGTCTGATGAAACCAAGATTAAACTCTTTGGCCTGAATGCCAAGCGTCACGTCTGGAGGAAACCTGGCACAATCCCTATGGTGAAGCATGGTGGTGGCAGCTTCATGCTGTGTGGATGTTATTCAGAGACAGGGACTGGGAGACTAGTCAGGATTGAGGGAAAGATAAACAGAGCAAAGTACAAAGAGATCCTTGATGACAATCTGCTCCAGAGCACTCAGGACCTCAGACTGGGGCAAAGGTTCACCCTCCAACAGGACAACGACCCTAAGCACACAGCCAAGACAATGGAGGAGTGGCTTTGGGACAAGTCTCTGAATGTTCTTGAGTGGCCCAGCCAGTGTCCGGACTTGATCTAACATCTCTGGAGAGACCTGGAAATAGCTGTGCAGTGACGCTCCCCATCCAACCTGACAGAGCTTGAGAGGATCTGCAAAGAAGAATGAGAGAAACTCCCCAAATACAGGTGTGCCAAGCTTGTAGCGTCATACCCAAGAAGACTCGAGGCTGTTATCCCTGCCGAAGGTGCTTCAACAAAGTACTGAGTAAAGGGTCTGAATACTTATGTAAATGTGATTTTTCCGTTTTTTTTATTTTTTTTTATAAATTTGCCAAACTTTCTACAAACCTGTTTTTGCTTTGTCATTATGGTGTATTGTGTGAGGGGAAATAACTTTTTTATACATTTTAGAATAAGGCTGTAACGTAATAAAATAATTGCTCAATTAATCCAGTGCATTGAACCTCCCACTGAGTCCCCCGGTCTATTTCCAGGAGCGAGGGTGTGATCTTCCTCCTCGCTAAATGAGATTAGGGCTAGTGCTATGACACATGAGCCACCTTTGGTGCCAGCATAGAGAGATACAACGTCTTATCAACCCCAAGGAAAGGGAATAACATCTTCTATGGATCCCCAATGTACAGTATAAATTATATGTAGTGCCAAGCAGAGGCGGTATTGTCCTTGAAAGATGTACGGGGACACTCTGCTCACCGGGTAATGCAAGGGATTAGTGACTGAGATTATATGCTTTATCACAAGCATATAATACTCTCTTCATTAAGTCTTTATTATCAAAACGCAGATATGTAGACCAAACTAAGGAATTGCTATAAGAGCCACGCAATTCACTGGTTGGGAATTAAGTTACTTATCTCTTTAAACCACTCACTCTGTTGGCTTAACCAATGGCAGGACAGTAGGCTTTCTCCTGTGTTGTATGGAGATGAATATTGGACATGAGTCGGTCTTAGTCAGGTTGTGTGAATCCCGTCCAGCTGCCCACTCTACCCACACTGCACCTCAGAGATTCAGCGACTCACTGCACCGGCTGAATAAGGTGACTCAACTTGCATTGTCTCCAGAAACCAAATATACTATTTCCCCTTGGTTCTCTAATTGAGCATGAGGAAACTTACTGTAGGAAATAAGATTTGTTGGTTTATTTGGTGCTTTCCGACTTAGTGGCCTGAGAGTAAATAAATATTGTTTGTCTCCATACTGGGTAGCTCTTCACACTGTCTCACCCCAGCTTTAGCAGTTTACCACCTAATGTGCAACATTAGTTATACGGATTCTCATTCTATTAAGTCGATTACAGTGGTGCGAGCTTGGAGAAGTGCAGAAAAATTAGCTGCCATTTGGGTCGGCAGAATGCTCAAGCTGTTTCTCATTTGCAGTTACTTATCAAGATTAATATTCTATGCAAATGAGATAAGCACTGATACACCCACTCTGAAAGCATACATCCAGAAATAATCTCAACACACTCTTATGATCTGTTTTAAAGGTCCAATGCAGCAGTTATTTTTTATGTATTTTTAGTATGTATTTCTTACATTATTAGCCCAGAACGTTTTTTTGTGTTTTTTTACAAGCATTTCGCTACACTCGCAATAACATCTGCTAAATATGTGTATGTGACCAATAAAATTTGATTTGATTCGATTTCTGGGAAACAATGAAGTACCTTACTGTGATTGTTTTCAATTAAAATTGTAAAAAAATAAACAAAAATAGCTTCTTGGCTAAATGTAATTTCTCAAGCAAGAATTTTGCTAGGACTGTCTGGGAGTGGTCTGAGAGAGGGGCCTAATTGGAGGAGCCTAATGGGAGCAATGTGTAACCTGAAAACTAGCTGTTAATGGCAGAGAGGAGGGCAACCTCTCTTTGTTATTGGTCTATTAACTTATACCCCCTGGTGACATCACAAAAAAAGCCCCATCAAGCCAAACAGCTCTCACACTAATAGTGCATTATTATACATTTCAAAATTTTAGAGTATTATTCCAAAATCACGTTTTTGACTGCACTGCCCCTTTAAGAACACACAGGACCAAAGATGCAACATGACAAGTGAAAAACACTACAAGGCCAGTGACTCCCTAAAATTAGTAGGCCTATTTATAATGTGACTTGGGATGTGATACAGTGGTTTGTTGTTGCCATGTTCCAAATATGTTGATTACACAATGTTGTACTTTAAAGTCCTCATTTGTTTGTTTATGAAATACCTTCACTATCCCATGTAGCCTAGAAGAGTTGGGCCACTGTTATTATTGGACGCCTTAATTGTTTTTTCTGTGGGCCACAGGCCAATAACATGGATGATGAGGCACATGCACATGAGCTAAGACACACACAAGCACATACTGAGACACGCACATACACATGCACACACGCTCAAGGGTATATATCAGACAGACGTGCTCAGTTTTCCGGTATATCTAAGAAGCACGAAATTACTTTCAAAACCATGATTGTAGGTAAGCCCAGATAATATTTGAATTTCACTAATAGGAGTATAGTTATGAAATTGTTTACTTGGATGCATGCAGGTCTTTCAGGACTGGGGTATGGATACACCCAGAAAAAGAACTATTACAAAAGGTACATTCACTTACAAGTGTAAAACATCAGTGACTTAGTGTAATGCTTAAGGGAAGCAATGAACGTGGACTCTGAAGAGGGTCTATGTTGAAGATTGTCCAGTGTGCCTGACAGCATGTCATACCTACTGGTCTCAGTGCCAAAATGTAACATATCGATAACAACATTTTGTTTTGATGCTGCTTCTTTCCAGGTGCCCTCTTCCCAAAGTGTCATATAAATGTAAATTGTGGCGAATTGTGTTCTGTCGCCCTGAAGGTTCCCACAGGAGAAGCCAGCTGGGGTATAATCACTTCCTATTCATAACGTGCAGGCATGTATTGGACTGTTTCCGTTAAGCACTCACTCATAGATAATATTGCCATGGCTCTTTGGGTTTGAAGGAAATTCTATTGTAAATTACAATGTGTGATTATTATGCCTACAGAACTATGTAATATAATTATTCATATTTATGATTCTCACAGACAAACAATCAGCGTGAATGGAATAATTAAATTATGTTGCATGATTTAACAAGAAGCTTCTCAATACGCACAATTATTTCTGTTTGTATAGTGTGATCAGTATTATTGTTTGAACAAGATTATTACAGATTTTTACTAAAATTACAATTATAATGCTAATATGTTATGGAGCCTTGTTACAGTCTATCACAGCTAATTGTTTCATTAAATTAAAAGATTTCCATTTTGAATAACCCAGGTATCTATTGTTTACCTATGAAATAAACAAAACAACAACAAAAACTTGTTGGAATCAAAATGGTATCTTATTCTCACAAACAAAATACATTTCTACAAAACAAGGATAACATCTTAAAGAGTTTTAGTGGAAGGTGACAACAATTTAATGATCCAACCGAGTAGCGCATTCATCTATTTCAAACTGCATATAGACAGTGTGCCCACGGTGCTGAATACATTTGGAATGCTAGCCGGTGAATGATTGCTAAGAGGAATTTCATTGAAACAAGGATGTAGATGGGGTATGTATGAGGGCTGTACAGTGGCTTGCGAAAGTATCTCCCCCTTGGCATTGTTCCTATTTTGTTGCCTTACAACCTTGAATTAAAATTGATTTTTTGGGGGTTTGTATCATTTGATTTACACAACATGCCTACCACTTTGAAGATGCAAAATAAGACAAAAAAACTGAAAACTTGAGCGTGCATAACTATTCACCCCCCCGAAAGTCAATACTTTTTAGAGCCAGCGTTTGCAGCAATTACAGCTGCAAGTCTCTTGGGGTATGTCTCTTTAAGCTTGGCACATCTAGCCACTGGGATTTTTGCCCATTCTTCAAGGCAAAACTGCTCCAGCTCCTTCAAGTTGGATGGGTTCCGCTGGTGTACAGCAATCTTTACGTCATACCACAGATTCTCAATTGGATTGAGGTCTGGGCTTTGACTAGGCCATTCCAAGACATTTAAATGTTTCCCCTTCAACCACTCGAGTGTTGCTTTAGCGGTATGCTTAGGGTCATTGTCCTGCTGGAAGGTGAACCTCCGTCCCAGTCTCAAATCTCTGGAAGACTGAAACAGGTTTCCCTCAAGAATTTACCTGTATTTAGCGCCATCCATCATTCATTACATTACATTTACAATTATGTCATTTAGCAGACGCTCTTATCCAGAGCAACTTACAGTTAGTGCATACATTATTCTTTTTTATTTTCATACTGCCCCCCCCCCGTCATTCCTTCAATTCTGAGAGGTGTTGGGTTTGCGCCAGACATAGCGTTTTCCTTGATTGCCAAAAAGCTCAATTTTAGTCTCATCTGACAAGAGTACCTTCTTCCTTATGTTTGGGGAGTGTCCCAAATGCCTTTTGGAGAACACAAAACGTGTTTGCTTATTTTTGTCTTTAAGCAATGGCTTTTTTCTGGCCACTCTTCTGTAAAGCCCAGCTCTGTGGAGTGTATGGCTTAAAGTGGTCCTATCGATAGATACTCCAATCTCTGCTGTGGAGCTTTGCAGCTCCTTCAGGGTTATCATTGGTGTCTTTGTTGCCTCTGATTAATGCCCTCCTTGCCTGGTCTGTGTGTTTTGGTGGGCGGTCCTCTCTTGGCAGGTTTGTTGTGGTGCCATATTTCTTTCCATTTTTTAATAATGGATTTAATGGTGCTCTGTGGGATGTTCAAAGTTTTGGATATTTTTATAACCCAACCCTGATCTGTACTTCTCCACAACTTTGTCCCTGACCTGTTTGGAGAGCTCCTTGGTCTTCATGGTATCGCTTGCTTGGAGGTACCCCTTGCTTAATGGTGTTGCAGACTTCCTAATATTGAGTTGCACCCCATTTTGCCCTCAGAACAGCCTCAATTCGTTGGGGCGTGGACCCTTCAAGGTTTCGAAAGCGTTCCACAGGGAAGCTGGCCCATGTTGACTCCAATGCTTCTCACAGTTGTGAGAAATAAGAGTTAAGAAAATATTTACCATATAAACTAAAGTAAAAAATCATAAAAACGTAACACAATGAAATAACAATAACGAGGCTATATACAGGGAGTACCGGTATCGAGTCAATTTGCAGGGGTACAGGTTAGTCGAGGTAATTTGTACATGTAGGTAGGGGTAATGTGACTTTACATAGATAATATACAGCTGGTAGCAGCAGTGTATAAACAAATGGAGGGTGTCAATGTAAATAGTCCTGGTGGCCATTTGATTAATTGTTCAGCCATTTTATGGCTTGGGGGTAGAAGCTGTTAAGGAGCCTTTTAGTCCTAGACTTGGCGCTCCGGTACCGCTTGCCATGCGGTAGCAGAGAGAACAGTCTATGACTTGGGTGACTGTAGTCTTTGACAATTTTTTGGGCTTTCCTCTGACACAGCCGAGAATATAGGTCCTGGATGGCAGGAAGCTTGGTCCCAGTGATGTACTGGGCCATATACACTACCTTCTGTAGCGCCTTACGGTCAGATGCCGAGCAGTTGCCATACCAGGTGGTGATGCAACCGGTCAGGATGCTCTCATTGGTGCAGCTGTATAACTTTTTGAGGATCTGGGGACCCATGCTAAATCTTTTCAGTTTCCTGAGGTGTTGTCAAGGCATCTTCATGACTGTCTTGGCGTGTTTGGACCATGATAGTTTGTTGGTGATGTGGACACCAAGGAACTTGATGCTCTCGACCAGCCCTGTCAATGTTAATGGGGGCCTGTTTGGCCCGCCTTTTCCTGTAGTCCACGATCAGCTCCTTGGTCTTGCTCACATTGAGGGAAAGGTTGTTGTCCTGGCACCACACTGCCAGGTCTCTGACCTCCTCCCTATAGGCTGTCTCATCGTTGTTGGTGATCAGGCCTACCACTGTTGTGTCGTCAGCAAACTTAATGATGGTGTTGGAGTCGTGTTTGACCACACAGTCGTAGGTGAACAGGGAGTACAGGAGGGGACTAAGCACTCACCCCTGAGTGGGCCCCGGTGTTGAGGATCAGCGTGACAGACGTGTTGTTGCCTACCCTCACCACCTGGGGGTGGCCCGTCAGGAAGTCCAGAATCCAGTTGCAGAGGAAGGTGTTTAGTAACAGGGTCCTTAGCTTAGTGATTAGCTTTGTGGGCACTATGGCGTTGAACGATGAGCTGTAGTCAATGAACAGCATTCGCACATAGGTGTTTCTTTTGTCCAGGTGGGAAAGGGCAGTGTGGAGTGCGATTGAGATGGTGTCATCTGTGGCTCTGTTGGGGCGGTATGCAAATTGGAGTGGGTCTAGGGTATCCGGGATGATGCTGTTGATGTGAGCCATGACCAGCCTTTCAAAGCACTTCATGGCTACCGATGTGAGTGCTACGGGGTGGTAATCATTTAGGCAGATTACCTTCGCTTCCTTGGGCACAGGGACTATGGTGGTCTGCTTGAAACATGTAGGTATTACAGACTCGGTCAGGGAGAGGTTGAACATTTCAGTGAAGACACTTGCCAGTTGGTCTGTGCGTGCTTTGAGTACATGTCCTGGTAATCCGTCTAGCCCCGTGGCTTTGTGAATTTTGATCTGTTTAAAGGTCTTGCTCACATCGGCTACCGAGAGCGTTATCACACAGTCATCCAGAACAGCTGGTGCTCTCATTCATGCTTCAGTGTTGCTTGCCTTGAAGCGAGCATAAAAGGTATTTAGCTCGTCTGGTAGGCTCGCGTCACTGGGCAGCTCGCGGCTGGGTTTCCCTTTGTAGTCCTTAATAGTTTTCAAGCCCTGCCACATCCGACAAGTGTCAGAGCCGGTGTAGTAGGATTCAATCTTAATCAATCTTTGCCTGTTTGATGGTTCATCTGAGGGTTTAGCGGGATTTCTTATAAGCGTCCGGATTATTGTCCCGCTCCTTGAAACGGCAGCTCTAGCCTTTAGCTCGATGCGGATGTTGCCTGTGATTCATGGCTTCTGGTTGGGATATGTACGTACGTACGTCGTCAATGCACTTATTGGTGAAGCCAATGACTGAGGTGGTATACTCCTCAACGCCATTGGATGAATTGGCTGGATGTCCTTTGGGTGGTGGACCATTCTTGATACACATGGGAAACTGTTGAGTGTGAAAAATCCAGCAGCATTGCAGTTCTTGACACAAATCTGTGTGCCTGGCACCTACTACCATACCCCTTTCAAAGGCATTTACAGTTTTTGTATGTGTGCCACCCTCTGAATGGCACACATACACAATCCATGTCTCAATTGTCTCAAGGCTTAAAAATATTTTTTTAACCTGTCTCCTCCCCTTCATCTACACGGATTGAAGTGGATTTAATATGGGATCATAGCTTTCACCTGGTCAGTCTATGTCATGGAAAGCGCAAGTATTCTTAATGTTTTGTACATCATCATTCATCTTCGCTCACAGGTGAAGTATAATGATACAAATTACTTTGCTCGTGATGCCCGTCCCTCAAATGATACAAATGTAATAACATCCTGAGTGCACAAGACTTGAAACAACGATACAGATGTAACCATGGCCATTCAATGAATTATCTGAGCGACACTGGTGCTACCAAGTAAAAACACCACGTGCATTCCACAGGTCGCGTTTATAAGTGAGTGTTCCCAAAAATAATCAAGATTAGGAAAAGTTTTGTGACATACCTGAGAATTCCTCACTGCCATACTTGCTTAATGCTTTACAGTCTCTGCTTCTGCAGCCATTGTTTTAGTCTTCCAGGTGACTTCATTGTACTTTTTCTCACCTCATTTTGAACTCTACAAACTGAATTTTAAATGTTGATTTCATGTGAAAAAAAATAATGACAGCATCAGGGGAGTAGACTGGAGTTGATTACGCTGAAGTCTTGTCTGGGATATTCTATGTTAAGAAAATAGTGATTGGTTTATATTTGGTGCTGAACCGTTGTAACCTCCTTCAGTCTTACTGCCTGTAGCTAAACATGCCCATTTCCTTTAATTACTTATTAGTTCCAGTAGATTTAAACAGAATGCTGTGTACCCGCTGAATGGAGAATGTGTGTCTGCTCTGCTTTGGGTATCTGGCAGCACCAGTGTGTTTGACCTCTGTGGTGGAATGGGCCTGAGCCCCAGGCTATCCGTGTCCCTGAAACATTTACAGCTAATTACTGAGGAAGATGTTGTAGAAATGAGGAGAACACTGAATATTGAACACATGATGAACAGTGACATGGTGAAATCTACAATGAAGAGTCAATGAATAAGGCACGCAACACTATGAAAATGTAATACCGACAAAAGTGTTAAATGTACAACTTGTGACACAATGACGGCTTATCAGGAAACATAATTAAGCTTCAGGGGGCTAAATCTAGCTTTAAATTACTTGAAATAAAGTCATGCCCCTATTATAAAAAGCCCCGCTGTGTCTCTGTCAAGTAATGTAGGCATGTTAATTTGAGTTCCTACAGCGTACTATCATTGAAGCAGCATAGCCAAACAGATCAGCTAATAGAAGAGGAGGCCAAGTTCAGTAATACTGTCAAATTTATCCAAGGTGAAATAAAGACATTAGCGGCTAAGACCCCTGACACAAGCCCAACATTCAATGACCATAGTCATACAAGGTTGAATATCTATTTCTAAGACAGTGAATGAAAAAATGTAACAAACATGCTTTGTTTTTTGCAATATATAGTTAATATTAGAAATACTATAAATCTTTACTACGGGCTTTAGTAAATGTTTGTTTCAGGGTTTTTTTTGCAGAAGATTCCTTTTAAACACAAGATTGATGTAGGCCTGTGTGGACAAAGAGAGAAGAGAAAGAGTTTGATCAATGTTTTTGGCTCTGGGGTTTGATCTATATGATAAGAAAATAAAAACACAAAGGATGTTCTATTGTCTCTGTGTATTAACTTTCTCCTAAAGGCCCACAGTACCTTACTCTATTGATGAAAAAAACAGATACCACAGATCGCCCCTCTATCATTGGATGATATATGAACAGAGAAACACATTTGTCTTCTCTATCTAGCCAGTCTGAGAGTAATATCCTTATGCAGAGTCTACTATTCCAGTCCACCCCTCACCTCCAACCCTCTCTCAATCCAAAGCTAGAGAAGAGAGAAAACACTGCTAGTTGAATCATTTTAACCACCACGTCTGTGGAGCGCAGCCAAAACATCCCATTTAAATCTATAAAAATCTCAAAAGTGTTACACTCAGAGTGAGTAGAGTAGGTGGAGGAACTCTAACCTTATGTCCCATTCAAAATTCTGTCAACTTCACCAGACAAAAAGTGAAGCTCTCCTATATATTATAAGTGCGGCTCTGATCTTGCCCCGTCTGTGAAACAATGTGTCCAGGTTGCTTTTAGTGCACTTTTGAGAGGCAGCCAGTTCAAGAGAGCCGGAGCTGGATGGCAACTGTGTGTAAAAATATATATTTAATCCGCCTGTAAAGATCTTGCTGTGAAACCGCTAAAGCCGTGTAAGTGGTTTTGTAGTGTGTCTTGGGCTAGAGACCTCCATTTCAGAGCTCTCCATTATGCAACAGGGCGACATTGAGAGGCGGTGTCCAGGCGGTATGTCCTTTACTGATGATATGACTCCTCTATTACAATGATGCATGAGAATGTGCATTAGCTGCGCTTGGGACAGTGTGGTAAAAGCAGAGAGGAGGAGAGAGGAGAGCAGAGGAATTAAAAGCAGACTCACACCCACTTAGTTATTCCTCCAGAGGTTGGGTTAGAATAACTGGCCTCTCCTTGAAAACCTTCTGCATAAAGTGTGCCGAGCAATTTCCTGAAGATAGCAAAGCTCTAGCTAGTAATGACACAGACCGGATTAGGCGGGGGAGGATATCTCATCAAGGCGCAACACTAAAGTTTCCTTTAACAGTCATTATTTCCATTTGTTTGAGTTGACAACACAAGACGACTCCCTGAAAGGATTCCTCATAATCAGAAGTTGGTGATGCTTTAGCCAAAAAAATTCAGCCTGGAAGGAAATAGCTTTTTAATAACATTTATATTCCAGGATGAAGTCAAGCTTCTTGAGTACAGTTCTGTTTTATTGTTATGTGTCTAAACATCAAAAGAGTCGATGGCTTGATCACATTACAGTGGGTGGAAAAAGTATTTAGTCAGCCACCAATTGTGCAAGTTCTCCCACTTAAAAAGATGAAAGAGGCCTGTAATTTTCATCATAGATACACGTCAACTATGACAGACAAATTGAGAAAAAATTTCTCCAGGAAATCACATTGTAGGATTTTTTATGAATTTATTTGCAAATTATGGTGGAAAATAAGTATTTGGTCACCCACAAACAAGCAAGATTTCTTACTCTCACAGACCTGTAACTTCATCTTTAAGAGGCTCCACTGTCCTCCACTCGTTACCTGTATTAATGGCACCTGTTTGAACTTGTTATCAGTATAAAAGACACCTGTCCACAACCTCAAACAGTCACACTCCAAACTCCACTATGGCCAAGACCAAAGAGCTGTCAAAGGACACCAGAAACAAAATTGTAGACCTGCACAAGGCTGGGAAGACTGAATCTGCAATAGGTAAGCAGCTTGGTTTGAAGAAATCAACTGTGGGAGCAATTACTAGGAAATGGAAGACATACAATACCACTGATAATCTCCCTCGATGTGGGGCTCCACGCAAGATCTCACCCCGTGGGGTCAAAATGATCACAAGAACGGTGAGCAAAAATCCCAGAACCACATGGGGGGACCTAGTGAATGACCTGCAGAGAGCTGGGACCAAAGTAACAAAGCCTACCATCAGTAACACACTACACCGCCAGGGACTCAAATCCTGCAGTGCCAGACGTGTCCCCCTGCTTAAGCCAGTACATGTCCAGGCCCGTCTGAAGTTTGCTAGAGTGCATTTGGATGATCCAGAAGAGGATTGAGAGAATGTCATATGGTCAGATGAAACCAAAATATAACTTTTTGGTAAAAACTAAACTCGTCGTGTTTGGAGGACAAATAATGCTGAGTTGCATCCAAAGAACACCATACCTACTGTGAAGCATGGGGGGGGAAACATCATGCTTTGGGGCTGTTTTTCTGCAAAGGGACCAGGACGACTGATCCGTGTAAAGGAAAGAATGAATGGGGCCATGTATCGTGAGATTTTGAGTGAAAACCTCCTTCCATCAGCAAGGGCATTGAAGATGAAACGTGGCTGGGTCTTTCAGCATGACAATGATCCCAAACACACCGCCCGGGCAACGAAGGAGTGGCTTCGTAAGAAGCATTTCAAGGTCCTGGAGTGGCCTAGCCAGTCTCCAGATCTCAACCCCATAGAAATCTTTGGAGGGAGTTGAAAGTCCGTGTTGCCCAGTGACAGCCCCAAAACATCACTGCTCTAGAGGAGATCTGCATGGAGGAATGGGCCAAAATACCAGCAACAGTGTGTGAAAACCTTGTGAAGACTTACAGAAAACGTTTGACCTGTGTCATTGCCAACAAAGGGTATATAACAAAGTATTGAGAAACTTTTGTTATTGACCAAATACTTATTTTCCACCATAATTTGCAAATAAATTCATTAAAAATCCTACAATGTGATTTTCTGGATTTTTTTTTCTCATTTTGTCTGTCATAGTTGACGTGTACCTATGATGAAAATTACAGGCCTCTCTCATCTTTTTAAGTGGGAGAACTTGCACAATTGGTGGCTGACTAAATACTTTTTTTCCCCACTGTATATGCCTCAGCAACAGTGATATTAAACAACAGTATACTGCTGGCACAGCTCAGAGTGAAATTGCACAATAGTTTAGTCCTATAAATGTGAATAATCTTCCATTGTTTAAAGATTTGCATTTTGTCATAGGCAGGCTGACAGAGGATAATTATTGTCCCTGTCTTCACCTTTCATAATGAGAAGATAATGAAGTTGCATGAGGTTTCTTTATTGTATTGTTGTTTTGTTGCAAGAAAATATCAGTGCCAGAATTTGAGAAATAAAACCAGTGTAGGCAGGTTGGAAAGGCTTTGATATCACATGGTTTGTCTTAATGGATGAGTGTTTGTGTCTCTGTGTGTGTGGTTCATGCTTTCACCACCTTTCTCCTCAACCACCCCTTTAGTCTGAATCCACAGAGTTGTAGCAGGCCATTCACTTAATAATTTGCTCTTAGCTCCGCAACTAAGCTACAGTATCTCCCCAGCTCTCCTGAAAGGCTACCCCATTAGTTGTGGAGCGCAGGAGAGTGTCCACATGGATCAAAGGGGAACAAAATAGCCATAACAACAGGCTCTCTTGTACAGGGGACACATTTGATACAGTAACACATGCTGCATTTTTGTTTTTTTTATCAATGTTACTATAATGGATATGTCTCATGTTGCATTAAGTGTAAATAGATGGCAGAAATACATAATCAAATCCCTTTTGGTCTTTCATTTAGTAACCTAAAAGCTGTATAATGTTGAGGACTGCCTAATCAATTTAATGTCCTGTTCCCACATGCAGTACATCCTCTGTAGATCCAGAGAGGGAAGCAGGTCCTCCGTGGTTCATTTGTTGCTTCGTTATGCGTGGGGCCAGTTAATTTCAGACAACGTCTGTGTACAATTAGGCTTTCATCTCCAGGCCCTGACACTCGATCAGACTTACGGGCTGGAGGAATATGACAGTGACCTTTCCTGTGAGATGATTAGTCTTTTATGGACCCACCTTTTAGCCAAGATACTGTCCTCACAGTCACTCCCCCTTGTTGGAGACACATCTGAGAGGATCAGGTAACACCTCGGTCTAGGAGTCGTGTTCAGATGTTTTTATTGTCATGAACAATTAGTATCTACCACTACCACATACTTAATTAGTGAGTTCATAGACTCTTCAGCTCAGACTAGATGGGCTAGAGTAAACAACAGAATGTCAGATCACCAGAGAGAGATTTTTATATAAACAAAAACAGGTTTGTTTTGCATGACCCCTGACCTTTAAATATTTCAAAACAGACACCGGTTTTATGTTCGTAGAAAAAAACTACCACAATAACAAATATGAGTCAAGCTTCGGAGAAATGGAATAGTGTGTAATTGTATTTGGTGACAATTTTCCATTAATAATAAAGCAGGTTTATTATTATTATTATACACTGCAATTATTTTTTAAGCATGTCTGCGCATACCATGCCAGTCATTTAACAAAATGAATTGACAGTAACCCCATTGAAGTAGATTGTTGTTGCCATGGTTGATGCATTTCAACTAATGTACAAATGAATAGATCATACTAGTATAAACATGCATACATAAGTGTGTTCACCTCCCCTTGATAGATGACCATCTCGTTAATTAGGTTGTTGTAAACAAGTCGAGATTAATTGGAACAGTCTGTGACACCATGGAGACCGCACTATGCACCCGCTCCAAAATACCCTCGTTTTTTTATCATTTCTGGATGTTTTTTAGCCCATCAGGAGCAGTTGTCGCCTTTTCCAAGGGGCCAGTATTAATGTGTTCAGTCCTCTGAAGATCTCAGGGATTACTCCACAGCATTTGTAAGGTGACATTCGTAAATTGTTGTCAAGGATGTTGTAAGTGGGTGTGGTGGTGGAATCAGGCGCAGGACGCAGAAGTATAGTTCCAAAGACTTTAGTGAAATCTTTAACCGTGCAAGCACTAAATAGCCCGAAGGCGAAACTCCGCGCGCAGGCAAAACAAAACGGGCGCAATAACAGGTGCGACAAAACTCTCCAAACTATGGAGGACAGCTCTACCGAGCAAATAGTAAATACATCCAGCAACAAAGCACGACAGTGAAAACAATCACACACACAACACTAACACAAACCCAAGGAGAACTTATAGGACACTAATACACTAAACGAAAACAGGTGTGACAACAATTAGACAAAAGCAAACGAACATAGAAACATGCAACGGTGGCAGCTAGTATTCCGGAGACAACGAACGCCGAAGCCTGCCCGAACAAGGAAGAGAGGCAGCCTCGGCCGAAACCGTGACAGTACCCCCCCCCCCCCCCCCCTTGACGCGCGGCTCCAGACGTGCGCCGACTCCGGCCTCGGGGACGACCAGGAGGACGCGGAGCAGGATGCGTCGGGTGCCCACGATGGAATTCCGTCAGGAGAGACGGGTCCAAAATGTCCCTCCTTGGCACCCAGCACCGTTCCTCCGGGCCGTACCCCTCCCACTCCACTAGATATTGGAGACCCCCCATCCGACGTCTCGAATCCAAGATGGACCGCACGGAGTACGCCGGTGCCCCCTCGATGTCCAATGGGAGCGGAGGAGTCTCCCTGATCTCACTTTCTTGGAGTGGGCCAGCTACCACCGGCCTGAGAAGAGACACATGGAACGAGGGGTTAATACTTTTATATTCAACAGGTAGTTGTAATTTGTAACACACCTCGTTCAACCTTCTCAGGACTTTAAATGGCCCTACAAACCGCCGACCCAGTTTCCGACAGGGCAGGCGGAGGGGCAGGTTTCTGGTAGAGAGCCAGACTCGATCACCAGGTGCGTACACCGGTCCCTCACTGCGGTGGAGATCGGCGCTCGCCTTATGACGCCGGAGGGCCCGCTGCAGGTGGACGTGTGCAGCGTTCCATGTCTCCTCCGAGCGCCGCACCCACTCATCCACCGCAGGAGCCTCGATCTGGCTCTGCTGCCAAGGTGCCAGAACCGGCTGGTAACCTAACACACATTGGAAAGGGGTTAGGTTAGTGGAGGAATGGCGTAGGGAATTCTGGGCCATTTCGGCCCAGGGAACGTACCTTGCCCACTCCTCTGGCCGGTCCTGGCAGTATGTTCTAAGAAACCTACCCACATCCTGGTTCACACGTTCCACCTGCCCATTACTCTCCGGGTGGTAATCAGAGGTGAGGCTCACCGAGACCCCCAAACGCTCCATAAAAGCTCTCCAGACTCTGGAAGTAAATTGGGGACCTCGATCAGACACAATATCCTCTGTGTTACGAACCCCGTGGCTCTAAACGTCTAGGGTGGATGGACATGAGACCCGTAACATAAATTATGCAAATTAGGAGTGTGGCATGGAGCAGTGAGAACAAATGTGACACAACAACCATGAACTACCGTCAAACACAAATGGATTTTTTTTTCTCATTTTGTCTGTCATAGTTGACGTGTACCTATGATGAAAATTACAGGCCTCTCTCATCTTTTTAAGTGGGAGAACTTGCACAATTGGTGGCTGACTAAATACTTTTTTTCCCCACTGTATATGCCTCAGCAACAGTGATATTAAACAACAGTATACTGCTGGCACAGCTCAGAGTGAAATTGCACAATAGTTTAGTCCTATAAATGTGAATAATCTTCCATTGTTTAAAGATTTGCATTTTGTCATAGGCAGGCTGACAGAGGATAATTATTGTCCCTGTCTTCACCTTTCATAATGAGAAGATAATGAAGTTGCATGAGGTTTCTTTATTGTATTGTTGTTTTGTTGCAAGAAAATATCAGTGCCAGAATTTGAGAAATAAAACCAGTGTAGGCAGGTTGGAAAGGCTTTGATATCACATGGTTTGTCTTAATGGATGAGTGTTTGTGTCTCTGTGTGTGTGGTTCATGCTTTCACCACCTTTCTCCTCAACCACCCCTTTAGTCTGAATCCACAGAGTTGTAGCAGGCCATTCACTTAATAATTTGCTCTTAGCTCCGCAACTAAGCTACAGTATCTCCCCAGCTCTCCTGAAAGGCTACCCCATTAGTTGTGGAGCGCAGGAGAGTGTCCACATGGATCAAAGGGGAACAAAATAGCCATAACAACAGGCTCTCTTGTACAGGGGACACATTTGATACAGTAACACATGCTGCATTTTTGTTTTTTTTATCAATGTTACTATAATGGATATGTCTCATGTTGCATTAAGTGTAAATAGATGGCAGAAATACATAATCAAATCCCTTTTGGTCTTTCATTTAGTAACCTAAAAGCTGTATAATGTTGAGGACTGCCTAATCAATTTAATGTCCTGTTCCCACATGCAGTACATCCTCTGTAGATCCAGAGAGGGAAGCAGGTCCTCCGTGGTTCATTTGTTGCTTCGTTATGCGTGGGGCCAGTTAATTTCAGACAACGTCTGTGTACAATTAGGCTTTCATCTCCAGGCCCTGACACTCGATCAGACTTACGGGCTGGAGGAATATGACAGTGACCTTTCCTGTGAGATGATTAGTCTTTTATGGACCCACCTTTTAGCCAAGATACTGTCCTCACAGTCACTCCCCCTTGTTGGAGACACATCTGAGAGGATCAGGTAACACCTCGGTCTAGGAGTCGTGTTCAGATGTTTTTATTGTCATGAACAATTAGTATCTACCACTACCACATACTTAATTAGTGAGTTCATAGACTCTTCAGCTCAGACTAGATGGGCTAGAGTAAACAACAGAATGTCAGATCACCAGAGAGAGATTTTTATATAAACAAAAACAGGTTTGTTTTGCATGACCCCTGACCTTTAAATATTTCAAAACAGACACCGGTTTTATGTTCGTAGAAAAAAACTACCACAATAACAAATATGAGTCAAGCTTCGGAGAAATGGAATAGTGTGTAATTGTATTTGGTGACAATTTTCCATTAATAATAAAGCAGGTTTATTATTATTATTATACACTGCAATTATTTTTTAAGCATGTCTGCGCATACCATGCCAGTCATTTAACAAAATGAATTGACAGTAACCCCATTGAAGTAGATTGTTGTTGCCATGGTTGATGCATTTCAACTAATGTACAAATGAATAGATCATACTAGTATAAACATGCATACATAAGTGTGTTCACCTCCCCTTGATAGATGACCATCTCGTTAATTAGGTTGTTGTAAACAAGTCGAGATTAATTGGAACAGTCTGTGACACCATGGAGACCGCACTATGCACCCGCTCCAAAATACCCTCGTTTTTTTATCATTTCTGGATGTTTTTTAGCCCATCAGGAGCAGTTGTCGCCTTTTCCAAGGGGCCAGTATTAATGTGTTCAGTCCTCTGAAGATCTCAGGGATTACTCCACAGCATTTGTAAGGTGACATTCGTAAATTGTTGTCAAGGATGTTGTAAGTGGGTGTGGTGGTGGAATCAGGCGCAGGACGCAGAAGTATAGTTCCAAAGACTTTAGTGAAATCTTTAACCGTGCAAGCACTAAATAGCCCGAAGGCGAAACTCCGCGCGCAGGCAAAACAAAACGGGCGCAATAACAGGTGCGACAAAACTCTCCAAACTATGGAGGACAGCTCTACCGAGCAAATAGTAAATACATCCAGCAACAAAGCACGACAGTGAAAACAATCACACACACAACACTAACACAAACCCAAGGAGAACTTATAGGACACTAATACACTAAACGAAAACAGGTGTGACAACAATTAGACAAAAGCAAACGAACATAGAAACATGCAACGGTGGCAGCTAGTATTCCGGAGACAACGAACGCCGAAGCCTGCCCGAACAAGGAAGAGAGGCAGCCTCGGCCGAAACCGTGACAGTACCCCCCCCCCCCCCCCCTTGACGCGCGGCTCCAGACGTGCGCCGACTCCGGCCTCGGGGACGACCAGGAGGACGCGGAGCAGGATGCGTCGGGTGCCCACGATGGAATTCCGTCAGGAGAGACGGGTCCAAAATGTCCCTCCTTGGCACCCAGCACCGTTCCTCCGGGCCGTACCCCTCCCACTCCACTAGATATTGGAGACCCCCCATCCGACGTCTCGAATCCAAGATGGACCGCACGGAGTACGCCGGTGCCCCCTCGATGTCCAATGGGAGCGGAGGAGTCTCCCTGATCTCACTTTCTTGGAGTGGGCCAGCTACCACCGGCCTGAGAAGAGACACATGGAACGAGGGGTTAATACTTTTATATTCAACAGGTAGTTGTAATTTGTAACACACCTCGTTCAACCTTCTCAGGACTTTAAATGGCCCTACAAACCGCCGACCCAGTTTCCGACAGGGCAGGCGGAGGGGCAGGTTTCTGGTAGAGAGCCAGACTCGATCACCAGGTGCGTACACCGGTCCCTCACTGCGGTGGAGATCGGCGCTCGCCTTATGACGCCGGAGGGCCCGCTGCAGGTGGACGTGTGCAGCGTTCCATGTCTCCTCCGAGCGCCGCACCCACTCATCCACCGCAGGAGCCTCGATCTGGCTCTGCTGCCAAGGTGCCAGAACCGGCTGGTAACCTAACACACATTGGAAAGGGGTTAGGTTAGTGGAGGAATGGCGTAGGGAATTCTGGGCCATTTCGGCCCAGGGAACGTACCTTGCCCACTCCTCTGGCCGGTCCTGGCAGTATGTTCTAAGAAACCTACCCACATCCTGGTTCACACGTTCCACCTGCCCATTACTCTCCGGGTGGTAATCAGAGGTGAGGCTCACCGAGACCCCCAAACGCTCCATAAAAGCTCTCCAGACTCTGGAAGTAAATTGGGGACCTCGATCAGACACAATATCCTCTGTGTTACGAACCCCGTGGCTCTAAACGTCTAGGGTGGATGGACATGAGACCCGTAACATAAATTATGCAAATTAGGAGTGTGGCATGGAGCAGTGAGAACAAATGTGACACAACAACCATGAACTACCGTCAAACACAAATGGTTTATTTCAGAACACACGGTAAGGGTTTGGGAAAAAGGGCTGAGCAGGACCCAAGAAATGAAACAATAGTGTAAAACCCCCTAAACTGATCTAGCCTGCCTGAAGAACCGCTAGGCTACTGCTAGTCATACAAAAGTACAGTGGGTGGTCCACTCAGGTCTAACTAGTGTTTTTAGACAGATTTCTTCCTACGGGTAATGTACGCCCAAGGGCAACTAGCTTAAACTCCCCTTTTCCCAGAAACACACAAAGCTACCAAACAGGGTAATCAGCAATTAAGTAGTACACAATACACAGGACACAACAGTATCCGCACTCACATAACAAAACAGTAGTCTAACAGAATTACCAATCATAATAAACAGCAACTTAGTGAGTAACCAAAAACAGGACACCACCGTGTCCATACTCACATCCGGAAATATTCTCTCTCTCTCTCTCAACAAACACAAGACTGGTTTTTATACAATGGGATGTGTGATTGAACAAACGAGTAACAGGTGGTGCAATGCACAGGAATGTTCACTGATTGGTCCAATCAGCAGACACCTCAACGACCACCAATCAGGAACATACAGGACACCTGTGATTAGGGCAGAAGGAGAGAAACACACAAAAACACAGGATACCTGTATCCGTAACACTCCCACCCTTAAAAGAGCAAACCACAATGGTTTGCGACACACGTACTATCACAACACCCAAATTCACAAATCATCCTGCCGGGATAACAACAAAAAAAACCTAGATCATTACACACGAGACAAAGCATCTGCCAACACATTATCCAACCCCTTTTTGTGGCGGATCTCCAAATTATAATTTTGCACGACAAGTGCCCAACGCATAAGGCGTTGGTTCTGGTTGTACATCCGGTGGAGAAAAACTAAGGGGTTATGGTCAGTATACACTATCACTGGTAATGCACTGGAACCAACATAAACTTCAAAGTACTGCAGAGCTAACAACAAAGCTAGAGCTTCTTGTTCAATGGTGGAATAGTTTGTCTGACATTTGTTAAATTTCCGTGAAAAATAACAGACAGGATGGTCCACTCCACTCTGGTCTTGCTGCAGTAGAACAGCACCAGCACCTCTGGCACTTGCATCTACCTCCAGTTTAAACGGCCGTTCAAAATCTGGCGCAGCAAGAACAGGAGTACTACACAAGAGTGCTTTAGCAGTGTTGAAAGCAGTACAACAATCTTCAGACCATACACATTTTCTCGCCGGACTGAGCAAATCCGTTAATGGAGCAACTACCGCAGAGAAATTTTTACAGAAACTACGGTAGTAGCCAACCATCCCTAAAAAACGGCGTAGCTCTCTTCTGGTGGTAGGTGCGGGAAATGCGTTTATAGCTGAGACCTTGGCATCTACAGGGCGCACCTGACCATGGCCGACCTGTTTACCAAGATAAGTAACAGTGGCCTTCCCAAACTCGCACTTTGCTAAGTTCAGGGTTAGAGAAGCGGTTGCTAGACGTTCACACACTACCCTTAGAGTTTTAACATGATCAGACCACTCAGTTGAATAAATGACCAGATCATCAAGGTAAGCACTACAATTAGGAACTCCAGCCAATACTGTGTTAACCAGGCGTTGGAAAGTGGCTGGTGCGTTCCGCATCCCAAATGCCATGACAGCATATTGTAGGAAGTGATCTGGGGTCACAAAGGCAGAGATGTCGGAGGCACGTGGGGTTAACGGCACCTGCCAGTAACCTTTTAGAAGATCTAGTTTGGTTACATAAGTAGCAGCACCAACAGTATCAATACAGTCATCCAGTCTGGGTAACGGGAACGAGTCGGGCACTGTGACAGCATTGACTTTCCGATAGTCCGTACATAATCTGGATGTCCCATCAGGTTTAGGAACCAGAATGCACGGATAACTCCAAGGACTTGAACTTGGCATAGCCAGGTTATTCTCCAGCAAATAACCGACCTCACCCCTCATTATCTTTCTCTTAGAGACGTTGACACGATAAGGATGTTGCTTGATAGGTGCAGCGTTTCCAACATTAATGTCATGTTCTAACACATTTGTACATGTAGGAACATCATTAAAAAGACATGGAAAGCTGTTTAATAGTCTCACAATATCATCTGACTGTCTGTCCGTTAAATGAATCAGGCTTGATGGGAGAGACAGCAGCATCTCCGAATTGGGCAATCTAGCACACTGCTGCTGAGTATTGCGCAACTCTAAACCATCTCCGTCCACATCATTAACATGACCTCCCACTACAGCCGTAGCAGCAACAGAGACAGCCGACTCGGCCAGTTTCTCTGGACTGTCTACCTGAGTGACGGGTCTGGTGTGGTATGTCTTCAACATGTTAACGTGGCACACACGAGATTGGCGTTTTCTATCAGGAGTCTGTATCACGTAGTCAGTTTCAGTTAGTTTCTTTTCAATGACATAAGGACCAGAGAAACGTGCTGACAATGACGCTCCTGGCACAGGCAACAATACAAGAACTCGGTCACCTGGCTGCAGTGAACGAGAAACAGCCTGTGTGTCATAGTGTCGTTTCATCCGTTTCTGTGAGGAAGACAGCGCTTCCTTTGCTAGAGCACAGGCAGCACGTTGGCGCTCACGAAAGCGACTAACGTAGTCCAACACATTTTCTTTCACACACAACTCTTGTGACAAAAACTGATCCTTAAGGACTTTCATAGGTCCTCTCATGGTGTGTCCAAACACCAGTTCAGCTGGGCTGAACCCTAGGGATTCCTGTACTGTCTCACGGACAGCAAACAACACTAGAGGAACTCCCTCATCCCACTCTTTCTCAGATTCCAAGCAATATTTACGGAGCATAGACTTCAGGGTCTGATGCCAACGTTCAAGCGCACCCTGAGACTCTGGGTGATACGCGCTTGACACACGGTGTGTAACTGACAAGGACTTTAACACTTGTTTGAAAAGTTTAGAAAGGAAATTCGTACCCTGATCAGTTTGTATCACCTTAGGTAACCCAAAAGTTGAGAAGAATTTGATCAACGCTTTACTCACCACCGGAGCAGTAATCCTTCGCAGAGGAATGGCCTCTGGGTACCTGGTGGCCACACACATAATTGTCAACATAAACTGGTTACCAGATTTTGTTTTTGGTAATGGTCCAACACAATCAACCATCACATGTTCGAATGGTTCACCTATGGCCGGTATGGGACAAAGAGGCGCGGGGGAAATAACCTGGTTCGGTTTCCCAACTACTTGACAGGTGTGGCAAGTCCGACAGAACTGAGCCACATCTTGTTTTAAGCCAGGCCAAAAAAATGTCGCAAAACTCGATCATAAGTCTTGGTGACTCCCAGATGTCCGGATCACTGGTGATCATGAGCGAGGGATAAAAATGTTTGTCGAAAGGCTGTAGGAATCACTATTTGGTAAACAGCATTCCAATCTTCGCCAGCGTCAACATGGGATGTCCATTTACGCATGAGGAGATTACCATCAATGAAATATGCCATGTTTTTCTTCTTTAGCTCGTCCTCTGAGACAACACTAGAAAAACATTTAGCCAGGCTAATGTCAACCTGTTGGTTAGCGATCAGCTGCTCACGAGTAACTGGTAACTGTATTGCCTCAGCAACAAGTTCCACATCTTTCTTCCTTTCTCTGGGCTGTTGGTCAGACTGCACCAGCTTACCAGAGGTAGCACCCGAACTATCCTCTGGGTCACACTCTCTGAATAGAATCGTGTCTGACAAATCTATCACTTCACCCACTTGTCGTGCTTGAGCACGTGTGACAGCACAAGCGGGGAACACATCTGGATAACCCTGTGCCAGCTCCTCGGAGAGAGACTGGTCACTGTTATCCAATACCTCCAATATGGGTATTACCTTTCCTCCGGCAATATCGTTGCCCATTATAAATGTCACACCTTTTACTGGCAACATAGGACGTACGCCAACTCTGAACAATCCACTGACTAACTCAGAGTGTACGTTCACAAAGTGCAATGGCACTGGGACAAATCCCATTTCAATTCCTTGTACTAACACACTGGAACCACAATATGTAATATTGGACAAGGGCAACACATCAGCGAGTATGAACGACTGCGCCGCACCAGTATCTCTGAGGATTCTAACTGGACGCTGAGACGCTTCGTCATCTGATATAGAAACAAACCCCTCAAAAATGAACGGTTCATAACTGTGATCTGGGACAGGGACTTTCAAACCACATTCACTATGAGGCCTCTGTCTTGATTCCGGCCTTACAACCGTACGAATCAGCCCAACACCCGTTGGCGGCCTGGCGTGCTGAGGCATCCCCGGTTTGCGTTTAAGCAAAAAGCAATCACTAACCAACTGTCCCACCTTATGACAATAGAAACAGTGACGCACATCTTTTGGGCGTGCTGGATGTACTGCTGGTCGACTAGGATTAAAAGTTAGCAACTCCGCAGCCCTGCTCTCCGTACGTGCCGAAAACACGCTCTTATGCGTCAACACAAACTCGTCTGCCAATACAGACGCTTCCGACAGTGAGGATACTTTCTGTTCGTTCAGATAAACTACAATGCGTTCGGGTAAGCAATTTTTAAACTCTTCTAACAAGATTAACTCCCGTAGAGAGTTAAAATCAGTTACCTTACTAGCACTGTGCCATTTGTCAAACAGATTTCCTTTGTCTCTAGCAAACTCCACATAAGTCTGAGTAGGATACTTTTTATGAGACCTAAATCTCTGTCGATATGCCTCAGGAACAAGCTCATAGGCACGAAGAACAGTAGCTTTGACCACGGCATAATTCAAACTGTCTTCAAGAGGTAGCGCTGCCAGAACCTCTTGGGCTTTACCTGTTAGTTTACACTGAAGTAATAGGCACCATACCTCTTCGGGCCATTTCAATGCTACCGCTATCCGTTCAAACACACCGAAATAGGAATCAACCTCTGACTCCCTGAACACAGGTACCAAGGTGATCTGCCTACTAATATCAAACGTAGCAGATGACACAGCTGGTGAGGATGGCTCACTAGCAGGCATAGTATTAGCAGAGACTAACCTCGCTGTTTCTGCCTCTAGTTCCATTTTACGCACCTCCAGTTCCATCTTACGCATCTCCAGCTTGTCTTGCCTGATTTGTGCCCGCTCTTCCGCCTCCATTTGGAGCCGTGTCGAGCGGACATCCATCCTGGCATCACTGTCAGTCAGTGGGGAGAGTGGGTCATAACGGGGCAATGTGGCTGGAGCCTTAGTCTCGTCCTCAGACACTGATGGGCTTACAGGAACAGCAACCACATCCCCTACAGGAGCAGCAGACTCAGGCGGCGGTAACTCAAGCACTCGCTCGTTTAACAATATCGCTAGCACTACTTCCCTAACTTCTGCTTTCACTAAACCCCTCGGTATGGGTACAGAAAAGTGGTCAGCCAAAGCCTGTAGATCCACTCTACGGCAATTATCAAAAACCTCCCACGTAGGGTTTTCCAAAAATGCCTCCAACTCAAAAGTAGCCATCCTACTAGCAACACGAGCCGTCGACTACTGAACACACAAAAAAAAAACAGGTAGTACCGCTGCCAAGCTCAACACTGAACCAGACACTTACTAATTTGCATGAGTAGCATGGGATAGATCCCGGACGAGCCCCCACTTTATGTTACGAACCCCGTGGCTCTAAATGTCTAGGGTGGATGGACATGAGACCCGTAACATAAATTATGCAAATTAGGAGTGTGGCATGGAGCAGTGAGAACAAATGTGACACAACAACCATGAACTACCGTCAAACACAAATGGTTTATTTCAGAACACACGGTAAGGGTTTGGGAAAAAGGGCTGAGCAGGACCCAAGAAATGAAACAATAGTGTAAAACCCCCTAAACTGATCTAGCCTGCCTGAAGAACCGCTAGGCTACTGCTAGTCATACAAAAGTACAGTGGGTGGTCCACTCAGGTCTAACTAGTGTTTTTAGACAGATTTCTTCCTACGGGTAATGTACGCCCAAGGGCAACTAGCTTAAACTCCCCTTTTCCCAGAAACACACAAAGCTACCAAACAGGGTAATCAGCAATTAAGTAGTACACAATACACAGGACACAACAGTATCCGCACTCACATAACAAAACAGTAGTCTAACAGAATTACCAATCATAATAAACAGCAACTTAGTGAGTAACCAAAAACAGGACACCACCGTGTCCATACTCACATCCGGAAATATTCTCTCTCTCTCTCAACAAACACAAGACTGGTTTTTATACAATGGGATGTGTGATTGAACAAACGAGTAACAGGTGGTGCAATGCACAGGAATGTTCACTGATTGGTCCAATCAGCAGACACCTCAACGACCACCAATCAGGAACATACAGGACACCTGTGATTAGGGCAGAAGGAGAGAAACACACAAAAACACAGGATACCTGTATCCGTAACACTCGGGTACCCCGTAGTGCCGGAACACATGGGTGAATAGTGCTTCGGCGGTTTGCAGGGCAGTAGGAAGGCCCGGCATGGGGAGCAAACGACAGGCCTTAGAAAACCGGTCCACAACGACCAGTATAGTGGTATTCCCCTGTGAAGGAGGAAGGTCAGTTAGGAAATCCACCGAGAGGTGAGACCATGGTCGTTGTGGAACGGGCAGGGGTAGTAACTTACCCCTAGGCAGATGTCTAGGCGCCTTACACTGGGCGCACACCGAGCAGGAGGAAACATAAACCCTCACATCCCTCGCCAACGTGGGCCACCAGTACTTGGCACTAAGACAGTGCACTGTCCGGCCGATACCAGGGTGTCCAGATGAGGGTGACGTGTGAGCCCAATAGATCAATCGATCCCGAACCTCGAGCGGAACGTACCTCCGACCCTCCGGGCATTGAGGTGGACTAGGGTCGGTGCGTAACGCTCGCTCGAGTTCAGCATCGACCTCCCACACTACCGGTGCCACCAGACACGACTCCGGCAGTATGGGAGTGGGCTCCACGGACCTCTCCTCCGTGTCATACCGCCGAGACAGTGCGTCTGCCTTACCATTCTGTGACCCAGGGATGTACGTGATCTTGAATGTGAACCGGGTCAAAAACATATTCCACCTCGCCTGGCGAGGGTTCAGCCTCCTCGCTGCCCGGATGTACTCCAGGTTACGGTGGTCCGTCAAAATGAGGAAAGGGTGTTGAGCCCCCTCAAGCCAGTGCCTCCACACCTTTAGGGCCTGTACCACGGCTAACAGCTCCCTGTCCCCTACGTCATAGTTTCGCTCCGCCGGACTGAGCTTCTTGGAATAAAAAGCACAGGGGCGGAGTTTAGGTGGCACGCCGGACCGTTGCGAAAGCACGGCTCCTATATCGGCCTCTGACGCGTCCACCTCTACCTGAAATGGCAAAGAGGGATCCGGATGCGCCAGCACCGGGGCCGAGGTAAACAGGTCCTTCAGCCTCCCGAACGCCCTGTCCGCCTCGGCAGACCACTGCAGACGCACCGGACCCCCCTTCAAAAGAGACGTGATGGGAGCTGCCACCTGTCCAAAACTCAGGATAAACCTCCGGTAGTAATTCGCAAACCCCAAAAACTGCTGCACCTCCTTCACAGTGGTTGGTGTTTGCCAATTACGCACGGCTGACACCCGATCTACCTCCATCTTCACCCCTGACGCAGACAACTGATACCCCAAAAAGGAGACCGACTCCTGGAAAAACAGACACTTCTCTGCCTTGACATACAGGTCGTGCTCCACCAGCCTCCGCAACACTCTGCGCACCAGGGCCACATGCTCGACTCGGGTAGGCGAGTACACGAGAATGTCATCTATGTACACAACCACCCCCTGCCCCTGCATGTCCCTGAAGATCTCATCCACGAATGATTGGAAAACTGACGGAGCGTTCATCAACCCGTATGGCATGACAAGATACTCGTAATGGCCCGAGGTGGTACTAAAGGCTGTCTTCCATTCATCGCCCTCCCTGATGCGCACCAAGTTGTACGCGCTCCTGAGATCTAATTTAGTGAAGAAACGCGCCCCATGCAATGACTCAGTCATGGTCGCAATCAGCGGGAGTGGATAACTGTACTTCACCGTGATCTTATTGAGACCACGGTAATCGATGCACGGGCGTAACCCACCATCCTTTTTCTTCACAAAAAAGAAACTCGAGGACGCAGGGGAAGTGGAAGGCCGTATGTATCCTTGTCTCAGAGATTCGTCTATGTAAGTCTCCATAGCTTTCTTCTCCTCCTGAGACAGAGGATACACATGGCTCCGTGGGAGCGCAGCTCCTGCCTGGAGGTCTATCGCACAATCTCCCTGCCTATGGGGCGGCAACTGCGTCGCCCTCAACTTACTAAACGCAATAGCCAAATCCCCAAACTCAGGGGGAACGTGCAATGCGGGCACCTGGTTTGGACTCTCCACCGAGGTAGCCCCTACGGAAACGCCTAAACATCGACCCACACACTGGGCAGACCACTCCATCAGAGCCCTCTCCTGCCACGAGATAGATGGGTTATGGGCACTCAACCAGGGCATGCCCAGCACCACCGGATACGCAGGCGAGTCGATCAGAAATAGCTGGATCATCTCCTGATGACCCCCCTGCGCACACATCCTAAGTGGCGCTGTAACCTCCCTGATCAAGCCCGCACCCAACGGACGGCTATCTAGGGCATGAACGGGGAAAGGAACGTCAACAGGTAGAAGGGGAATCCCTAAGGCTAAACAAAATTGCTTATCAACAAAATTCCCAGCCGCGCCTGAATCTACCAGCGCCTTATGCTGGGAATGAGGTGCTACCTGTGGAAAACGCACAGGTATACAAAAGTGTGCAACAGAGAGCTCTGGGTGAGTGGGGCGCCTACTCACCTGGAAGGACTCCCCAGTGCGGGACCTGTCGTCTTCCCCCCTAGGAGGCCATCCCCAGCACCTAGCCGCGGTGTGTCCTCCCCGACCACAGTTGGTGCAGGAGATGGACCCCCTCGTATTCCGACCCCTCCTCTCTCTAGCGCCAGCGCCACCGAGCTCCATGGGGCACGGCTCGGAAGCGCTGGAGGGTGAAATGGACGGACCCCCCTCGGGACGTCCGCGGGTAGCTAGCAGGGTATCCAGCCTGATGGACATGTCGACCAACTGGTCGAACGAGAGACTGGTGTCCCTACAGGCCAGCTCCCTACGGACGTCCTCACGTAGACTACATCGATAGTGATCGATGAGGGCCCGCTCATTCCACCCTGCATCCGCCGCTAGAGTGCGGAATTCTAAGGCGAACTCCTGGGCACTCCTCCTCCCCTGCCGGAGGCCGAACAGACGCTCCCCCACCGCTTTCCCCTCCGGGGGATGGTCAAACACCGCCCTGAAGCGGCGGGAGAACTCGTCGTAGGTGATGGTGTTAGCGTCTATTCTCCTCCACTCTGCGTTGGCCCATTCCAACGCTTTACCGGAAAGGCAGGAGATCAGGGCGGACACGCTCTCGTGCCCCGAGGGCGCCGGGTGCACGGTGGCCAGGTAAAGCTCCACCTGGAGAAGGAATCCCTGACACCCGGCAGCGGTCCCATCGTAGGCCCTCGGGAGCGAGAGTCGAACTCCTCTGGGTTCCGGAGCGGGAAGAGGCTGACTTGCCGATGGCGCGGGCAGGGACGATGGTAGTGGAGGTGTCCCTCGGGTCTCCCATCCTCTGATGGTGGTGATCACCTCCTGCAGTGCGGACCCCATCCGCAGGATCTGGTCATCTTGCTGGCGGACCCTGTCCTCCAGCGTCGCCTGCGCTGCTTCGGCTCCTGCTGATTCCATTTAAAGGTGTGTGATTCTGTCAAGGATGTTGTAAGTGGGTGTGGTGGTGGAATCAGGCGCAGGACGCAGAAGTATAGTTCCAAAGACTTTAGTGAAATCTTTAACCGTGCAAGCACTAAATAGCCCGAAGGCGAAACTCCGCGCGCAGGCGAAACAAAACGGGCGCACAAACAGGTGCGACAAAACTCTCCAAACTATGGAGGACAGCTCTACCGAGCAAATAGTAAATACATCCAGCAACAAAGCACGACAGTGAAAACAATCACACACAACACTAACACAAACCCAAGGAGAACTTATAGGACACTAATACACTAAATGAAAACAGGTGTGACAACAATTAGACAAAAGCAAACGAACATAGAAACATGCAACGGTGGCAGCTAGTATTCCGGAGACAACGAACGCCGAAGCCTGCCCGAACAAGGAAGAGAGGCAGCCTCGGCCGAAACCGTGACAATTGTCCAGTGGATTGTGATAGGACAAACTGCCACATAATGTTAAAAGTGAGAAACTTTAATGTGAAGATCCATTACTTCAACACTGTATAGTCAGAAATACGGTCAAACATAGCATTTACCAACAACAAGCTGAGAAAAATAGCTAAATTCCAATAATGGTTCCTTTTCCATTACAACACATACATTCATCATAACACTCCAAACAAATCCATTCCTTGGCGTGCCAGACCAATCTCGGCGGCGGTACAGGCTTCAAAGCTCTAATTTTCTCTGAAGCAATCAAAAGTGGAGTTGGTTAGTGGGGGGACATCACAGAGATCTTATCTTTAATTACACCAACCTCATCCTCATCTAACTACAATAGAGGCTCTGGAGCACGCCTCTGTCTGCGTCCCAGTCCCAGACAATATCTTTCAGTCTGTCTTTATTACAGGTGGGTGAGATCTGGCCCTGATGCCCTCCCTCCCGTTGGTAAGTAATAAAGAGGAGCTGGAGGCTTTGGTCTCATCAGTACAATGATGAGTCACGTGTAATAATCACCAAATCCCTGGCTATGTCCAAATACTCCAATTATTTTGCTATGTCCTGATTCCTAGTTCCTAGACCACGTTAACTAATATGACTGGGCTGCTAGAATGAAGGGATGCAACGAGAGATGGTTTGTAGCAGTACTTCTGCTAGCGATCAATTCCTTCCAGGCAATTCGTTATGAAGGAGAGCAGACATGGATTAAAAACTATAAAAGAGAATTGTAACATGACCTCTGTTGTCCCAGAGATGGAATATGGTGTTTTACAACTGAGGAGGTATCATTCAGTGCTGCACTAGGCCACACACTGGCCAAGGACTGGAGCTTTGAACAGCCACCTTCTGTCACATTCTCTAGCTACCTACATCACATTCTCTAGATAAGGATTGCTTTAACAAAGTAAACACACCAGAGATTGCATTTGAACATTAACGCTGGAGAGGGATCAAATAATAAGGATTGCCAATTATGTGTATAGCACTGCTATTACAGCCCTGGCTTCCCAAGGAGAGGATGGGGTCTGAAAAGCACATTTTCTCTCTCTCCCACGGCTCCACAAATCTACATCCCGGTGAGACTCCACAAGTGGAAGAGAAATCAAAAGTGCAATCAAGCAAAGCAAAATAGAGGAGACTGTGGTGCAGGGAAGCAAACCTCTTTCATACGAGAAGGGGAGGAGGGCAGAAAGGGAGAGAGGGAGAGAGGGAATATGGAGGGAGAGGGAGACTGAGGGCTGAGGCTAGATCACCAACATGATTACAGATTAAAGGATAGAAGACTATCACTTTAAGATGGATGTCATGTCTGTTTCCAGTGGTGGAAAAAGTACCCAATTGTCATACTTCAGTGAAAGTAAAGATTCCTTAATAGAAAATGACTCAAGTAAAAGTGAAAGTCACCCAGTAAAACACTACTTGAGTAAAAGTCTAAAAGTATTTGGTTTTAAATATACTTAAGTATCAAAAGTAAATGTAATTGCTCAAATATACTTAAGTATCAAAAGTAAATGTAATTGCTAAAATATACTTAAGTATTAAAAGTAAAAGTATAAATCATTTCACATTCCTTATATTAAGCAAACTAGACGCCATGATGTTCTTGTTTTTTTTTATTTACGGATAGCCAAGGGCACACTCCAACACCCAGACATAATTTACATCATTTGTGTTTAGTGAGTTGCCAGATCACAGGCAGTAGGGATGACCAGGGATGTTCTCTTGATAAGTGTGTGAATTGGACCATTTGCTGTCCTGCCAAGCATTTGAAATGTAACGAGTACTTTTGGGTTTCAGGAAAAATGTACGGAGTAAAAAGTACATTATTTTCTTTAGGAATATAGTGGAGTAAAAGTAAAAGTTGTCAAAAATATAAATAGTAAAGTAAAGTACAGATACCCCAAAAAACTACTTAAGTAGTACTTTAAAGTATTTTTACTTGAGTACTTTACACCACTGTCGGTTTTTTAAAGTTTTTTTTGTCATTTAGCATTGGCTCTTATCCAGAGCGACTTACAGTTAGTGAGTGCATACATTTTCATACTGGCCCCCCGTGGGAAACGAACCCACAACCCTGGCATTGCTAGCGCCAAGCTCTACCAACTGAGCTACTGTTTCAATGAATACACACAAATAGGGGCCAACCTTGAAATTATCTAATGTAGAGATCACCAATTGATATATCATAGATAAAGCAGCAGTTATGAAGATGGTACATTCATTTTAAATGGTGGTGGAAAGTCATTCCATTTTTAGTGCTATTCCACTACCTACTATACAATGTTTATACTGACGGTGTTGAATGAATCAGCACAAGTGACACTAAATCCCCTTCAATTTGAGCAAGTGTTCTGGAGACTTTTATCCTTCCTGGAGTGCTTTGAGTGTGCTGTATTTTATGTTTTTTTTTTTTTTTTCTGCCTTTGAAGGTAATGAGTTAATTACCACCATAATTAGCTCAAAACTGCTCAAAGGTTTTCAGAAACATTAAAACTGCAGCAGAACATTTGAGATTTACCATATAATTACCATAATTTCAATGTGTGCAGCAGGGGTCCCCAATATCAGTGAGTTATAGGTATGTACACTCTGCATCCTTAGCTGATGACTGGGGTTTCCCAGCAGAAGGACAGTGCTAACTGTCTGACACTCAGTGCTGCTTCCCTACTCTGGATTGGAAAACACAAAATGGTTTATAGCCTTCATATTGATTGATGAAAAAAGGGCCTACGGAGAATATTTGATGTGTAATTGTTTTTTCAATGCTTGACTTAGACAGATTAGAAACAGGAGGGGCAGCAAGATGGAACATTTTGTTGAAATTTTACCCACTCAACCACACTGTAAGAAATTCTTCTGAGGTGAATTGAAATTGACACAAAAAACAACAACAACAACACAGACATAATAAAAATGAATGCAAGTTGTACAGAGCCTGTGGTCTAGCGGTAACGTACCCGCCTCAGACACGTCACTCCTCTCCCCACCGAAGACCGGGGTTAAATGTTCCACTCCAACCCTTCAATCTGTATCCCTCTTTCACTTCATAACTGTCTCAATAAACTGTCAAAACACTCCCAAAATATACAGTACCAGTCAAAAGTTCAGGGTTTTTCTTTATTTTTACTATTGTCTACATTGTAGAATAATAGTGAATACATCAAAACTATGAAATAACACATATGGAATAATGTAGTAACCAAAAAAGTGTTAAACAAAGATTTTAGATTCTTCAAAGTAGCCACCCTTTGCCTTGATGACAGCTTTGCACGCTATTGGCATTCTCTCAACAAGCTTCATGAGGAATGCTTTTCCTTCACTCTGCGGTCCAACTCATCCCAAACCAACTCAATTGGGTTGAGGTCGGGTGATTGTGGAGACCAGGTCATCTGATGCAGCACTCCATCACTCTCCTTCTTGGTAAAATAGCCCTTACACAGCCTGGAGGTGTGTTTTGGGTCATTGTCCTGTGGAAAAACAAATGATAGTCCCACTAAGCCCAAACCAGATGGGATGGCGTATCGCTGCAGAATGCTGTGGTAGCCATGCTGGTTAAGTGTGCCTTGAATTCTAAATAAATCACTGACAGTGTCACCAGCAAAGCACCCCCACACCATCACACCTCCTCCTCCATGCTTCACAGTGGAAACCACACATGCAGAGATCATCCGTTAACCTGCTCTGTGTCTCACAAAGACACGGCGGTTGGAACCAAAAATCTCAAATTTGGACTCATCAGACCAAAGGACATATTTCCACCGATCTAATGTCCATTGCTTGTGTTTTTTGGACAAGCAAGTCTCTTATTATTATTGGTGTCCTTTAGTAGTGGTTTCGTTGCAGCAATTCGACCATGAAGGCCTGATTCACGCAGTCTCTGAATAGTTGATGTTGAGATGTACCTGTTACTTGAACTCTGTGAAGCATTTATTTGGGCTGCAATCTGAGGTGCAGTTAATTCTAATGAACTTATCCTCTGCAGCAAAGGTAACTTTGGGTCTTCCTTTCCTGTGGCGGTCCTCATGAGAGCCAGTTTCATCATAGCACTTGATGGTTTTTGCGACTGCACTTGAAGAAACTTTCAAAGTTCTTAAAATGTTCAATATTGACTGACCTTCATGTCTTAAAGTAATGATGGACTGTCATTTCTCTTTGCTCATTTGAGCTGTTCTTGCCATACTATGGACTTGGTCTTTTACCAAATAGGGCTATCTTCTGTATACCACCCCTACCATTTGACAACACAACTGATTGGCTCAAACGCATTAAGAAGGAAAGAAATTCCACAAATTAACTTTTAAGAAAGCACACCTGTTTATTGAAATGCATTCCAGCTGGTTGAGAGAATGCCAAGAGTGTGCAAAGCTGTCATCAAGGCAAAGGGTGGCTACTTTGAAGAATCTAAAATCTAAAATATATTTGGATTTGTTTAACACTTTTTGGGTTACTACAAGATTCCATATGTGTTATATCATAGTTTTGATGTCTTCACTATTATTCTACAATGTATATAATAGTACAAATAAAGAAGAACCCTGGAATGAGTAGGTGTGTCCAAACTTTTCACTGGTACTGTATATTTGTTTCAATGATTTGTTAATTTCATTTGACCAAAATAAAGCATTGTTCATGAGGATAACCAAAGAGAGAGACAATAGAGTGATTGAACTCATTGGAAGTCTTTGGTTTTAATCACCTTGTATTTCATACCTTGCCACGTGACTCTGTTTTTAGAGGATTGTGGGTAGTTTTTAGACTTCATGATTATAACGGAGTGTGTACACTTATTACTAGGAAATTATTAACGGGGCACCACTTGCTATAAGTCAGCAACAAACTATAAAATAGTTACAATTATAACTACTTTTAACTTATCATTCTGAAGGCAATTAAGTTCTTAAAATGACATGGTAATGCATTCTTGGAGGCAGTAGATATTTTACAAAAACAAAGAAAATGTACTTATAAATAACCAGGGTAAGGCAATGAATGTACAGGATGAATGAATAATGGAGATTATGATGGCTGTCACGATCGTCGGAGGAAATGGACCAATGCGCAGCGTGATAAGTGAACATACTTATTTATTATTCACCACATGAACAAAACAACAAACGATACGAAACGTGAAGTCCTTGGTTACAACACAAACCATACGGAACAAGATCCCACAAACACTGTGGAATAACAGGCTACCTAAATATGGATCCCAATCAGAGACAACAAGCAACAGCTGATTCACGTTGCCTCTGATTGAGAACCACACCGGCCAACATAGAAACAAACGAACTAGACAATCACCCTAGCGCACAAAACAGATAGAAACCACACACCCTGGCTCCAAATAACAGAGTCCCAGAGCCAGGGCGTGACAGTACCCCCCCCCCCCCAAAGGCGCGGACTGCGACCGCGCCAAACATAAACCGAACAGGGGAGGGCCGGGTGGGCATTCCTCCTCGGAGGCGGTTCCGGCTCCGGGCATGACCCCCACTCCCTCTCTAACCCCCCAAAGCGCCCCTGGTCCGGTCTGGCCCTGCTGGCCGGAGATGGACTGAACACTGGTGGAGCAGATTGCTCTAGCTCCGGAGTGGAGCAGCTGACCGGTGCCGGACCAGGCACCGGTGGAACAGGCACGACGCGCACCACAGGCTTGGTGCGGGGAGCAGGGACGGGCCGGACCGGGCTGACGAAGCGCACCACTGGCTTGGTGCGGGGAGCAGGAACAGGCCGGACCGGGCTGACAATGCGCACCACAGGCTTGTTGCGGGGAGCAGGAACAGGCCGGGCCGGGCTGGCGACGCGCACCATTGGCTTAGTGCGGAGAGCAGGAACAGGCCGGGCCGGGATGGCGACGCGCACCATAGGCTTGGTGCGGGGAGCAGGAACAGGCCGGGCCGGGCTGGCGACGCGCACCATAGGCTTGGTGCGGGGAGCAGGAACGGGCCGGACCGGGCTGACGATGCGCACCACAGGCTTGGTGCGGGGAGCAGGAACAGGCCGGGCCGGGCTGGCGACGCGCACCATTGGCTTGGTGCGGGGAGAAGGAACAGGCCGGGCCGGGCTGGCGACGCGCACCATAGGCTTGGTGCGGGGAGCAGGAACAGGCCGGGCCGGGCTGGTGACGCGCACCATAGGCTTGGTGTCGGGAGCAGGAACATGCCGGACCGGGCTGGCAACGCGCACCACAGGCTCGGTGCGAGGGACAGGAACAAGCCGGACCGTACTGGGGACACACACCACTGGCCCTACGCGGGGATCAGGAACGGGCCGGACCGGACTGGCAACACATCCCAGTACCTCTCGCCGTGCCTCTACATCCTCCTTCCCCCTGGTGACCAGTGACTCCCGTAACCTGGCGGCCTCCTGCTGCCCCGTCGTCCACGGCGTGAGCCCCCCCCTAAAAAATTTCTGGGCGTCTCTCCTCCCCGTGGGCCAGTCCTCCATGGCTCTCGCCAGACTCTCGCTCCTCTGCTCCAAAGTCCAGCCTCTCTCCTCCTCCCGCTGCTTGACCCAGTCGAGGTTGATATCCTTCAGAGTCACCTCTGGCGTTGGCTCCTGGACACGCTGCTTGGTCCAGTTATGGTGGGATCTTCTGTCACGATCGTCGGAGGAAATGGACCAATGCGCAGCGTGATAAGTGAACATACTTATTTATTATTCACCACACGAACAAAACAACAAACGATACAAAACGTGAAGTCCTTAGTTACAACACAAACCATACGGAACAAGATCCCACAAACACTGTGGAAAAACAGGCTACCTAAATATGGTTCCCAATCAGAGACAACAAGCAACAGCTGATTCACGTTGCCTCTGATTGAGAACCACACCGGCCAACATAGAAACAAACGAACTAGACAATCACCCTAGCACACAAAACACATAGAAACCACACACCCTGGCTCAACATAACAGAGTCCCAGAGCCAGGGCGTGACAATGGCAAAATGATGTACTAATATCATAGGTTATAGAATCAGTCACAAACAGAGAATAAGGATTATTGGGCCTAAGATCAAACAAACAGCTATTTCAGAACGAAACAAGGCAGGGATTATAGGAGTAATATAGACAGCAATAATAAAAGTAAGATACACGCTCATATTCAAAAAAAGGGAAAAGATAGTTGAAATCGAGCTGGATAATCTTACGTACAGTATATTCTGTCTGGAACCAAAGGTCAGCAGACCAGTATCTCAAGTTCGCCATGAGGGAGGAGTCCTTGAATATTTTTTTAGTTCATAAATGACAGCAACCATATGGCTGGTCGCCATCCGAACACAAGGAGTGGTGTTCACACGTTCAGTTTATAGTCCTGGAACCAGGAAGTGGTGAGGCCACTCGTCAGGAGAGCTATGATTGGCTCAGGTGAGGGAAAAGTTCCAGGGAACGAGTCCGCCCACATTCATTGCCTGCATCGTTCTGTGATCTGCACAGCCTATGAATTAATCACTTGTCCACACAAAAGGAGGGTATTTTGTATACTCTCATAATGAATTCCAATGTCCGTGTGAACATTGTGTGGTAAGAGCATTTGAGGCATAATAAGAGCGTTTGAGGCACTTTTGCATGCAGTTTATTGTTCTCCAAGGGAGAAGTTACTTGACTGAGCCGTAGTCATCCTCAGTATTCATCGAGATCTGCTGTGTCCATGTCTCCTGCAGGCTGTCTGAGAACCATTTGGTTAAACTGGCCACCCTTGTGCTGATAGGAGGATCTTTGATATAGACATCCCCCCGGCGAGGATGTGTTAATTCGACGCTCCTCTACATGATTCTTTCACACAATGTTGTGACGTTGTATGCAAGTTTGAAGAAAGAAAAGTATATTTTTATATTAGTAGTAAACGTTTTGTGCCATGAGGTGTAATGGAAAAATCATCAGGCAAATTGACATTCAATGAGGACAGCACCCATTCCCACATTCAAGATTGTCAACGGAAGAGGTGTCACGGATTCATGTTTGGTTGTCGTCTGGTGAGCGGGTTTGTTCCTCCCTGCGTGGAGGTTATGTTGTTTACGTTACCTACGAGTAATGTACGTTTTCGATTAGCTCTGTGTCCTGTGCCTGACTTCGTCCTACCGCATCACACTGACCTCCTGACAAGAGGCAAGTGCAGAATCCTCAGTTCTTGCAGTTCAACCTCCAGTTAGTGCTGGTCGTTTGAACACTGTGCCTGACGATGTTAGAAATTGCGTAATTCAAATCTGATATTGGAATAAGAGAAAACATAATCAAGAGATATTCAATCCAAGCTAAATGTATTATATGCAAAATGTATGTATGATAAGTATGATGGTTCGTATACGGGCTCACTGAAATACCACGCAGGGCAGACAGAGAACTGACTTCCTCATTACAAATTCTTCCGTAAATACCCTGACAGTTTTAGTTCCCGCTCCCTGCTGGGCCTATCAGGGTAGAGGTTGAGCGTGGTTTAGACTTGCCCAACCTATCGCTGGCGCTCAGGCTGGTCCCAGACCCTTGGCGCTCCACTGTTGCACACTGTTGCCAGGCATAAGTTGTTATCATAACAACCTGTAGAGTCAGCACCCATAGACACCGTTCCACTGTACTCTATGTACCTACGTTCAAGGACGGTTCAGAGATCACAAAGAGGCAGTGTAGTCTAGTATTTTGAGACACAAGTTCTTATCTCCCCCTACTCCCTAAAACAGCTCCTCACATGAATCACAGCTTGTTATGTGAAACAATTTATATCAGTACAGTACAAACCTTTTATGCTTAATCATTAATGCATTCTTTCTAAGCTAGTCATCACATCCAGTTATGAGAAAATAGAGCCCCACAACCCCCCTTTTCACACCCATTTATGGTGTCACTCCAAATAACAGTTTGAACAGAATATAAGTAAGCATGAGGATAACAGCATAACAAAAATTGATTCACACTAACATTTTATTATAAAAGAAAATAAATGTTAAAAACCTTCCATCCTCCCCTACACCTAACATGTACTGAATTCGCTACCAGTCACCCAGGAACTTCAAACCTTCACATAAGGAAAGACAAACATTCACAATGGTTAACTTGATTAATAAAGCATAAAACACAGGATTAATAGAACACAAAACACAAGATTATTAAAACATAAAACACAAACAGGGAAGTAAATTTTGGCCCCCTTTAGACACCATCTAGGGTGTCACTCCACCAAGCCTGGTAGGTCATATCCTTCATTCCTTAGGTTGGAGTCCGGGATTGGGCCATATCTCACCATCTGTTGGGAAACCGCCTACTCCATCTCCTTTCTCACCAACCCTCAGACACAGGGAATAAGACAACATCCACAAAGAACAAGTATACCCATAGAAGCTATAACTTCACCCAGAATAGTTACAACAATAGTTTTCCATTTACCAAATATGTTATCAAACCAACCGTTTAGGGAGCTATCAATACCAGAGTTCTCAGCCAGTTCGTTCGCCAGCGTGGTGAGTCCCTGAAGCGCTTTGGTCATGGACCCGTCCAGTGCTGTATTGTTGGAGATGAAAGTACAGCACATAGATCCAAACAGAACACAAACTCCGCCCCGCTCAGCCAAAAGCATATCTAAAGCTATTCTATTCTGCAATGCCATTAAGCTAGTTGCCGCTGTCTGCTCAGCCAATCCCTTTATTGCATCACGAGTGTGGTTTATAAATCTTTGCTGGTTATAGTAAATATAATTTATCCAATCTATGTTTTTATTAATTGTTGACCACCAGAAAAGACTTGATTCAAACCCAGCTGCGATCTGATTCCTAGCTTTGAATTATTCTGGAACCCCTCGGGGTACTCCTATCCCATCAATATATATCCTTTCATCAAAGGATCCCGGGAGGAGGTCCTACTTTCTACGTGACAACTCACCAGTCTCTGACACGTTTGATTGTTTGCATATGTAGGTGAGTTCACAATCTGTTATCACCACACAACCATCAGATGTCAGCACGGGCCTGGTTTTGGGTCCTAAAATCCTCTGGCTGCAACAAAGAGGAGAGATTAGTCATGGTCTCTTTAGTTGTGACATTCTCTGTGTGGGAGCAGGAGCTAAGATGCCCTACCCTGTATCCTATCTTATTAGTCCTAGAAAAACAATAATAATAATCCCCTGAGACTTCAAACGGAGGCAACCTAGGTCGGGGTGACTTTGTTATCGGGGGATACAGATAGTGCAAGTTACTACAAGACTCCTTCACCACATTCCCAGGTGGCTTGAACAATTTAATCATGGAGGATAAACCTGACAGAGAGTTAAAGCCTGTCAAGGGGAACGGAGTAATTGTTAACTTTGGTTTGGCTGTCCCACAGGCATAACAGTCCTCTTTAGACATAGTTCTTGCCGTATACTGAATCCATTCCAACCACAGGTTAAGATCTCTATACCCCGTCTCCACCTGTACTACTTCCTTCAGGTCTATAGATTGCACTATCTTTACCATAGCCCCGGTCTCACTACCTCCCTCAGAGAGGTTTACTCTATAGGGTGCCCCAGTTGAAGAGGATATCTCACTTGTCAGGTCTGTAACCTGTTTTAGCGTAATTCAGACTTTCAGACAGTACCTACCCTTATATGGGTCGCACTGCCATTTCTGGTAATTCCCTACTTTCACAATACTACACCTGTCCTTAAACTGTGTATGGAGATTGACATATCCCCCCCCGCTCGGTATGAGCAACTACATAGTCCCAGGATGTACATGGTGACATACATACAGTGGGGAAAAAAAGTATTTAGTCAGCCACCAATTGTGCAAGTTCTCCCACTTAAAAAGATGAGAGAGGCCTGTAATTTTCATCATAGGTAGCCGACCAGGCGAAAAATCTGCCGATGTGCCCTCGAGCAAGGCACCCAACCACAATCGCTCCCATAAGTCGCTCTGTACCAGAGCGTCTGCCAAATTACCGCAAATGTAAATATTCTCTACTTTCTCAGCCATGATGTTCGTCTACGTTCGGGTGAGCAAATTCATACGTATATATCGTCAGAAACCCACAGGCACCTCTCAAACAATCGCCCCGTGGTGTTCCCAGCCAACTACCAGTCTTTCCTGGCTCCAAAAGCCTCACTCTCGCTGTCTCCAGCCCCTCCCCTCGCGGCTCTCCCTTCTGTGTCCAGTGGGAACAGGCTTTGTCTGTTTTTCGTTTTAGCGTTTCAAATATTCTGCCGTAGCTGTCTGATTGTGGGGGCCATATTCATAACACACTCAAACCCTCCTGATCAGCCAGAAGTAGTAGTTAACCTAACACAAGTTGATAAAATAATACCTGAGCACAGTCTACGAAGGCATAGGAGACAGCTAGACGTAGGGAAAGGGGAAGTACTAGGGACTGTAGGGAAGGACATCACCATATGTATGTCACCATGTACATCCTGGGACTATGTAGGTGCTCATACCGAGCGGGGGGGGGGGTATGTCAATCTCCATACACAGTTTAAGGACAGGTGTAGTATTGTGAAAGTAGGGAATTACCAGAAATGGCAGTGCGACCCATATAAGGGTAGGTACTGTCTGAAAGTCTGAATTACGCTAAAACAGGTTACAGACCTGACAACGATGACTGCCAAAAAGGTATAACATGACAAGTGATCAAATACATAAAACATTGTTAAACTTTAAGACACTTCAGGAAAATGATCTAATTCTGCACTAGACAGGATTCAAAACATCATAATGGTGTTTAGTAGTGATGGGAAGTTCGGGTCTTTTTACTGACTCTGATCTTTTCGACTCGTTCAGTCAAAATAATTAATCTTTTGACTCATTTCATTCATTTGAGTCAGTAATAATAATATAACAATAATAATAATAATAATAATAATAATAATAATAATAATAATAATAATAATAATAATAATAATAATAATGCCCAGAGCACGCGGAACCCCCTACCGGCGAGTGATGAACTGAAAACACGAAAGAGTCATAATTCTACAAGCCTCTCGTTTACATGTGGTTCACCATAGGGGGCTTATTGGAGCTGTCATTTGTGACAGACTTGTAAATGTGTGCTTTAAACAATGAACATTTGTTGATTGCTAGGCATACAAATAAGATTATTTCTTGATACATTTGAAACGAGGTCTAGTTGTGGTCACAACTAGACTAGATTGTGAACAATTGTGAATGCACTGCTTGACTGCCGTGAGGGTGATAAGTAGCCTTATGACTCACGCTTAATTCTTCCGCTGCTCTGTCATTCGCTACATACTTTATTGCGGAGGAGAAGCTAATGTCAGAGGGCGTCTGGGTAGCCAGGCAAGGTGATAAACACAGTCGTTCGAGAACTCCAGCCCCCCAAAAGATTTATCTTGAGTTTCTTGTTTGTTGAGCAAAGGCTGTGTATGTTTTGGTTCTACAAAGCTGTGTCCATCATAACATTCAATAATCAATTAATTGCAGTCATTCTTGCACCCTGTGATCAATAATCGGTTCTAAACATGTATTTGTCTTCTTTATACTCATGATCAAATTTCCTGAGTGCATTTGACAGACAGTTGGTGGTCGGAGCACATGTTTGGAGCTACTGAGTCGGTGTAGTGTGTATTAATCCTGATGTAGGACTCATTGCGGCCAGCACCAGCAGGTCAAACGAACGACTAAAATGAATGAGTCACTCCAAAAAACAAATCACCACCCTCAAGTCAGTAAAAAGAGTTGTTCGAAAATAATGAATCATTCGCGAACTGCACATCATTAGTGTTGAGAAGCTTTAGAGAAAGGAAACGACAGCAAAAGAGAAGGTATCTAATTCTGCACTAAAAAGGACACGGAACACCAAAATAGTGTTTTCAGTATTTTCTGTTAGTGCTCCCACCCCCTGTGGTGTTACAACACACCATGTAATATTACCAAACATCTCAATATGATGTGTTTCAACACTCCAGCAAAGTGAAGGTTTAATCTCCTTCAAGTTGGTGGCAGCACAGTTGCCATTAGTTGTGGTGTTACTAAGCACTTAATTTTAACAGTGTGTAATCACTGATGTTTTCATATGGAAATCTATATGATTACCTCAACATTATGCACATAATCAAGCCCATTACATTGTCTGTATTTGTCAGATATGATCAAGTTTGCATGCAGCATTCAGTGATTACCATACAAATTTACTGTTGATAAATATAACAATCCACTGATCAGGTTTAAGATCTGCAACACTAATCTACCACTTACAAATGTCACACATTCTGTGAAAGTAATCACAGTAATAATGGCAACTGGTTTAGCAGGTACATTGCATATAGCTTTGTAGAATCTGGCTCCACTCAAGATTGTGTGTGGCGTGGGGGGAGAAGAAAAAAAGCAACAGAAATACATTAACCCCCCTGGCTCTGGTTGGTCATTTGAGGATATGCTTGTAAAACGTTTAGAGAACATTGGTGAAAATGTGATGTAGCGTGCCTGTCCCCGGGGGAAACTTCCCCCCACCAGATGAAGTGGAGAGGGATTAGCAGGCATGTGGTTGGCAGGGCCCTGGTTAGAGGCTGTCAAGCTTGCTTGTGTCTGCTGTCAGGATTGGCCAATATGCTTGAGAGGAAAATGAGGGCCCTTCAAGGGTTTTCTCCTTCCAGAGCTCTCTCTATTTAACCTCTAACACCTGAGGACTATGCCCTCTGTCCTCCCCCATCAGCTGCTTTGGGCTGACATCAACTCACTGTACTATGTGGACGAGCATTTGTTGATCAAGTTCACTTTAGTGTTTAGTCTTCGTCAATGTTTAAACCCCTTTCGCTTCCAGGATACAGGTAAAGGTCGCAATATGTTATACTGTAGCTATGACCATCCGGCTGTAAAATAAAAGTTGTGATAATCAACAGACATTTGATATACTGTATCTAGCCTCCTACCAGTGATAGACATTCACTGTGTAACTTGAATGCAAAGCAAGATGTTTTTACTCAAATGTCCTTATAGGAAGAAGCTCAGTACATCACGACACAGACAGTTATCTCCTTCGATCAATAGGCTATGAAAGAGATGAAGGCTGGCTGGAGTTTCATAAATTCTAAGAGTTGGGAGTCAATGTCGCAGCAGTCAGGAAGTATTGTCTTAGTCAGTCTCAGAAAAATTATTCCTTTCTAAGTCACGACAAATACATCCCAAAAATCCATATTAAAGTTGGGAGATGAGAGAGTGCTACCCTTCGAAGACCAAACTTGGGAGAAAATATTTGTTTTTATCTTGGGGCGACAGGAAAATGTGTCTCTTAGCAACTGAACAATAAGTAAAGACAATAATGACATAACATTTACATTTACATTTTAGTCATTTAGCAGACGCTCTTATCCAGAGCGACTTACAGGAGCAATTAGGGTTAAGTGCCTTGCTCAAGGATGGGATCAAGGATAGGTCACTTTCCAAATGATGTGACAAATGAGTTATTGTGATGGAACAGGCTATGTTCTTGCTGTACCATGTACTGTATGCACATATTACACAGCGTGAAGCGTTTATACTTATTTTCCCATTTATTAACTCACACCATGTAGAGGTCTCAGCATAAGATGGGACATTCATCTTTAATTTTATGCATTAGTCAAATTGAAATGCAAACACTATTCTATATGTTTGTTAGGAACAGTAAGTTATGTGAGATGAGTCTAAAGAGGCAATTAGGAATGTTCTATGATCTTAAAAGATTGCCAGTGGAGGAAAAACACATCAATTTCAATTTGGTCACACTCACACTTGTGGTGCAGACAAAATGAATAATGTAACTTAATTCAGTCATTGTCACGGTGCAATATGCATTTTAATTATTGAAAGCAATCAGCTCAGTCAATGTATTCCATAGCCATTGCTGAAGAAAATATGCTCAATCAAACTAGCAATCATGGTCTGGTATATTCTCTTTAAGATTTCTGTGCAAGACACATTCTCAAGGATCATAGGTGGTGATGATAGAGCATATTGATAGTGTGTATAGAAGTTGCTTGAATTTGAACATGTGCTTCATATGTGTCTGTGTCTGTTTCTGTGCCATGATATGTGTCCTTTGTTATGTCTATATCATGAGGTCACCTAGGCAGAGAGCTCCTTTTCATTTTGTAAATTTTATAATGAATTGTTTTTATTGCATTTTTTCATACAAAGTTTGTTTTATGAATGAACTAGCTATGTTGATCTAGCTTATTATTATAGTCTGAATAGCTTGAATCCAGCACGTTTTCAAGACTGAAGTTGGTGGTTGTTTTTTTGGCTAGCTAACTAGCTAATATTAGCTGGCTAGCATACAATATTTTGATTAGATTATGCCAACTGTCCAGACGTTGATGATGGAGAGAAGCCCAAACACAGAGGTATACAGAGATGACAGATGACCATGACTGTATGGAGGACTAAGTTATAAGGCTACTCCTGAATTATTATTGAAGTGTGGTTGGCTTTCTGGCGCTTGATTTTGGTAGTAGTGAAGAGTAGCTAGCTAGCTACAAGTCCAGTGGCTAGTACGGAACTCTACTTCATCGGACTGATTCCTACTATGAAGCCACAGACGGCGTGGACGGCGAGACACTGTGATGACAACGTGCTGCCTGCCTGCTCCTGGCACTCCCCTTTGACCACCTCCTCCATCCGCTGACATCACGCAAGCTAAATTGCTTGTTTTGTTGTTGTTGTTGCTTTACAGCGCTTTGAGATTTTTTTATGTAATGAATAGCTCTATAAAAGTTGAATACATTAGTAGTAGTAGTAGTAGTAGTAGTAGTAGTAGTAGTAGTAGTAGTAGTAGTAGTAGGTCTGTATTGTGTTGAAGCGCTTGGATACCAGAGCTACCAGCTCAGCTGCCTGACACTGCACCATGCCAATGTGTTAGATAATGATAAAGCATGAACGGAAGCTGTAGTGGATGAGAGGGTTCCAGTGGGCACTAATAGAAAATATAATGTCAACTCAATATGATTTTGTAGCTAAACCTCCCACTCTGTCCCTACCTCCCTCTCCTCATCACCAGCCGTCTGTCTACTCTCTGTCTACCAGTTGTTTTCCAGACCCTGTCTACCACTGCTGTCTGGCCTGGTCAAAACACTGGCTAGGGCTTCCATCAAAAGAACATGCAAACATTATTTTGTTACAGTAGTTAACAGTGACAATATAATTAGTCTATATAATATACGTAGATTTCGCCTTGTGCACTGGACCATGGCCTCACTGTAATCGGTGAATTGCATAAACAGAAAAATTCCCAGATTGTTACTAATTTTACAGTTAAGTCATTTAGCTGACGTTCTTATCCTGAGCAACTTACAGGAGCAATTAGGGTTAAGTGCCTTGCTCAAGATGTTTTACCTAGTTGGTTTGGGGAATCAAACCAGCAACCTTTCAGTTACTAACCCAACGCTGGGCTACCTGCAGCCTCTAGAAGAAATTATCTCCCAGTCAGTGGATGATTATGGAGCAGGCTTGAAATCTTTTTAATAGATGGAGAATCAAATAAACATGTCCCCCAAAGAGCATTCTCAGAGGATTACTGTTACAATGAACAAACTATGCTCATAATAAAGGGCTGAAAAATATCACCTGAAAGAGGACGCTCGGCAAGAAGCGTGTGATTAGCTTCTTCTAGCCAAACCTTTGCATCATTTTGGCAGCTTTCAGGTGATCACCAACAAACATTAATTCAAGAAGCTGGGCAAACAAACAACAATGGCGAGGCCCAGATGTCTGTATATAACACCACTACAGTGCCTTTGGAAAGTATTCAGACCCCTTGACTTTTGCCACATTTTGTTACATTACAGCCTTATTCTAAAATGGATTAAATAAAACATTTTCCTCAGCAATCTACACACAATACCCCAAAATGACCAAGCGAAAACAGTTTTTTTGAAAATGTTGCTAATTTTTGACAAATTAAAAACAGAAATTCTTTCTTATTAGATATCTTATGAAGAGGAACACTTACTTTTCATCTAGCTGAAATGGCAGGATCTCAATGAAAGGAGTGATGCTATTAGGGCCGGGACAATACCAGTATCGCGATATTCAGTGGTGTAAAGTACTTAAGTAGTTTTTTGGGGTATTTGTACTTCACGTTTACTATTTATATTTTTTACTACTTTTACTTTTGCTCCACTACATTCCTAAAGAAAATAATGTACTTTTTACTCATTACATTTCGAATACTTAGCAGGACAGGAAAATTGTCAAATTTACGCACTTATCAAGAGAACATCCCTGGTCATCCCTACTGCCTCTGATCTGGCGGACTCACTAAACACAAATGCTTTGTTTGTAAATTATGTCTGAGTGTTGGAGTGTGCCCCTGGCTATCCGTAAATAACAAGAAAATTGTGCCGTCTGGTTTGCTTAATAGAAGGGATGTGATACTTACTTTTGATACTTCAGTATATTTTAGTAGTTACATTTACTTCTGATACGTACGTATATTTAAAACCAAGTACTTTTAGACTATTACTCAAGTACTATTGTACTGTGTGACTTTCACTTTTACTTGAGTCATTTTCTATTAAAGTAACCTGGTGGCCAACTACTATGTTTTGCAGAGGGGTCAAATATTTATTTCCCTCATTAAAATGCAAATCAATTTATAATATTTTTGACATGCGTTTTTCTGGATTTTTTTGTTGTTATTCTGTCTCTCATTGTTCAAATAAACCTACCATTAAAATTATAGACTGATCATGTCTTTGTCAGTGGGCAAACGTACAAAATCAGCAGGGGATCAAAAACTTTTTTCCCTCACTGTAGCTTGGGAAATAAATAAATGTGATTCTGGATGACAACACAATGATGTTTGTTTCCAACATTAGGGCTGTTTTCCTAAAGAAGTTAAATCCGCTTTGTGTTTTGTTTCCTTGCCACCATACTAACGAGTATCATGATACTAGTATCGTCCCAGCCCTAGATGCTATCTCAGCATTCAAGCTTCTTCTATTGTAGAACGATAAGTCAAGACAGCAGTCGCGTTGTTCCTGGATTGGGTGACTTCTTTAGATGTGTGTTTTGTTTCATGTTCGGGTGATGTTGCGATTTATTGTAATGAACCACTGCTGTGTGCCTTCATTCAGCTGGCTATGTTTTCTCTGTGCTAGTAAATAATTGCTATCTATATAAAGTGGAGAAAACATGAACTTCAATCAATATGCTTGATATAATGTCTTGTCATAGTATTGTATGAACAAAGTTAAATCTGTTAGATAGGTAACTCTTGGAGCCACAGTCTGAATGCTAAGCATTCCAGTATGTCGAGGGAGGTTACTGGGGTTTATCTTAGAATGATTGATATATAGAATATACTGACTTGGGTACAGGGTGATACCATCAGAGTGGGGGGTGCCAATTGATGGTTACCAAATGTTGTTGAAGAAACGTGTAACATGAAGTATATAAACTGAGACATTTCCTTTGTCTAGTGTTCGGATGACAAGAGGCAAAGCGCGTGCCGTTTGTTATACGAACCTGGTACCGTAATCAATTAAATACTTTGCATCAACTCTCCATCTAAGTGTTAAATATCTTCTTGCATCATGAATTACTTGATACTAGAGAAACTCGTATTGGCGTCTAAATGAACAGGATGCAGTTTTCAGCCGAACTGACAGGTAAGCAGACTTTAATTTTTTTGATTATGTCAAATTCTGCTTATCTGTGGTAAAGCTGAGCTGTAATGGACGTTTAAAATTCTATATTTTTTTTAGGGGAATCGATGAGTGGTTTTCAAGTACGTAAACAGATATAAGGAGAAATATCAAATTAGACAATGACATGGTGCTATGATTCTAAACAGGGTTTGTTCATATTAGTGAGTTAAGACTACAGAGGATAAAGATAAATGTTTGAGTCCTTTAATGTGAAAAGTTGAGGTTCAAGTCCTCAGCAAACTTAGGGATAAAGGTTAGAGTTCTTTGTTATGAGGTTCAAGTCCTGAACAACATTTGTTAAAAGTTGTAGTCATATTGTTACAGCTTTGAGTCCTTGGATGTTTATAAACATCATAAAGAATGGGTTTGAGGCCTATGTTCAGTCCTCTGAGAGTTAGAGTACCTTGGTCAAGGGATAATTACTCCTTTGTGAATTACTCAAAACGGCCAGGAGAGATAGCAGATACAATGAGCATGTTGAATCATGGCACCAATGACAAAACAGGCAAACAAAATTTTGTTGGGGATTTGATTCAAATATTTAATTACTAACATTGCATGAACTAAAAGGAGCAATGGGGAGTCAACATAATTAGGTCATAGAAGATCATGGAGTGGTATTGAGCATGGAATGGTGTTTTACAAAGTAGTAGAAAGTCTGTATTTTCTGGGAGGATCCCTTGACAGGCAGGGCAGTGTCCTGGAAAATACAGTCTGTTTTTTGGTTCCGCTGGGAGGATGTTTGTAGAAGTTGATTTGTGTCGATTGAGAATCGCTTAAAAAAGAAGGGGTTGTTTGTTGTGAGTACCTAGGAGTTCTAACGTTCTAGGTGGATTATGTGAATATATGAAAATATGATGAATTTTATGTGTTTAAGGAATTACTAGAGATTTGATGAAGTAATAATTGGAATATTATTAGTATACAATACGATAACCCCAAAACATAGACGTACGTTGGGTGTGAGAAACAGTAAATAAACGTTTTAGGAGTTAGTGCTATTGATGGATCATGTGATAGAGATAAGGTTTAAGGAATAAACTGCCCATAAGGACTGGAATTTTTAGACATAACTTATAACATAGTACAAAGCCAATTCAGCGATTCAATTAAATATATTATAATTGAGGAGCTATGTTGAGGAAGTGAAGGAATTTGATTATGGATCAGATGTTAAGACGACAAACCATTGTAATCGGGCTATTTGCGGGATTTCTTTGTTATTTCAATAGCAGTGGGTCAATGGTATAGAGCAGGGTTCCCCAATTAGATTTCCAAAAGGGCCAAATTTGGTCAGGTATGCCAAGCCGAGGGCCAACATGTTTGTTTTTTTGGCGACAGTTTTATGTTTTATCAGTTTTCACTTCTATTGTGATTTTATAATTATTAGTAGTGGTGTTAAGAATCACATAAGAGAAAAATGAAAAATACTAAATTAGTCCAAAACCAACTATTTAATTATGAAATGCCCCTGGAGCATATTCTGTGCAAACAGTCAGCAAACAAAAAGTCCAGCAAACACATTCACACACACACACACACACACACACACAGCGCCCACTTCTGTCTGGAACACCCATGCTTTGGATATCTGTGTTCAGGCTGTCTTTCTAAGAGAAGAGACAGAAGGACAAACACAGACAGACAGAGATTTTTAGTTTTTCAAATGTGTTATCAGAATATGCCACATTAGTTTTTAAACTTTTAAAATATGTGAACCAAATAATATCAAGCTGTTAACAACCAAAAGTGTTTGATATTAATGTGACAATATAATTAATTAGCTTTTATTTGTGTATTCTTTTTTTATTGCTGTGTATTAAGTTTTAAATTTTACTAACTAGTTGGATGCCATTTACTTTTATTTAAGCTGTGTAGCATATTTAGTAGGAAACATGCTATTAAATATGAAATGGTTATTTCGTTGTAATAATTATTATACCACAAGAAGATTGAAAAATAGCAAAAAAATAATTGGATCTGGTTCACTCACCAATCAGTGAGAGAAGTGAGAGCGACGGGATGAGGCAACCTTTCTGATGTCAGGCTTGTATTCTGTTGTGGCAATCCTGAGGCACTGTCCAAGATGTGAATCTGAGAGTCTGTTTCTGTCCTGGCTCTTGATAGCATTCATTGAAGGAAATGCTGATTCACAGATGTACGTTGAGGGAAACATCGTGAGTAGGAGCATTGCAATATCTCTGGTGTTTTTAAAACGAGCTTGGGGAACCACGTTGATCCAAAAGTCACTCACCAGTGCATCCTTGTGTTGAGCTTTGAGCAAATCAGATGTTCCCATCTCCAAGATTTCCATCTGAAGAGCAGCCTCATCTATGGAAGGCACCAGCTTTTTGGCCTCTGCAGTCCACTGGCCGTCAGCTGACACAGAAAACGGCTGTCTTACGAAGAGAAGGATGTCAGCTGAGAGTTTAAGGGAGCTTTCAAATCTTTCCTTGAAGTTTTCTGCCAGCCTGGACACAAAATCCTTCATTGCTGGATCTTCCTGCATTTTATTCTTCTCACAATGCTCACGCAGACGTGGAAAGTGCAACTTTCTCCCATGAATGTCTCTCTCCAGGAGGTGCAGCTTTGACCGGAAAGCTTCAATCGTCTCATACATGTCAGCAACAGTGTGGTTCTTGCCTTGTAGTCGCAGGTTAAGGTGATTTAGATGAGACATGATTTCACACAAAATAGTAACATCTGATATCACCTTGTTGTCAGTTAAAAAGCTCAAAAAGTTGCTGGCTTTTTGGCTCTGCAGGCTGGATAAAAATGACACAAGTTCATCACGCAGGTCACACACCCTCTCCAACACACGGCCTTTGCTCAGCCAGCGAACGTCATTGTGGAGCAAAATATCCTTTTGTTCAGCTGACATTTCCTCGAGTAAGGCTCTAAAAAGGCGATGCTGCAGACTAGAGCTCTCACGGACAATGTTAACTAGTCAAGTCACAGTATCCATGGTCTCTTTCATTTTTCCACACAGCTAGTCGAGTGGAGACGAGTACGCAAAGCGCGCGAAGCACGTCTTACGTATGCACGCGGTAAAAGCCACAGGTCAAGGTGTGGGATAATTTCAAAATAAACCAGAGCCGCGGATATTAAATTCATGTTTATTAGAACAAGTGAATGCCAATGCTGTCAGTGTGGGCCAGACATTTTGCTCTTGCGGGGCGGATCTGGCCCGCGGGCTGCTTATTGGGGTTGGCTGGTATAGAGTAAAATCTGGGTTTCTGAGTGTAAGTCAACTGTTGGTATGTTTTTCTGAGACAGATACTGCAGCCAGTGTTTGGTTTGGTGATGTAGAATGGACGATATAGCAGCGTGCTTGTTTCAAATTGAAAGAATCATTTATGCCATCGGAATAGCGAGACAATGTCGAGGTAGTCATTTTTTGAGTTGCCTAAATGGTTTGCTAGCTTAAACTACTGTGAATGGAGTCGTAATTTAACTAACTAAATTGAATATGAATATTATGGATACAAATTGAATGTATGCTTGTCAACTACAGCAAGTGTTTGGTTTGTTACCTGTAGCCTAATCATAAAGGACAGTTACCTAGACCTGCTTACTTCTAATAATGGTGGATTGGTGGTTTCATTAGAGCTGTGGCTATGATCTTAGTTGATAACAGGGGGAAATAAGGGTATAGTGCCGGAGCACAGGAAGCGAGTGTGTTTTCTTAATATGAAGTGAAGCAAGGGGACAAAGAGAATAAAAACAGTATAAAAAAAAACTCCAGGGATAAAAAAGCAGTGTTGGAAGAAGCAGAGTATGAAATATACTATTAACTGAGGAATTTAGAAACTTTTAGCTGAGATCACTACAGAAATATTACTGACCCAATATCCTAACAGAGACACTGAACCAAAACATGAAGCTACAACAGCAATCTAGGATTGTGAAAGTTGTCCACTTAGTTTTTTAACCCTACGATAGAGGTAAATGCAGAACGCTGTTTGAGAATGGGTTTTATTTTTGTCTACTAGTAAGAATGGAAGAGTTCCATGTTTTGTCTGCGGGTGTTAGCGACTGGGGCTCCCTGAACTCGAGCGGGCTGTAAGGGACATAATGGGTTAAGTTTGGTGTAGTGGGATCAGTGGTTGCTGCGGAAAAGGAGGAAGTCAAAGGGGGGTGAGTGTAACCGGTGTTAACTAGTAGCGGTGCGAACTAGTAGCGTTTCGATTGGTGACGTAACTCGCTCTGAGACCTTGAAGTAGTTGTTTGCCTTGCTCTGTACACCAGTGAGTTATGTAGACAGTTAATTAATTCTAAAAACGATAATCTGATGGGGAATTACCAATTTATGTAGGTTCTGGATTTATTAAACAATAGGTTTATATTTCAATACATCAATGCAACAGGTTGCAATAATTACATTACCGGAAAGGGGTTATAGGTTTATATTAGAAGGTGTAGTCAACTTAATGAAACGTGGTATTATCTAATGTGTTTTGAGTTTTTTTTCCAGGATTGATTTAAGGCCCATACAGTATATGTTAAGGGAAAAAGTAGGAGACAACGTCTCAAACAACTTTTTTAATAGATGCCTGGGATAAAATATCACGGCTTCCTTACGCAGAGTAATTTATTATATTGGCGAATGAATAAAATATGACATTTAGAGGGGTGACAGGAACAATATAAGGGGAAACAGATATTTCCTATGTTGTTGATCAAGTAACGATACTAGGATAATTTGATATGGGATCAAATGGAGCCGATTTTGGGGTTGAATAATCATTGTGAAAATTACAGAGGATGAAGTCTAAAGGGTAATCAATTAAAAATACTCATTGTAAACTCAGAGACACTTGAGTGGTTTTCATCTTTTGAGATATTTTATGTAATCTTCTTCTGGAGTAGTTATGAGGAATTAGATAGTTTCAATTATTGATGTGAGGTAGGACAGTGTATATCTGCATCATGTTTTGTGTGTAATTACTATTTTTGGATTGCTGATTATAACTGAATGTTAACAAAATGTATACTTTCTCTTCCAGGAGAATGGGGATTTCCTCATCTCTCATTGGAATGTTTCCCAAGTCCGTGGGCTGGGGGGAGCAGTTAGTAAAATTTGGCAGTCTTATAATTAGGCTGTAAAAGGGAGCTACCAAATTAAATAAGGCCTGGACATTTTTGTTTGTTGTTTTACTATATGTTTTATTTAGGGGGGGTTCATGGGATGGAGATGATAAGTCTTAAAGGGGCACACAGCATTTTCAGACGTTTTTGTTTTCTGAGTAAGTTTTGGGTAAACACATGATTTATTTTGAGAAGAAATGTAATGAGGACTTACTGTACACTTGGGATACACAATTTATGAAATGTTTTGACTGTTGTTAATAATTAGTCTACTATAGGGTGAAACACTTATTTGAAGGGTTTGAATGACCTCTGACCTCTGTCCTGACTTTCTAGTGTGATTTGATCACCCACACTGGAAAACCGAGAGACATAGGATGAGGAATTTAAGGTGATTTATTATACTGATAATTAGGAAGAAGTTTATATTTTAGCAATAATCGTATATATGATTTGGACCATGACAAAGACAGAGAGAGAGTGCTAGCCCTGAATGAGGGATACCTGTTGCTAGTCGATTTGACTATTCTTGAATTACCTTATGGGATACATTGAAGTTAAGGTATTATCAAAGGTTGTCATTTTAATTCCATTTATTATTTTGGTAAATATGCAAATTGTATTAAGAATATGAGCAGTAGTAATTAATGTGTTATGAGTTAGAAAAACGTGTATTTGTGGTAGGAGGCAGGGTGTAGAGGAGGCCTGTGTCTGAAACTAGTGGACTACAACGAGCTGTAAGAATGTGCACTTCCTAATCTCAAGGCTTCTCCTGACTGATGAGAATACATGGTACAGTAGCATACTGTGTATCACCTAACAATGTTTTTACTTTCTTCCCATGGGTGAAGGCAACTCTGCCCAACCTAACAGAAGAATCTGGGCATTTTCTGCACCCTGGAGCCTTTGTGGCAGGAAAGGATTACATAAGTAAAAGCTGGACAGACTCTAGGTGGGGAGGTCAGTAATAGGTGTTGCTGGCTACCTCGATGGAGGGGAAAGTAGCAGAGACAGATGCCTAGATCCAGGTGTCTCACTGTAGGAGTGTTCCAACTCCAGAAGAGGAAGATGGCATCGCCACTACGGAGCATTGTTTTATTTTGTGTCTGTCTGTGTCTGTGTGTCTTTGCAGCAGTGACTCTCAGCTTCCCTACTGGTATGCTGCAAGAAGGATACACTCCACAGATCGATGTTGATGGATTGACAGGGACTCTGAAGAACGGTATGAACCTCAAAACCCCTCTAAACCGGCTGAAGATGAGCATCAGAGGCATTGAAGACGTTCCTTTACAGCAACACTTCTACCAGCAACCGATGTACAGCATCCAATCGAAGCTATCAACAGTCTTTTATCTCATGCTTTTCTCACGGGAGTGTGACAGGAGTCCATGTGGAGTGGGAATGGAGAGAGATCCATTAAATACAACATTTCTCATGTTGTTGGTATACTGGTTGGAAAATGGACGAGACAAAATGGGGGGTAGAGATGGTAGCTGCTCGGATGAGACATTGAAATTGGGAAATTGTTATGGGCAATTCAAGTTGAAATATGAAGCTGTCTGAAGAACATAATGAAGGGATGCCAGAAGATTAAGTGCTGGGGAAGGACGGGGTTGGTCAGCTGTATCCATAATTAATTTGGACTTCTCTAAATTTGATAATTTGGGTATGAGGTTGATGTAGAAGGTATATACACTATTAAATGTATAGTAATTTGGACTAAGAATGCATTGTGATAATGATCTGTAGTTATTCTCATGATGAGGAAGGTAATACTAGAATTATGGATAGTTATACGGTATGATAATATAAATGTACATTCTGCCAGTCTCATGGGTGCTAAGTTGAGGGTTTTAACTTTGAGTGATAGGACCAATGTGAATCACTAAGAATTGTCATCCTAAATTTGTGTTGGATAATTAATTTGATTTTGGTTATGATTTATAAGATGACTGAGTGATTTAAGTAAGTTGACACTGCAATTAATATATTAGTTATTGGTATTGATTCTTTTGATTGTTATACTAATTGTGATATGGGTAAAGAAGTTATGTGAGCTAAAGATGTTGAAACTATTCTCAGCATGCCCTGGTAGTGCTGGTACAATCGCAAGATAAATGTCTTAAATATATATTATGGTTAAAACAATGCTACATTAGTTTTAAGGTGTTAGGATACACTTATATTATTTATTTCGAGTAGACAATTTTGAATATTACTGTTTGGAAGATAAGGTTGATGCAAGTGTGCCTTATATCAGGAACATGTTGAACAGAGTTCAGACTAAACATGGTACTTAGTAACAGTATTGGGTTTTCAAGCAATTGGGTCTGAAAGGGCACTCATCAGACAATATGGAATTGATACTCGCATAGCATTGGACGGTATTACAGAAGCTAAAGGGGCGTGTGTGCAATTGTAGGAGGAGAAACATGTTGGGCATACTTGCCATCAGAACAGGAAGATCTGGGGAATTTAACAAAAACTATGGGAAATATTAGAGAAATACAGGATGAAATAAGGAATACGAATAGGGATGCAAAAATATTAGGGGGATATAGCAATTTCAACGCTGTTTAAGTATTTTCAAGGTTTCTTAGTGATAAGCCAATATGAACATGGATGGCAAGCATTCTATGTCCTTTAGTGGCATATTTGGGGGATTGATTTTGAGATCTGTACAAATGATTACTAACATGCCAGTGATTACAGCTAGACAATGTATCAGTCAATATTAATGCAAGGAGGGAAAGTACAAATTCTATATCTATATCATCTTATTCAAGTGTAGAGACCATTGATATTGTTGATTGAGGATTTGGGAATGTGATGTGGGAATTGTATAACGTTGAATATAAGGTTTACAGGATTGAAAATGTGGAAACGGGACTACTTCAGTTGATCAGATAGCATCCCAAGTGACCAGAGAAAATCTTGGGGTTCCTCAAAATGAATCAAGAAAATGAAGACTTATTTTTATTGGGATATATTAATCTACCTACAGGGAGGGAAAAAAGTATTTGATCCCCTGCTGATTTTGTACGTTTGCCCACTGACAAAGACATGATCAGTCTATAATTTTAATGTTAGGTTTATTTAAACAGTGAGAGACAGAATAACAACAAAAAAATCAGAATAATAAATGTCAAAAATGTTATCAGTTGATTAGCAATTTAATGAGGGAAATAAGTATTTGACCCCTCTGCAAAACATTACTTACCCTTGTTTACCCTTGATTACCCTTGTTGGCAATCACAGCGGTCAGACGTTTCTTGTAGTTGGCCACCAGGTTGGCTGACGTTTGGCAACTCGAACCTTCAGCTCTCTCCACAGATTTTCTATGGGATTAAGGTCTGGAGACTGGCTAGGCCACTCCAGGACCTTAATGTGCTTCTTCTTGAGCCACTCCTTTGTTGCCTTGGCCGAGTGTTTTGGGTCATTGTCATGCTGGAATACCCATCCACGACCCATTTTCAATGCCCTGGCTGAGGGAAGGAGGTTCTCACCCATGATTTGATGGTAAATGGCCCTGTCCATCGTCCCTTTGATGCGGTGAAGTTGTCCTGTCCCCTTAGCAGAAAAACACCCCCAAAGTATAATGTTTCAACCTCCATGTTTGACGGTGGGTATGGTGTTCTTGGGATCAAAGGCAGCATTCCTCTTCCTCCAAACACGGCGAGTTGAGTTGATGCCAAAGAGCTCGATTTTGGTCTCATCTGACCACAACACTTTCACCCAGTTCTCCTCTGAATCATTCAGATGTTCACTGGAAAACTTTAGATGGCCCTGTATATGTGCTTTCTTGAGCAGGGGGACCTTGCGGGCGCTGCAGGATTTCAGTCCTTCACGGCGTATTGTATTACCAATTGTTTTCTTGGTGACTATGGTCCCATCTGCCTTGAGATCATTGACAAGATCCTCCCGTGTAGTTCTGGGCTGATTCCTCACCGTTCTCATGATCATTGCAACTCCACGAGGTGAGATCTTGCATGGAGCCCCAGGCCGAGGGAGATTGACAGTTCTTTTGTGTTTCTTCCATTTGCGAATAATCACACCAACTGTTGTCACCTTCTCACCAAGCTGCTTGGCGATGGTCTTGTAGCCCATTCCAGCCTTGTGTAGGTCTACAATCTTGTCCCTGACATCCTTGGAGAGCTCTTTGGTCTTGGCCATGGTGGAGAGTTTGGAATCTGATTGATTGATTGCTTCTGTGGACAGATGTCTTTTATACAGGTATCAAGCTGAGATTAGGAGCACTCCCTTTAAGTGTGTGCTCCTAATCTCAGCTCGTTACCTGTATAAAAGACACCTGGGAGCCATAAATCTTTCTGATTGAGAGGGGGTCAAATACTTATTTCCCTCATTAAAATGCAAATCAATTTATAACATTTTTGACATGCGTTATTCTGAATTTTTTTGTTGTCATTCTGTCTCTCACTGTTCAAATAAACCTACCATTAAATTTATAGACTGATCATGTCTTTGTCAGTGGACAAACATACAAAATCAGCAGGGGATCAAATACTTTTTTCCCTCACTGTATATTGTAGTTTACATGTAACTTAGAAATTGTTAGGAGGCAATGTATTTTCTTGGATGGCATGATGTTCAACATTCATTTTATGTATGTTATTCTTGTATGGTCTATGTGGGATTTGTCCTTATGTATAATTGAGGTTTTGCCTACACAGATACAGTTGAAGTTGGAAGTTTACATAAACCTTAGCCAAATACATTTAAACTCAATTCCTGACATTTAATCCTAGTAAAATTCCCTGTCTTAGGTCATTTAGGATAACCACTTTATTTCAGCTTTTATTTATTTCATCACATTCCCAGTGGGTCAGAAGTTTACATACACTCAATTAGTATTGGGTAGCATTGCCTTTAAATTGTTTAACTTGGGTCAAACGTTTCGGGTAGCCTTCCACAAGCTTCCCAAAATAAGTTGCATGAATTTTGGCCTATTCCTCCTGACAGAGCTTCTGTAACTGAATCAGGTTTGTAGGCCTCCTTGCTCACACACGCTTTTTTGGTTCTGCCCACACATTTTCTATAGGATTGAGGTCAGGGCTTTGTGATGGCCACACCAATATCTTAAGCCATCTTGGCACAACTTTGGAAGTATGCTTGGGGTCATTGTCCATTTGAAAGACCCATTTGCGACCAAGCTTTAACTTCCTGACTGATGTCTTGAGATGTTGCTTTAATATATCCACATAATTGTCCTTCCTCATGATGCCATCTATTTTGTGAAGTGCACCAGTCCCTCCTGCAGCAAAGCACCCCCACAGCATGATGCTGCCACCCCCGTGCTTGACGGCTGGGATGGTGTTCTTCGGCTTGCAATTGCCCCCTTTTTCCTCCAAACATAACGGTGGTCATTATGGCCAAACAGTTCTATTTTTGTTTCATCAGACCAGAGGACATTTCTCCAAAAAGTACGATCTTTGTCCCCATGTGCAGTTGCAAACCGTATTCTGGCTTTTTTATGGTGGTTTTGGAGCAGTGGATTCTTCCTTGCTGAGCGGCCTTTCAGGTTATGTCGATATAGGACTCATTTTACTGTGGATATAGATACTTTTGTACCTGTTTCCTCCAGCATATTCCCAAGGTCCTTTGCTGTTGTTCTGGGATTGATTTGCACTTTTCGCACCAAAGTACGTTCATCTCAAGGAGACAAAATGCGTCTCCTTTCTGAGCGTTATGATGGCTGCGTGGTCCCATGGTGTTTATACTTGCGTACTATTGTTTGTACAGATGAACGTGGTACCTTCAGGCATTTGAAAATTGCTCCCAAGGATGAACCAGACTTGTGGAGGTCTACGATTGCTTTTGATTTTCCCATGATGTCAAGCAAAGAGGCACTGAGTGTGAAGGTAGGCCTTGAAATACATCCACAGGTACACCTCCAATTGACTCAAATGATGTCAATTAGCCTATCAGAAGCTTCTAAAGCCATGACATAATTTTTGTAATTTTCCAAGCTGTTTAAAGGCACAGTCAACTTAGTGTATGTAAACAGTGAATTATAAGTGAAATAATCTGTCTGTAAACAATTGTTGGAAAAATTACTTGTGTCATGCACAAAATAGATGTCCTAACCGACTTGCCAAAACTATAGTTTGTTAACAAGACATTTGTGGAGTGGTTGGAAAACGAGTTTTAATGACTCCAACCTAAGTGTGTATAAACTTGGGACTTCAACTGTAGTAAGCGTGAATATAGTAGTTAATCATGTATCGATATTTTACTCAAACTGAGTCCATAGAGATTTGAGAGGTTTGATTGTGCATGAGCTACTGAGAATGTATACCTTTGTTGATTAAATATATTGAGAATCTGGTTGGATTCAGGGATAGAAAGTAGAGGGGGATGAATTCTCAGGTATCTAGCATAGTTTATCTATACTACTGATTGGGGAACATTTTAGTTGATCTGAAGTTTTATGTGACTTGTTGGGTTTAGGTAAGGTTAGACAAGGGGAATTTTACATACAACAAAATAAAAATAAATGGAGGGTTGATATAACAAAGTTAAATTTGTTAGATAGGTAACTCTTGGGGCCACAGAGTCTGAATGCTAAGGATTTCAGTATGTCAAGGGAGCTTACTTGGGTTTATCTTAGAATGATTGATAGAATATACTGACTTGGGTACAGGGTGATACCATCAGAGTGAGGGGTGCCCACTGATGGTTACCAGATGTTGTTGAAGAAACGTTTAACATGAAGTATATAAATAGATATTTCCTTTGTCCAGTGTTCGGATGACAAGAGGCAAAGCACATGCCGTTAGTTATACGAACCCGGTACCGTAATCAATTAAATACTTTGCATCAACTCTCCATCTAAGTGTTAAATTACTTCTTGCATCACGAATTACTTGACACCAGAGAAACTCATCATAACAATGCTGTACATGTAGGCTTAGCTACATACAGTTCAGCTGCACATGTGGTTGTAGATTTGCCACACTATAGTAAAGTTGTATTTGTGGCTTGCCTGTTTTCCTTGGTCCTCTGATGATATATCTGTGCTGTGGAGGGCTGAAGTGTCTGTGTGAGTCAGCCAGTGTTATGTGAGGCCTGACAGGTTGAGACACCGTAGGGGAGACCATTAGGCCTACACGAGGAATGGGGACTGATAGGCAGCTGACAGAGGTTCACGTGGGGAAGGCCAGGACAATGACCAGGGGACAGCATGCAACATACACTCAGCCATGTCTGATTCAGTTCTTTCTCTGACTTTCTCTCTCATCTGACTCTGTCTAAATCCTCGCATCTGACCCTCATTTTTGCCAGTTTATCTGACTCCTCTCTCTATCTCTTTCCCTTTCTCTCTCAGATTCTAACTCTTCTCATTTTCTGTCTCTCTACTCTATCTTTATAATAATATAATATGCCATTTAGCAGACGCTTTTATCCAAAGCGACTTACAGTCATGTGTGCATACATTTCTACGTATGGGTGGTCCTGGGGATCGAACCCACTACCCTGGCGTTACAAGCGCCATGCTCTAACAATTGAGCTACAAAGGACCACAGGGTTATCTTTCTCTTTGTTTCCTACTTCTCCATCTCTGTCTGTCTGTTTGTCTCTGTCGGTATCTGGGTTCAGTCTCAGCCACTGTGATATGAGCTGCTGTTCTCAGCCACTGTGATATGAGCTGCTGTTCTCAGCCACAGTGATATGAGCTGCTTTGTCAGCGGAGAGAACTGTGCCTCGAAGCAGCTGCCAGCAAATGGGCACACCACATCCCTCACTCTACTGCCTTTCTGTCTTTCCTTGTCTCTTCTCATGTTTTATATTCATTTTCTCAGTTAGACAATCATACAGTGGATATATGGCGGATTTAGTTTATTCTCTAGCTGAGGTTGGGTTTGAGATTGAGGTTATATATGTTCTATGATTACAGTATTGTCAACTGATAGGTGTGGGACTTGTTGGAATGAAAGTTGAGGTGGTGCGAGACAGAGGTGTTCACTCTTTCTGTGAAATTCATAGCTCCCTTAATATATAATATTTATGCCGAGTAGAATAGTCCTTATTCCATCATCTGCCATCTGTTCAAATCCTTTCACATCATGAGTCGGATTAAAATACACTGAACAAAATATAAATGCTACATGCAACAATTTTAAAGATTTTACTGAGTTACAGTTCATATAAGGAAATCAGTCAATTGAGATAAATTCATTAGGCTCTAATCTATGGATTTCACATGACTGGGAATACAAATATGCATCTGTTGGTCACAGATACCTTAAAAAAAGTAGGGCCGTGGATCAGGAAACCAGTCAGTATCTGGTGTGACCACCATCTGCTTAATGCAGCGCGACACATCGCCTTCACATAGAGTATATTTTAGCAATTACATTTACTTTTGATACTTGAGTATATTTAAAACCAAATACTGTAAGGGTTGGTGTGAGGTGTGACACAAGTGCAGTGCAGGTTAGACAGTAGGCAGAGATGGTGAAACAAGAAACTTTACTGATTGTCCCGAAGCCAGGATACAAAATAATGGACTTTACACGAAAAAGAAAGGTGGAGCAAATAAGACTCCAAAAGACAGGCAGACAGCCAAAAATATGAAATACTAACTATGACCGAAATAATAAATGAACAGGGAGAACACTTCTCACGTACCTGTCCATACGTCCTGCGATCAGACACTGATTAGTACTGCTTGGCATAATGAAACTAGCAGAAAAAACAGAGCAAGGGAACACAGGGAATTGAGGGCATAAATACACAGGTGAACAGGTAGACACAGGTGACACCAATAGGATCATGATTAGTCCAGACAGAAGCTGTCCCTCCTGTAACAGTGGCCCGACGAACTGGAGGGACAGCTTCCTGGACTCCACGCGGAGGGGAAGATCCCGCGTGGAGAGCCACACCCTCTGTCCCGGGCGAAAGACCAGGGCCGTGCGATGCCTGCAGTTGGCCTGATGTTGAAACCTGACCGAGGCCCGCTTAAGTGCAGTCCGTACCTGCCTCCAGGTGCGGCGACAGCGACTGATGTGGGCCTGGACCAACGGGACCGCCTCCTCCTCCTCTTGCTTAGCGAACAGGGGTGGGGTTGGTATCCGTATTAGCACTAGAAGGGGGACAGGCCGGTGGACAAGCAGAGAAGGGTGTTGTGGGCGTACTCCGCCCACGGCAGTCACTGACTCCACGTAGCTGGGTTGCTGGAGGCGTAGCACCTCAGCACCCCCTCCAGATCCTGGTTGACGCCCTCCGTCTGCCCGTTTGACTGGGGATGGAAGCCGGAAGACAAGCTGACGGAGGTGCCGAGGCAGGTGGCGAATGCCTTCCAGAACCTGGAGGCGAACTGAGGGCCCCGATCCGACACCACAACTTGGGGAAGGCCATGGAGCCGTAAAACGTGCTGCAACACCAACTTAGCCGTCTCCCGGGCCGAAGGGAGTTTGGGAAGGGGAATGAAGTGGGCAGCCTTCGAGAACTGGTCCACCATGACCAGGATGACTGTATCCATCAGAGGGGGGAAGGGCGGAAATGAAATCCAGCGAGATGTGGGACCAGGGGCGCTTAGGGATAGGCACAGGTCGGAGCAGCCCTTCCGCGGGCTGACTTGAGCTCTTTGTGTGCGCTCACACCGGGCAAGCTGCCACGAAGGTGTGCGTATCCCCCTCAGCAGATGGCCACCAGAACTTCCTACACAGGAACTACAATGTCCTGGCGCCACCCGGATGGCTGGTGAGGTCGGACGCGTGTGCCCACTGAAGCAGTCGCGAGCGCACAGCCTTGGGTACGTACATCCTCCCGATAAACCTTCGCCCGGATCGGGCTCCCGCCGTAGCGCTGCTCTGACCAGCCTATCAATTCCCCACGAAACTGGGGCAGCAATCAGGGCGTTGGGGACAATGGAGTCGTCCCTCTCCACCAGGTCCACGGGGTTGAGCTGCCAGGAGAGCGCGTCAGGCTTGGTGTTCTTCGACGGTATGAGATGGTAAACCAGAACCTGGTGAAGAACAATGCCCACCTGGCCTGGCGCTGAGCCTCTTGGCCCCCTGAATGTAGGCTAGGTTCTTGTGGTCAGTTCATACGGCGAGCTTGTCCGCTAGCAGCTCACGGTTCCCCACGTCGTCATTTCGCTCCGCCGGGGACAGCCGACGGGAGAAAAACCGTCCGTGAGGAACCGCTGGGACATGATTGCTCCCACTGCAACATCTGAAGCATCCACCTCCACAATGAACGTCAGGGACGGATCAGGATGCCCGAGGACCGGGGCCGATGTAATGCGATGCTTTAGCGCATCAAATGCTTTCCCCGCTTCCGGTGTCCAGGCGAAGGAGCGTACGCTCGTCTGGGTGAGGGCTGTCAGGGGAGCAGCTAGGGAGCTAAAATTGCCAATAAATCACCTATAAAAATTAGCGAACCCTAAAAACTGTTGTAGTTGCTTGAGGGATGAGGGCTGGGGCCAATCCAGTACCGCGCTGACCTTGGCTGGCTCCATCCGTAGGTCTCCCTGGGTGACGATGAACCCCAGGAAGGACACTGTCTCAGTGTGGAACACACACTTCTCCGTCTTGACGTAGAGCTGGTGACGGAGAAGGCGTTGGAGGACCTGACGAACATGCTATTGGTGTTAACGCATGTCCTTCGAAAATATGAGGATGTCATCCAAATACACGAAGACGCTGTAGTCGAGGAGCTCCCGGAACATGTCATTGACCAACGCCTGGAACACCGCAGGTGTTGACTTGGTACCCGTAATGCCCACTGGGTGTGTTAAACGCCGTTTTCCACTCGTCCCCCTCCCGAATCCTCACCAGGTTGTAGGCATTACGTAAGTCCAGCTTGGTGAAGATCCGGGCTCCCTGCAACGACTCGAATACCGTCATCATCAGGGGGACTGGGTAACGTTTCTTAACCGTGATGTCGTTGAGTGCCCGGTAATCAATGCACGGCCGCTTCCCACCGTCCTTTTTCCCCACGAAGAAGAAGCCCGCGCCCACGGTTGAGGTAGAGGGACGGATGTGACCCTCGATACGTGCCTCATCGATATACTCCGTCATGGCCAGCGTCTCCGGCCGGGACAAGGAAAACATTTACCCTCGTGTGGGCATGGCGCCCGGCAGGAGATCGATCGCGCAGTCAAATGGCCTGTGAGTAGGTAGGCCCTTGGCATGCCTCTTACTAAACTCCTCCCCCAGATCCCAATACTCCCGGGGAACACCTGGCAACCGCTGGCAACCAACGCGGGACCTGGGGAAGAGGTGAGGACTGGTAGGTGGTCTGGGACGGTGGTTTGGGCTGGTGAGTGGTGGAGACCAGGACGGTACGGGGACGGAGCCTCCCTCCAGGATGAGCCGCCCCATGGACCGGTCTATCTGGGGTTTGTGGGCAACCAGCCAGGGGTGGCCGAGGATGAGGGGACACTCCGGAGAGTCCACAATGAAAAATGGGATATCCTCCCTTAGACCCCCCACCACCCGGACACGCCCTTGGGCCAGCCCCGCGTCCATCAGGTTTCCCGTGGCCCTACAATCCACCAGTGCATATGCATGATGTGCAGCGCGGGCCCACTGAACCCTGACGGGGAGAAAAGTCTGGGAGTCTCTGGAGTTGACCCCGCCGATACTAGCGAGCCCTCCCGTTTTCCCGTCTTCTCCGGGCTGATAAGGGGATGCAGAGGCACACCTTGCATCATGCCTCTCTCGTGCGCCCTCTCACAATGCCGATTGTCTACGAGGTCGACGAGGCTGTCCAGTCGCTGAGACAGCTCCCTGAAGGAGAGTTCGTCCTTCATCCCCTCCGATAGCCCCTGGGTGTAAAGGCCTCCTCCCATCCTGCCTCTCGAGCCCAGGTACGGAACTCCACGGAGTAGTCCGCCGCCGAACAGTCACCCTGCCGACAGGCCGTGAGCCGCACCTATAAAAGGTGTATGCAGGCAAGAATGTGGTAATAATGGGCCTGTTTGTAAGAGGGTCATATAAACATTACCCAATTATTATTTTTTTTACAGGCAAAATACTGTAAATCCTATTTGAAAGCCATATTAGTATACCCAAGTGTCTGCTATTGAAGTGAATAAAAGTAAAAATGTTCAGATAAATTGTTGTGTTTAAACCTGTTGTCAGTTGTGTAACATTGTCAATTAAATATTCAGGCTAGCTTACAGCTGGCAATCATTGGGGACATCCAGTACCTGAAACAGGAAGATGGAGGACTAAGGGAAATCAATATTTCACCGGCAACAGTAATCTCTCTTCAACGACTTAAAATAACACATCAAATTGAGTGTTGCTCTGGTGAGTGCTTGACAAAACACACCCCTGAGAACCCTGTGCCATGTCATCAATCCACAGACATCTGCTGAGCCAAGCAGTATGTCCTCCAGCCATCTAAACCAGTGGGCCTACAGAGAAATGTTTGAGGATTCCAGTTGTCAGATTATCAGGATAACACAGAGGCTTTACAGTAGTTTAATGATTATGGATGAACTGTTCTTGCATTTTGCATGATTCATGTTTGTTGAATTATCTACAGAACCTGTTAGCCATGGAGTGGTTATTTCAGTACACATCAGTACGTTACATTGTGTAGTCTGTCAACAACCCCTAATCACGGTCACAAATCATGGTTTGATAATAACATTCAGTTCACTCTTTTACTTATTTTTTACCAATGGGGATTATGAGTTTTTCCTATCAGCCAAATTGAAATGTGTACAGCGAGCTCAGGGGAACATTGTTCTGTAAGCAGGGGTTGCCAGGCCTTAAGCTCCAGACAGAGATAACACCTGTCTATTTCTGAGTGCCTCCTGGAATGAATTGCATCTGTTTGGGTTAAACCAGTCTTGCAGCAAGATAAAATCAACTGTACATACAAATAAATACGCTTTAAGAGGATACGTATACCGGAAATTGTTTTCGAGAAATGCAATGGCATCTGTAAAACATCAGTAGTTTATTTGTATGCATGTAAAGTAAGCAGGTCCGGCGTTATGGGCAGGCCCGCCCGCACCTCCTTGCCTGTCGAAATAAAATATTTAAATATTGATCATTTATTTGACTGAGACGGGTGCCTACAGAAAGATGCATCAATCTCAGTTAAAGCATCCGAGCGAGCGTAACAGCGCTCCTCTGTCTCAATATGTATAGCACAGGAGGTTGGTGGCACCTTAATTGGGGAGAACGGCTTAGTGGTAACGGCTGGAGCGGAATCAGTGGAATGGTATCCATGTGTTTGATGCCATTCCATATGCTCCGTTCCAGCCGTTATTATGAGCCATCCTCCCCTCAGCAGCGTCCACTGACGTATAGACCATGTCTCTGATGCTGTCTGGACCAAAAGACTATGGCATGTCATACTATAGACCCCTTTCTGTGTTTGCAAACATTGCAGCCGGAGGGCGATGCGCGCAAGATGGTGGCAGAACAAGGGGGAGTTCTTATAGAACAGCAGCATAAAAAAAGTAAATATTTACATGTTACTGATGAGTGCATTTCACACTACTTTTGAATTATAATTGGATTTTAAGGCTCATATGAATGTTCTGCTTAATATAATGTTTGTGTCATCATCGAAAATCAACTGCATTATACTTTTAAAAAACATTTCAACTTCAACCAGTAAAATTGCTCTTTGGCTAGCTTTTGCTACAGACTATATCAATGAGCATTAGCAATCTAGCGAACAACTGCTACATCCAAAATAGTTATTTTGCAAAGATCACAACCAAATATAATTTTAGCGACTGTTCAAGCAAGAATCAAAACAGCGTAAGCGTGAGAACCCAACATTTTATTTTGTTTAGAAGTAATAAATATGTAAATCTAGGCTATGTTGAATGGGTGCAGATGGCGATGGCTTTCTTACCACTGCCAAGAGTTGCGCGCATCTGTGTGTGACATCAGTGTGTCATGTACTGGAAAAGGGTCTATTTCTGTCCAGACAGCATCAGATACATAGGCTACATATAGAGGGGCGCTGTTTCGCTCACTCAGATTATTTCTAAGGTGAGATAGTTTCAGCAGGGAGGTAGAGGTGAAGCGAGAGGGCTCTTTCTCGACAAAATCTGGCCAGAATAAGCCCAATGCGTTTCTATAAGCATAATATGCAGACCTAAGCTTGTCTCCTGCCTTCCCACCTTTAGGACAAAGACTCCCATTGTTAGGGCATCTCGTCATTATATACAGATCTCTGGTTTCAGCGTCTTGCAAATTGTAAAGGAAAGTTGGCAGGTGCAATGTTAGGATGCTAGATTCCCCTAAAGTAAATTGAGGTTTGGCCAAAATTATAGGCTAAAATTACTCCTGTCTAAATAAAATCATTCAAAATTATTCACCAGGGAGCATGACTTAGCCAAAGAGGATCATTAGCTTCTTTAAAAAAAGAATAGCTGTGGATTGTTTCAAATCACAAGTGCGTAGGCCTATGCCTATTTGGGAAGCCTGCAATTTGGGTAGTGCACATGTTGCAATAAGTCTAGCTGATTGAGATGCGGCTGTCAGTGATAAGCATCTAAAATAGGTGTGAAGATAATTGTCACGTCTCCTCCCGTTGCTCCCCTCCGGCGCTCTGATTCGCCGGTCTACTGAGCCACCAGTCTGAGCGCAGCACCTCGGCAACACCGGAATGGAAACCCAATGCACCCTAATCACCTCCAGCGCACCTGCACCTCATCATCTCATCACCACCCCTATTTAGCCCTGGACTGTTCTGTATTGTGTTTTGTGTGATTGTTAAGCGTAGTGTCGTTTACTCTCTCTTTGTTATACTCTTTCTCATTGTTAAGTAAACCTTGACCATGTTAATTCCTGCATCTGCGTCCTGCCTCTTCGTATATCAGTACTTGTCACAATAATGTTTCTTGAGAATAATTTAAAATGTTGCAACAAGAAGAAGGGGAGGGGTGTGTGGCAAAGATATGGCTTGTCTCTCTCCAGAATGCATGCACTCAGATCTCCAGAATGCACTCAGCTGTCTCCCGCCAATTCATGCGCATTCATTGTTTAATTGTGTGAATTGTTTGCCCTTTGTTTATTTTTTATCAATTCCCCATTTTATATGTCACCAGTAGGCCTAGTAAAGGTGCTGTTAATCCCCCGTCATTTGGTTACATTAATTTATGTTAATTAATGTATTAATTACAGTCATTTAACATTCTTATTCTCGGAGTGGAAAGGTTGTTTGCGGAAATCACAACCTGCTACACTTGTGAGAAACAAGTTTTGGTTTATTTCATGACCATTACGAGTTTAGTAAATTGTTTCATTGTCTTTTGTTTGGAGTGCTCCATGTGGGCAATGAGCATGTGTCTGGTTTCTCTTTCCTGATACGTTGAGGGAGCGCGCCTGAGCACACACAGAAGTAAGCCTACCTGGGCTGCTGCATGTAAAAATAGGAAAGTTTAGCTCATGTCTGATTTTTGATTGTCATAACTCACCTTGCCCACCACTAATAACCTGAGATTCTCAGACATTTTCTTCACCTCACAAAGTAAGTCAACCAAGTATTATTATTATTTATTTTTTTTACATCCATTGCGAATGATAGCTCCTCAGTATTTGAAAAATCTTTCCAACACTCCCGGCCTCAATAATCATCAAACCTCAGTGTGAAAGAGCAAAATATCAAGATCTGATGATCCCAAATATCCAGTGGAAACGTCATAAAAAAACATCTGTCTGTCCGGAGCTCACTGGCGCAGGAAACTCTGAGGGCCCGGAATAGGCTAGTCGATATAATGTTGCAAGTTTGCTAGAGACAGCTTCCGGCCTACCCAGTTGATGATTTGAAACAATGTTGCACTTCACTAGCAATAGCTCAAGTCAAGACAGATAGAAAGGGAGGCAGACAGGCATAGTAGAGAGATGAATGTGAAATATTTTCTGTTTTTATTTTTCTGTGTTTTGCTTAGTTGACGATGAAGTTTAAGGCTATCTCTAAGTTCTATGCACTCATTTCTTCAGCTGCCAATGGATCACAGTGTATCAATGTGTCCATATGGCTTTTAGATTTTTATCGTTTTACTTCAGATTTTTATGATTAACCACGTGACAATGATTTTGAGAAACTAAATCGTTATTATTGAAATGAAACTGTTCCACGAAAGTGTGCATATAAAAATAATCATAACAGGCAAGCAGATCGGTAGAAATGGTAGGATAAATTGTAAGCTTCCCCAAACTTGAAACTCACGAGCTGCTTATGGTGTTTACTATATCACCTATAAAAATAAATAGTGAACACGCATGCCCGTGCACACATAGTAGGTCCTGTGAAAAAATTTGCCCGCCTATGGAAATCAAAAGCCTGTCCAACTGATTTGTTCTGGTGCTGGCCCTGACAGTAAATAGGCCTACATAGCAAAAAATTAAGAAACTTGATTTACACCCAAACTAATAGGTGTTTAATCTGCCTTCAGAATAGGACTTGGTTAATCAATTTGTTGGAATCTCTTTTAAGGGAAACAATTGTTGAGGGAATCTGGTTAATTTGATACGTTCAGTGGGTTACCAAATGTCATGCCTTTAAGGGTTATGTTTAGCCTGTTTCAATCATTGAAAGCTGGGTATCACAGTACAACTTCAGCATGCCAAATATATAATTTGATACATTTGTGCAATGATTCTAGGCATGGACAAAATGACCCATAAGGATGCTTGTTCTGTAAAACATGGCCTAGAACTGGAACTCATTATTTATTCATGTTGATGTTGCTACACAATCAAATAGGTATGAGTGGGATTGCCAGAATACACTCTGTGTGGCTTGTCCCCTCAAGGGGTCAAAGTGATCAAATTCAGTTACCCACAGTGGGAGAAACACAGAGAATCACTCAGGCCCCCTTTACCCAACAGTCTACATTCGTGGTCAAAAGTTTTGAGAATGACACAAATAGTAATTTTCACAAAGTCTGCTGCCTCAGGTTTGATGATGGCAATTTGCATATACTCCAGAATGTCATGAAGAGAGATCAGATAATTACAAAGTCCCTCTTTGCCATGAAAATTAACTTAATCCCGAAAAAAACATTTCCGCTGCATTTCAGCCCTGCCACAAAACACAGGAGAGTGTTGACAAGGACAAGGCTGGAGATCACTCTGTCATGCTGATTGAGTTAGAATAACAGAATGGAAGCTTTAAAAGGAGGGTGGTGCTTGAAATCATTGTTCTTCCTCTGTTAACCATGGTTACCTGCAAGGAAACACGTGCCGTCATCATTGCTTTGCACAGAAAGGGCTTCACAGGCAAGGATATTGCTGCTAGTAAGATTGCAACAATTTTTCAGATCATCAAGAACTTCAAGGAGAGAGGTTCAATTGTAGTGAAGAAGGTGTCAGGTCGCCCAAGAAAGTCCAGCAAGCACCAGGACCGTCTCCTAAAGTTGATTCAGCTGCGGGATCGGGGCACCACCAGTGCAGAGCTTGCTCAGGAATGGCAGCAGGCAGGTGTGAGTGCATCTGCACGCACAGTGAGGCAAAGACTTTAGGAGGATGGCCTGGTGTCAAGAAGGGCAGAAAAGAAGCCACTTCTTTCCAGGAACAACATCAGGGACAGACTGATATTCTGCAAAAGGTACAGGGATTGGACTGCTGAGGACTGGGGTAAAGTCATTTTCTTTGAATCCCCTTTCTGATTGTTTGGGGCATACGGTAAACACCTTGTCCGGAGAAGACAAGGTGAGTGCTACCATCAGTCCTGTGTCATGCCAACAGTAAAGCATCCTGAGACCATTCATGTGTGGGGTTGCTTCTCAGCCAAGGGTGTGGGCTCACTCACAATTTTGCCTAAGAACACAGCCATGAATAAAGAATGGTACCAACACATCCTCCGAGAGCAACTTCTCCCAACCATCCAAGAACAGTTTGGTGACGACCAATGCCTTTTCCAGCATGATGGAGCACCTTGCCATAAGGCAAAAGTGATAACTAAGTGGCTCGGGGAACAAAACATCGAAATTTTGGGTCCATGGCCAGGAAACTCCCCAGACCTTAATCCCATTGAGAACTTGTGGTCGATCCTCAAGAGGCGGGTGGACAAACAAAAACCCACAAAGTCTGACAAACTCCAAGCATTTATTATGCAAGAATAGGCTGCCGTCAGTCAGTATGGGGCCCAGAAGTTAATTGACAGCATGCTAGGGCGGATTGCAGAGGTCTTGAAAAAGAAGGGTCAACACTGAAAATATTGACTCTTTGCATAAACTTAATGTAATTGTCAATAAAAGCCTTTGACACTTATGGAATGCTTGTAATTATACTTCAGTATACCATAGTAACATCTGACAAAAATATCTCATAACACTCAAGCAGCGAAATGTGAAGACCAATACTTGTGTCATTCTCAAAACATTTGACCACGACTGCACAATTATCTGCAAGGTCCCTCAGTCAAGTAGTGAATTTCAAACTTAGATTCAACCACAAAGACCAGGGAGGTTTTCTAATCCCTCGCAAACAAGGGCACCTATTCAAAGCTTCGCAAATGGACATTGGATATCCCTTTAAGCATGGTGAAGTTATTAATTACACTTTGAGTGGTGTATCAATACACTAGGAGATACAAAGATACAGGCATCCTTCCTAACTCAGTTGCCGGAGAGGAAGGAAACCGCTCAGTGATTTCACCATGAGGCAAATGTCGACTTTAAAACAGTTTGGGTTTAATGGCTGTGATAGGAGAACACTGAGGATGGATCAACAAAATTGTAGTTACTCCACAATACTAACTTCATTGAAAGAGTGAAAAGAAGGAAGCCTGTACAGAATAAAATTGTTTGAAAACATGCATCCTGTTTGCAACAAGTTACTAAAGTAATACAGCAAAATATGTGGCAAAGCAATTACATTTTTGTCCTGAATACAAAGTGTTATGTTTGTGGTAAATCTAATACAACACATTACTGAGTACCACTCTCCATATTTTCAAGAATAGTGGTGGCTGCATCATGTTATGGGTATGCTTGTAATCGTTCGGGACTGGGGAGTTTTTCCCAGATAAAAATAAATGGAAAGGAGCTAAGCACAGGCAAAATCCTAGAGGAAAACCTGGTTCAGTCTGCTTTCCACCAGACACTGGGAGATGAATGCCCCTTTCAGCAGGACAATAACCTAAAACAGAAAGGCAAAATCTACGCTGGAGTTGCTACCAAGAAGACAGTGAATATTCCTGAGTGGCCGAGATACAGTTTTGACTTAAATCTACTTGATCTATGGCAAGACCGGAAAATGGTTGTCTAGCAATGCTCAGCAACTAATTTGACAGAGATTGAATTTTTACCAAAATAATAATGGGCATATGTTGCACTATCCAGGTGTGGAAAGCTCTTAGAGACTTACCCAGAAAGACTCACAGCTGAAATTGCTGTATTGACTCAGGGGCATGAATGCTTATGTAAATGAGATACATTTGCAAAAATGTCTAAAAACACGTTTTCACTTTGTCATTATGGGACATTGTGTGTAGATTATTGAGAAACAAAATAAAATGTGATGAATTTTGAATTCAGGCTGTAACACAATCACATTTTGAATAAGTCAAGGGGTATGAGTACTTTCTGAAGGCACCATGTGTGCATGTATATATTATAGGTACTTCGTTTTTTTAGTTTATTAGTAGTTGTACAAAACTTCTTTATGCTGTCAATGTATGTTTTATTATTATTATTATTATTATTGTTTTTATTGTTATTATTATTTCATTGTTATTATTATTAGACGGTAGTAGCATATTATTGTCACGCCCTGACTCTGAGGACTTGTATTTGTTGAGTCAGGGTGTGTATTTTCTGTGTTGTGTTTGCTATGTCGATGTTCTATGTTTAAGATCTAGAATGTGTAGATCTATGTTGGCCTGTGTGGTTCCCAATCAGAGGCAGCTGTTGCTCGTTGTCTCTGATTGGGGACCATACTTAGGCAGCCTTTTGGCACCTGTTAGTGGTGGGATCTTGTTCCGTGTTATGGTATGTTTGTGTGCAACCTTGAACTTCACGTTTCGTTTGTTGTTTTTGTCGTGTGTTTACTCATTTAAATAAACATGTATGCTTATCACGCTGCGCCTTGGTCCTTCTCGTTCATAAACGATCGTGACAGAAGATCCCACCAAACGAGGACCAAGCAGCGTGCCCAGGAAGAGCGTATAGCGATGTCACAGGTGGGCAAATGGTGGTCATGGGAGGAGACATTCGCGGGGAAAGGGCCATGGGCGAAGGTAAATGCCCAGGCAGGAGAGGAGAAATGGCGCCAACGTGCCGACGACGGACACCCGAGAGGCAACCCCAAGAAAATGTTTGGGGGGGGCACACGGTGTGGACGACGAGGCAGCAGGAGGCAGCGACAGGGCAGATCTGCAGGTTAGGAGAGGAGGCCACCAGGTTATGGGGGCTATTGGTTCAGAGGGAGCAGGAGTTATTTGGTCAGAGGGAGGAGCTACAGGAGGCTATAAGGGAGAAGGAGAGTGTAGAGTCACGGCGAGAGGAGCTGGTTAGGCAGCAGAAGGAGCAGGGGTTTATAAGGGAACCCAGTCCCGCTCCTCGCACCAAGCAAGTGGTGCGTGTCGCCAGTCCGGTCCGGCCTGTTCCTGATCCCCGCACTAAGCCAGTGGTGCGTGTTCCAAGTACGGCCCGACCCGTTCCTGCTCCCCGCACTAGCCAGTGGTGTTTGTTCCCAGTGCGGTCCGGCCCGTTCCTGTCCCTCGCACCAAGCCAGTGGTGAGCGTCGCCAGCCCGGTCCGGCCTGTTCCTGTCCCTCGCACCAAGCCAGTGGTGCGCGTCGCCAGCCCGGCCCGGCCTGTTCCCTAACCTCGCACCAAGCAAGTGGTGCGCGTCGCCAGCCCGGCCCGGCCTGTTCCTGTCCCTCGCACCAAACCAGTGGTGCACGTCGCCAGCCCGGCCCGGCCTGTTCCTGCCCCACGCACCAAACCAGTGGTGCGCGTCGCCAGCCCGGCCCGGCCTGTTCCTGTCCCTCGCACCAAGCCAGTGGTGCGCGTCGCCAGCCCGGCCCGGCCTGTTCCCTACCCTCGCACCAAGCAAGTGGTGCGCGTCGCCAGCCCAGCCCTGCCTGTTCCTGTACCTCGCACCAAACCAGTGGTGCGCGTCGCCAGCCTGGCCCGGCCTGTTCCCTACCCTCGCACCAAGCAAGTGGTGCGCGTCGCCAGCCCAGCCCTGCCTGTTCCTGTCCCTCGCACCAAACCAGTAGTGCGCGTCGCCAGCCTGGCCCGGCCTGTTCCCTACCCTCGCACCAAGCCAGTGGTGCGCGTCGCCAGCCCGATCCGGTCTGTTCCTGCCCCTCGCACCAAGCCAGTGGTGCGCGTCGCCAGCCCGGCCCGGCCTGTTCCTGCCCCTCGCACCAAGCCAGTGGTGCGCATTGCCAGCCCGGCCCGGCCTGTTCCTGCTCCCCGCACCAGGCCAGTGGTGCTCGTCGCCAGTCCGGTACGGCCCGTTCCTGCTCCCCCCACCAAGCCAGTGGTGCGCGTCGTCAGCCCGGTCCGGCCCGTTCCTGCTCCCCGCACCAAGCCATTGGTGCGTGTGTCCAGTCCGGCACGGCCCGTGCCTGTTCCACCGGTGCCTGGTCCGGCACCGGTCAGCTGCTCCACTCCGGAGCCAGAGCAATCCGCTCCACCGGGGCCCAGTCCAGCTCCGGTCAGCCGCTCCACTCCGGAGCCAGAGCAGTCTGCTCCACCGGTGCCTGATCCAGCTCCGGTCAGCGGTTCCACTCCGGAGCCAGAGCAGTTCGATCCACCGTCGTCGGGTCCAGCTCCAGTCAGTGGTTCCAGTCCAGACCCAGACACTCTCCAGGTTCGGGGTCTCCCACACCAGGGTCCAGACAGGGCTTGGTACGTCGTGGGAGGAAGGAGAGGGGAAGCAGCGCGCCGAGGTCCAGACTAGACCAGGGGCGCAACAGGGAGGTGGAGAGTAAGTGGTGGTCACGCCCGGAGCCGGATCCGCCTCCGTGGCGGAATGCCCACCCGGCCCCTACCCTGTTATGTTTATGTGGCGCGGTCGGAGTCCGCACCTTTGGGGGGGGGGGGTACTGTCACGCCCTGACTCTGAGGACTTGTATTTGTTGAGTCAGGGTGTGTATTTTCTGTGTTGTGTTTGTTATGTCGATGTTCTATGTTTAAGATCTAGAATGTGTAGATCTATGTTGGCCTGTGTGGTTCCCAATCAGAGGCAGCTGTTGCCCGTTGTCTCTGATTGGGGACCATACTTAGGCAGCCTTTTGGCACCTGTTAGTGGTGGGATCTTGTTCCGTGTTATGGTATGTTTGTGTGCTACCTCGGACTTCACGTTTCGTTTGTTGTTTTTGTCGTGTGTTTACTCGTTTAAATAAACATGTATGCTTATCACGCTGCGCCTTGGTCCTTCTCGTTCATAAACGATCGTGACAATTATTATTGTTACTAAGTAATTTTGTTTGGATACTCTTGAAAATGAGATCCATCTCAAGAGATTTGTTTTTTTTTAAGACAAGAAATCTAAGCCTTTGTTTATTCCTAATTTCTAAAATGGAAAATCAATGAAAAATACATGCCTTAATTTCTTAAGACTCTTCGCTTTCATTTGACACCAAATTTGACATGTTCCTATAAACTTTGTTGGTGCTCATGGGTCCTTTTACATGGAAATGGCTTATGAGTCTATAAATCATTGATTTGTCCAGTGTTACAGTCATATCTGATTTGATGTCGTAGCATTGCTTCTTTTTGTCTGGGATTCATTGTTTCTGAGCAAGACTCTCTATATTCAGGGGCAATGCATTACCAACAAGAAGAACAGGAAAGGAGCTGACTCGCAAGCCATAGAGGCTTCTGCTCCAGGGTGTCATACATTCACACAATAGTGCCACAAGGTCTACCTACTATATTGACCAGAACCTTCCTCAGACTCTTATTAATCACACTTCATTATGGCATGAGAAAGCATTTTCGGCACAGGGGAAAGGATGATGTCTAATCTGCCAGAAGTCTACTACAACAACAACAACAAGTTTAGCTAGCTAGCTAGCTAGCTTTAGCTACTAGAAGGGTCGAGTGCTGTATTGTCAGAGCATGGCGCTTGTAACGCCAAGGTAGTGGGTTCGATCCCCGGGACCACCCATGCACAAAAATATATGCACGCATGACTGTAAGTCGGTTTGGATAAAAGTGTCTGCTAAATGGCATATTATTATTATTATTATAAGGTCTGGCAACATTTCACTTCAGGTAACGTGAATGTGTTATTTGTCTAGCTAATCTGCTAGCTATCTATCTGTTTTCCACTCAGTATCTAAAGCCCTAGCAAAAGCTGTATATTCTGTTAACAGCTGTCTATGCCACCCAAATAGCTAACTTTGTGCAACAGGAAAATACATCTGCTTGTGGGTTGCTGTAACATCTCAGCTAGCTAGCCAGTAGCTAACTGGCTAGCTCTTGACTCTAACTAGTCCTTGATCATGACTTGCAGTTCCATTACATTACACAAGTGTAATTGGATTGGGTGTCTTCTGTACAGGTAAGTTTTGTTAAGAGCCCCAACTCTCAATCTGAACATTAACACAATCACTTGCGGTACGGTTTTGGAAGCATAAGGACCTTATCTTTCATATCAGCGAGAATTATTATTATTTTTAAACAAAAGGTTAAATTGATACACACCTTGTCAGCTTCCTGCTTCTCCTGTTTGTCTCCGGGCCTCTAGAGGTCAGCTGTGTTCCCCTCTGCCTTAGTTCTTCCTCGTGTGTCCTCATTAGTTTGATCCAGGTCACCTGTGCCTTGTTTTCCCTTTAGTATTTTAGCTGTGTGTTTTCCCCTTGTTTCTCACTTGGTTATTGCGTCCTGACTATGTGTCTCCTGCTTTGTCCCACCGTGTCTGTCCTAGTAAGCTGTTCGAAGTTATCTTTAGTTTGTTTTTCTCCCCTCGTGGAGTTGTTTTGTTTTGCCTCCTGTTTTGGAACATTAAATCAACTTACCTGGAGTATTGCCTTGGGTGTTTCATTTGGGTCCTACAACACCTCCTCTGTGGCTAAGGGGTATTACCCCCAGCTTTCCACATCTGAGACCGGAGTTCTAGCTCGGCTTGTGACAGAATAACCAAGTCCCTCATGGACCCAGAAACACTCAGTTCCCAGGACCTGTTGGCGGTGATCACTCGACATGAGGCTTCTTTCCAGCGCCATGAAGCCGTTCTCAGCCGACAAGAGGAGCTGATGGCTAGTCATTCTCAACTCCTGGCCGAAATGATGAGTTCCCTCCGCCAGCTCTTTGAACGCCTCCCTGGTCCTCTCCCTTCCCCCAGGTCACCCCCCAGTGACGACCGGCCTTCTCGGTTGGCGGAGCCCCGACTACCACCTCCCAAGCCCTTTTCTGGGGATCCAAGCTCTTGCCAGGGTTTCCTCACCCAATGCTCCCTCACCTTCGAGCTCCAACCCTCAAGTTTTCCCACAGACCGTTCCAAGATTGCCTACATCATTACCCTTCTTTCAGACAAGGCGCTCGCCTGGGCCTCTGCGGTGTGGCAGTCCCAGGAGGCCTGTTGTGACTCCCACGCTGCATTTGTAGAAGAGTTCAAGCGGGTGTTCGATCATCCTGTCAGTGGGCGGGAGGCTTCCAAGCGCCTACTGTCTCTCCGTCAGGGCCCCCGAAGCACGGCAGATTTTGCCATTGATTTCCGGACCATAGCAGCAAGGAGTGGATGGAATGATGAAGCGCTGAGGGTCTGCTTTCAGGGAGGGTTATCTGAGCCCCTTCAAGATGAGTTAGCCACCCGGGAACCAGCTGGAGATCTCGAGTCCCTCATAGCCTTGGCCATCCGCCTGGACAATCGTCTAAGAGAGCGGAGAACGGCTCGCCGTCAGGTGTCTCAGTCCCAAGTTCCTCTGAGCAGCTCTGTTTCTCCTGTTTGGACTCCGTCATTCACCGGCTTCACCGGCTCCTGAACTGCTCCAGGATTCCCCGGAGAGCATGCAGTTAGGCCGTTCCAGGCTTTCTCCCAACGAAAGGGAACGTCGCATGAGGGAGCGTCGGTGCCTCTACTGCGGGGTTGCCGGCCACTTCCGCTCCACTTGCCCCGAGCTTTCGGGAAACGCCTGTCCCCGCCCAGCTACAGGAGGGCTGTGATGGGGAGAATTAGAGCGCCTCCTACTAACGCTGTCCTGGCTATTCCAGCCACTCTGTCCTGGGGGGGCCACCAGCATCGGGTCCAGGCTATGATCGATTCCGGTGCCGCAGGTGATTTCCTGGATGTAACCTTGGCTAAGGAACTTAAGATCCCTACCCAACTACTTCCTCAACCCCAGGCAGTTACAGCCTTAGATGGCAGACCTCTGGAACCAGGAAAGGTTACCGAGGCGACTCAGTCCCTGCGACTTACCATCTCTCAACACCAGCAGGAGGAGACCTTCTATCTTATTGACTCTCCCGAGTATCCTATTATCCTGGGTCACCCTTGGCTATGCAGACATAATCCCCAGATCGACTGGCCTACTGGCACCATTCTAAGCTGGGGTCCCACTTGTCAACTCACCTGCATGCTTCAGAGTCCCTCAGCCCCTAGTACCCAGTTCCAAGAGTCTGTTGACGTCTCCCGAGTCCCCAGTGTTTACCATCGGTTCAAGGCAGTGTTCAGCAAGGCCCGGGCTACTGCCTTACCGCCTCATCGCACGTATGACTGTGCCATTGATCTACTCCCTGGGTGCTGCCCTCCTAGAGGTCGGATCTTTTCCTTGTCCTCCCCCGAGCACGCAGCGATGGACACCTACATTAAGGAGTCCTTGGCAGCCGGCCTCATCTATGCCTCTACTTCCCCGGCTGGGGCGGGCTTCTTTTTTGTTGAAAAGAAAGACGGGGGTCTTAGGCCTTGTATTGATTACCGGGGACTCAACAAGATCACGGTTCGGAATCGATACCCCCTTCCTCTCATGGCCACTGCTTTTGAGCTGCTTCAAGGGGCTTCCATTTTTACTAAGCTGGATCTCCGCAATGCTTACCATCTCGTGCGGATCCGGCAAGGAGACGAATGGAAGACGGCGTTCAACACGCCCACGGGGCACTATGAATATCGGGTGATGCCGTTCGGGCTCACCAATGCCCCCGCAGTGTTCCAAGCCCTGATTAATGATGTTCTCCGGGATATGCTTAATCTGTTCGTCTTCGTGTACCTGGACGATATCCTCATCTTCTCGAGGTCACTGAAGGAGCATGAGGGGCATGTTAGCCGGGTTCTCCAGAGGCTCCTTGACAATCACCTCTACGTTAAGCCTGAGAAGTGTGAATTTCATGTTTCTCAGACTCAGTTTCTCGGGTTTATTGTCACTCCTGGGCACCTAGAGATGGATCCCAAGAAGGTCAAGGCGGTCCACGATTGGCCCACACCTACCACGGTCAAGGAGGTTCAACGGTTCATTGGCTTTTCTAACTTCTATCGGAAGTTCATCAAGAATTTCAGCTCGGTGGTAGCCCCCTTGACGACGCTTACCAAGGGAGGAGGGACCAAGATTCACTGGGGTCCGGAAGCAGCAGGGGCCTTCGAGGATCTCAAGCGCCGCTTCACTTCTGCTCCGATTCTGGTGACCCCTGACCCAGAAAGACCTTTCGTGGTGGAGGTGGACGCCTCAGAGGTGGGGGTGGGAGCCGTCCTGTCACAGAGGGGTGCGGATGGGAGATTACACCCTTGTGCCTTCATGTCTCGCCGCCTGTCTGAGGCCGAGCGCAACTACCACGTGGGGGATCTAGAGTTGCTTGCGGTAAAACTGGCCTTGGAGGAGTGGCGCCATTGGCTTGAGGGGGCTCAGCACCCTTTCCAGGTTCTCACAGACCACAAGAACCTGGAATATCTCCAACAGGCTAAGCGGATGAACCCTCGGCAAGCACGATGGTCCCTTTTCTTCAATCGATTCCAGTTCCTCCTGTCTTACCGACCTGGCACCAAGAACATCAAGCCGGATGCCCTGTCTCGAGTCTATTCTCCCGAGGTACGAGAGAAGCCCTTGGCATCGATTATTCCGAGGTCTAGGATCGTCGCACCTCTTCAGTGGGAACTAGAAAGAGGGGTACGAGAAGCTCTTGTCCATGAGCCCGATCCAGGCGGTGGTCCTGCCGGTCGCCTGTACGTTCCTCTCTCTGTTCGGGCCCGCGTCTTGCAGTGGGGTCATGAGTCGCCCTTGACATGCCATCCAGGCAGTGCTCGCACACTGGAGTTCCTCCGACGGCGGTTTTGGTGGCCGTCCATCAAGAAGGACGTGCAGGTCTATGTTGAGGCCTGCCCGGTGTGCAACCAGGGAAAGTCGACACGCCAGCGACCCCAGGGACTGCTCCATCCCTTACCTGTTCCTCGAAGGCCATGGTCACACCTTTCTCTGGACTTTGTTACGGGACTTCCTCTATCCCAGGGCAACACCGTCATCCTAGTGGTGGTAGACCGTTTCTCCAAGGCTGCCCGGTTTATTCCCCTGCCCAAGCTGCCCTCGGCTAAGGAGACTGCTGAGCTTCTCATGAACCATGTCTTCCGGATATTTGGTATTCCCCTGGACGTGGTCTCTGACCGAGGTCCCCAATTCTCGTCCCGGTTTTGGGGGGCCTTCTGCAGGCTTGTTGGGGCCACAGCCAGCCTATCGTCAGGGTTCCATCCAGAGTCTAATGGTCAAACGGAACGGATTAATCAGGATCTGGAGACCACCCTGCGGTGTATGGCGGCCAGTAATCCCACGTCTTGGGCCACCTATATCATTTGGGCTGAATATGCCCACAACACCCTCCAGTCCTCAGCCACCGGATTGTCCCCCTTCGAATGCCAGTTCGGTTACAACCCTCCATTATTTCCAGAGGAGGAGGCGCAAGTTGGTGTTCCCTCGGCCCAGCGCTTTGTCCAACGCTGTAGGCGGACCTGGAAGAAGGCCAGGCGTGCCCTCCTTCGGACCTCCCAGAGATACCAAAGTCAGGCTAATCGCCACCGCCGGACGGCCCCTAGTTTCCGAGCTGGTCAGAGAGTTTGGTTGGCCACCAAGAACCTGCCCCTCTGGGTCGAGTCCAAGAAGCTTTCCCAGAGATACATCGGCCCTTTCCGCATTGCTAGAAAGGTTAACCCTGTGTCTTATCGTTTGGTTCTCCCTCGTTCCCTTAGAATTAACCCCACTTTCCATGTTTCACTTATTAAACCTGTCTTGTCTTCTCCCTTTGCCCCCCCACGCAGACCCCCGCCACCTCCCAGGATCATTGACGGCCAGCCAGCCTACACAGTCCGCCGGATACTGGACTCCCGGAGGGTCCAGAACTCACTGCAGTATCTGGTGGACTGGGAGGGCTACGGGCCAGAGGAGCGCTCCTGGGTTCCAGCCAGGGACATCCTGGACCCAGGGTTGATCCGAGATTTTCGCACCCGGGGGCCAGGGTGTTCTGGAAGGAACGTCAGGAGTCGTTCCTAGAGGAGGGGGTCCTGTCAGCTTCCTGCTTCTCCTGTTTGTCTCCGGGCCTCTAGAGGTCAGCTGTGTTCCCCTCTGCCTTAGTTCTTCCTCGTGTGTCCTCATTAGTTTGATCCAGGTCACCTGTGCCTTGTTTTCCCTTTAGTATTTTAGCTGTGTGTTTTCCCCTTGTTTCTCACTTGGTTATTGCGTCCTGACTATGTGTCTCCTGCTTTGTCCCACCGTGTCTGTCCTAGTAAGCTGTTCGAAGTTATCTTTAGTTTGTTTTTCTCCCCTCGTGGAGTTGTTTTGTTTTGCCTCCTGTTTTGGAACATTAAATCAACTTACCTGGAGTATTGCCTTGGGTGTTTCATTTGGGTCCTACAACACCTCCTCTGTGGCTAAGGGGTATTACCCCCAGCTTTCCACATCTGAGACCGGAGTTCTAGCTCGGCTTGTGACACACCTTGATTGAGTTAGGGTTAGTGTTCCCACATGGCCATATCTTCATGTCACAGCGCTTGTTAACGGAAGAAAATAGGCGACTACCTGTGCTAATTAGCTATCTGGCATGCTCCGAACACCTGTGTGTAAGCGTAACTCAGGAAGTGTAGCCGAAGTGTAGTTTTGTCGGATGGAGGAACCGCTGATAAAGGATCAGGGCCATATGTTTCAAAAGCCGTATCACAAGCAATGATTGAAGTTTCTAAACTTTAAAACACAGCGTCAGGATTGTAGTTCATGGGAGTTAGTCGTGGGCAAAGCTAATGCCTGAAAACTGTAAAGAGAATGCAGAATGTTGGCCATATTTTTCAAGACTTAGACGAACTAGCTAACGTTACCTAGCTAACTTGAATAGCTAATTCTGAGAGACACAATAATAGCTAGCTACATCCATGTATTGTTGGTAAGCTACCATAGCTGCTCTTTGTGCAAACAACCGTTACATAGCTATAGCTTTATACCTCCAAAGCTGATGGGCTGTCTTTCCCAGTTAACCCTGTAATGGACCTAGCTAACTAACTAAAGTAGAGGACTTCGCTACATTATTTTCTATTATTAGGCTTAACGTTAGCCAAGCTAGCTAGCTAGATATCTATAGAAATGCCAGCCCATAATCATAAGTCTAATGTGTCTACTACTACTAGGTGAAAGTGGCATGCATATCTCTCCAGTATAAAATATATAAACACACACATATATATTGATGAGGATGAGTAACTTAGAGGATGATTTAGACAATTCATTAGCCTAGGCATCCAATATAACTAGCATGCACTATCGGCTGCCTAGGCTAGCAATTCATATTAATCTTGGGGGTCTGTGGGTTATAGTCAAAGTGACATGTGTCCCATCTACATTGTGCTGATTATATTTCAACAAATGCCTATGCAGTGGAGTCTAATGTGCTGTCCTTTTTTTCAGACAATAATGCTTGATGGCAGACATATATTCCTGGAGTGGACTACATGGGGAGCCAGCTTGTGTTGTCAGGGCTGTCTATCCCTCTCTAGATGGACAACGTGGATGACTCCAAAGAGGAATTTCATACAACTTTATAATCCATTGGTTAGAATGGAAAATGTGTCCTCTCATTTCCTAACACCAACAAATACACACAAGTTGACACAGGGTCAGCAGCAGTGCAGAGCCCATGGATGGAGAGCAATTGTTCGGGGTATGGTGCCTTCCTAAAGGGCACAATGGCAGGAGATGGCACATGGGATCAATGACCAGCAGCCTTCCAGCTGTCAGTTCAGTTCCATTCCCATTTTTGTGTTGCCCGGCCCGGGGCTTAAACCAGCAACCTTCCAGCTGCTGGTCTGCCTCTCCAACCTCTGTTTCTCAATCCCTGTCCTGGGGACACAAAGGGTTCACATTCCTATTTTTGCCCTAACACTACACAGCTGATTTGAAATGATTAACATATCAAGCATTGAGGATTTAATCAGATGTGTATTGCTAAGGCAAAAACAAAAATGTGCACCCCTTTGGATCCCTAGGACCAGGATCAGGAAATACTGCTATGGGCTATTACAGGAGCAATGAATAAGTGTGGTGCCATGACTAGAATGGTTCAAGCCCAGGACGACACAACAATGGATATGGAACTGAACTGGCAGCTGGAAGGCTCCCATGTATCATATTGTGCCCTTGAGCAAGGCACTTAACTCCACACAATTGCTCTCCATCCAGGGGTGCTGTACTGCAGGGTGTTGGGGAAAGCAGAAGACACATTTCCATTCTAACCAATGGACAATAAAGTATATATTCTCTCCATGTTCTTGTCACAAGATGACTCTGCACATCTCCACACCCACACTGCTGTTGCCTCTATTGCACCATTGTACTACACTGCCATTACTGTATGTATGGCTACTATTTAATTGTGCTATGTAAAATATGCATCATTGACTAAAAAGTGAATTCTTATCAGAAATATGGGTTTCACTGCTTTTAATCTGAAAATGTTTGCAAGGGAATAATATTTAGGCTACCCTAGAGCTATTGCGTATTCTTCCCAGTCCCGTCGAGAGGTGCAACATTAAAAGGGAAAGCTTTACAGATGTCAGCTAGATGATTGATGCATTAATTCTACAATTTAACTCATAAATGAAACTACATGTAATCTAAAATGTAATCTACGTAATCCCTGAAAGTAATTATTTATCATGAGAGGACCATAAACAATAGAGTGAGCGGAAAAAAGTATTTGATCCCCTACTGATTTTGTACGTTTTCCCACTGACAAAGAAATTGATCAGTCTATAATTTTAATGGTAGGTTTATTTGAACAGTGAGAGACAGAATAACAACCAAAAAATACAAAAAAAGCATGTCAAAAAATTTATAAATTGATTTGCATTTTAGTGAGGGAAATAAGTATTTGACCCCCTCTCAATCAGAAAGATTTCTGGCTCCCAGGTGTCTTTTATACAGGTAACGAGCTGAGATTAGGAGCACACTCTTAAAGGCTCCTAATCTCAGCTTGTTACCTGTATAAAAGACACCTGTCCACAGAAGCAATCAATCAATCAGATTCCAAACTCTCCACCATGGCCAAGACCAAAGAGCTCTCCAAGGATGTCAGGGACAAGATTGTAGACCTACACAAGGCTGGAATGGGCTACAAGACCATCGCCAAGCAGCCTGGTGAGAAGGTGACAACAGTTGGTGCGATTTATTCGCAAATGGAAGAAACACAAAATAACTGTCAATCTCCCTCGGCCTGGGGCTCCATGCAAGAGCTCACCTCGTGGAGTTGCAATGATCATGAGAACGGTGAGGAATCAGCCCAGAACTACACGGGAGGATCTTGTCAATGATCTCAAGGCAGCTGGGACCATAGTCACCAAGAAAACAATTGGTAACACACTACGCCGTGACGGACTGAAATCCTGCAGTGCCCGCAAGGTCCCTCTGCTCAAGAAAGCACATTTACATGCCCGTCTGAAGTTTGTCAATTAACATCTGAATGATTCAGAGAAGAACTGGGTGAAAGTGTTGTGGTCAGATGAGACCAAAATGGAGCTCTTTGGCATCAACTCAACTTGCCGTGTTTGGAGGAGGAGGAATGCTGCCTATGACCCCAAAAACACCATCCCCACCATCAAACATGGAGGTGGAAACATTATGCTTTGGGGGTGTTTTTCTGCTAAGGGGACAGGACAACTTCACCGCATCAAAGGGACGATGGACGGGGCCATGTATCGTCAAATCTTGGGTGAGTACCTCCTTCCCTAGCCAGTCTCCAGACCTTAATCCCATAGAAAATCTGTGGAGGGAGCTGAAGGTTCGAGTTGCCAAACGTCAGCCTCGAAACCTTAATGACTTGGAGAAGATCTGCAAAGAGGAGTGGGACAAAATCCCTCCTGAGATGTGTGCAATCCTGGTGGCCAACTACAAGAAACGTCTGACCTCTGTGATTGCCAACAAGGGTTTTGCCACCAAGTACTAAGTCATGTTTTGCAGAGGGGTCAAATACTTATTTCCCATATTAAAATACAAATCAATATATAACATTTTTGACATGCGTTTTTCTTGATATTTTTCTTGTTATTCTGTCTCTCACTGTTCAAATAAACCTACCATTAAAATTATAGACTGATCCTTTCTTTGTCAGTGGGCAAACGTACAAAATCAGCAGGGGATCAAATACTTTTTTCCCTCACTGTAACTAGTAATGTTGCATACTCCAAGAAAGGTTAAAATCTCACCTTTCTGGTAAAAATAGTTGTACATTGTTGAGATGTAGTCACTTTTGAGGAGACAAGCTCAAGTACAAATATGAAAATATGAAATATTTTAAATGACGTATTTCCTATTCAACAAACTGTATGAATAAGGTTGAAATGACTGAATGCTTTCTAATTATGGTATAATCAAATTGTAAAACCACTAACTTTAAGATTTCACCTTCCTTATAACTGTAAAATTCATATTTGTATGTTTAGTGTTGGAGAACATTTGCATATTTTCTAAAGGTCTCTCTTGATCAAAACAAGAGAGAACGCCACACAGAGCTCTGTCTTTCTGAACTCATTAGGAACTCGCCTTTCATCTCATATTAATATTGTCCATCTATGACAAACAGAATATGTTTTTTTTTTAAATCTATGAATTATTTTAGATTAATGGCTATAATTCTACCTCTGAGTGTGCTATAGTGATGAAGCCACTCTTTCCCGCTGCTCTACGATGTAAGGATTGCAGGTATGTGCTTTGTCAGTGGCTGTAACGTATGGTTCAGCCAGGAGTTGATGGACAGTCGGAATGTCAGAGTGCTGTGTGTGGATGTAGTGAAGGGAATCAAGCGCAGGAACAAGGATGTACTTCAACAGACTTTAGTAATATCCAACACAGGAATGAGTCGCCAACCCAACCGGGCGGCGCGAACAATTACGCACAACACACAGTGCGGAAAACAAGAAAAAGCGCACGCAGTGCGAACTCTCGAAAATACAACAAACGAGAGAGAAAAACTCCTCGGAGGCAAGCTGACAATAACAATCACACATAACACCTGACCCAAATAAACGAAACTAAATAGGGAACACAATCAAACACAAACAAGGGACAGGTGTTACAAACAGACAAAACCAAACGAACATGAAACATAGAACGGTGGCAGCTAGTACTCCGGAGACGACGACCGCCGAAGCCTGCCCGAACAAGGAGGAGGAGCAGCCTCGGCCGAAACCGTGACACGGAAGAGCTAATTAAATGGTAGGAGGGACATCTCAGCTTAAAGGGTTTTCAGATTTCACATCCTACATCACATAGGCACAAAAAATATGCTACTGTGTCCACGAGAACCAGGGCTATTGCTTAATGCAAACAATTTCAATCGACAGTGTCCACAGATTGATTTATAAGCAAAAATGTATGTTGGAACCGGTACCAGAACCACGCAGGTCCCCTAAAACATTTATTCTTGTGAGTACCGAGTTTATTTATTATGTGTAATGATTTATTTGTCTTCTAGGGCAAGAAGTTATTACTGAAGAGAAGCTGCAGGCCTACACTAAGATTTGACTAGATAAGTTGACAAAAATAGCCCATCCAATTTAGGAAATTATAAGCAGATAAATATCAAACGTGGCTTAAATGTGTCTTTTTTTCTACACAGGGGAGAGGATGATGTCATCGGGCAGGGGCCTCTGATGCACTGTCCTCGGGCAGATGGAGGAGTTTGACTACGAACGAAGGCACTTAAAATAACAAAAGGAAGATGATGACCAAACGCGTGGCTGCGTGTGGCCGGAAGATGACCAAATAGCCTCTCTGTTAGCTCCTGCAGCAACCTGCTCCTGCAAATGGAAGGGTTGTTGTGGTAAAATCAGAGCATAGCACAATGTTAGCTAGAGCTTTTCTGATAGCTCTAAAACTACAGGCCTGCTGTCGGGACTGCTAAAAACCATTTGTTCAAAACATACCATGAGGAAGAAGGAATAGAGGAGTAAGAGGCAAAAACAGCAACCTCCCTAGAGTGCCGGACTTAAAGAGCCAGTACAAGGGTTTTGATTGAGGTGGGACTCCCTTGACATCCTCCTCGTTGAAAACGTTTTGTGCCATGCATTTAAGAGGGGAGCCCTAGCAGCACTGCAGGCTGGGGGAATGACATGGAGTGTGACATTAAAGAGCCCTTTTGAATTAAAAGTGACCTTGAGGTCTCAAAGCCTGAATGCATTGCCAATAGTGGACACCATGGTAATCACATACACATTGGTCATTAAAAAAAAAGGTCTCGTCCACACTGAGTCTGAGCGATATCTGGGCTAATGGGGAGGTCTGAGGAACCTCACAATGAAGCTTTGCTATTGGTTGTCTGTTGTAGTCATGTAGTTACAATGCTGTTACTGTTGTATATTACTATTGTGTATTACTCAGGTATAAGAACAAGTCTTACTAGATAAAGGAATGTGCTAGAGTTATTAAACATATATGCTTACTCAACCCAGACCTAAAAGAACCTCACATTTCCTACCTTGTGACAATAAATGTGCAACCCGTTCCAATGTGAAGGGAGCAAGAACTCAGAGGTAATGACAGCCACATTACATCACATGGAAACAGGTAAAACGAACTGAGAGGAAGAAGGAAGAGGGCAAAAAAGAGAGCTTAAGGTTCTAAAATCAGAATCAGGGAGATAATTATTCACACTTCTGATTGATGATAATTGGACTTTAATGAAGTGGTTGATACGGAGATGATGGCAGAATCAGGAGAAGTTGTGCAAGCTTATTGTATTGTAATGCTTGTAATAGTGGCATCTGATGTGCACATGGCCTATTTGATGATTTTCTCCTTTGAAATATTTTAGCATTTTCTAATGATGTCACATCATTAGAAGGTATTTGTTCAATACGCACTCAAAAAGCTTGATATGCATTTTGTAGAAGAAAACAATTGTTTTGAGTTCAAAGAGGAAATGTGGTCTTTTAAAATCAGGATAATGGAGGCTGTATTTACAATTGGCATAGCACCACATTGCATATCCAATCAGGGTAGAACATCAGATTGAAGAAAATGTTGTCTGATCTGATTTGAAGCAGAGCGTGCATCTATCTCAATGCAGAGTGGAAAACAATGCACCCCTGGCATCAACCATGTTTGCTGGAGATGGAACCCTCCTAAAGATCCATCCACCCATGCACCTACCACAACAACCTCCGACTCCGATTCCATAGTGACACCCATGAGTGACTCGCCTGCATGACTTCCCCTCTCCTGTCACCCTGTCACTGCTCTCTTATCATCCTCACATCTCTGTACTCTCCACTGGGAAAGACCTTCTTGAAACCATTTCCTTTTGATAAATGTTTCAGTTAAATGTCAGCGTGGGCTGTCTCAACAAGGAAAAAGTTTATTGAAGACAATTTTACACAGTTCTTTTGGAGGGTAAAGGTCAGGATAGGAAAGGAGGTGTATTCTGCATGCCACTGCTCTTTTTATCACATCCAAGAGTGACAGCAGCTAAGGGTCCCTGACAAGAATAACTGTGTTGCCTTTGTCCTGACATCTGGGTATACAGTGCCTTCGGAAAGTATTCAGACTCCTTGACCTTTTCCACATTTTGTTACATTACAGCCTTATTTTATTTGTATCCCTCAATCTATACACAATACCCCATAGTGACAAAGAAAAAACAGATTTTAAGAGATTTTTACACTTATAAAAAATAAAACATGGAAATAACTTGTACATAAGTATTCAGACCCTTTACTAAGTACTTTGTGGAAGCACCTTTGGCAGCGATTACAGCCTCTAGTCTTCTTGGGTATGATGCTACAAGCTTGGCATACCTGTATTTGGGGAGTTTATCCCATTCTTCTCTGCAGATCCTCTCATGCTCTGCCAGCTTGGATGGGGAGTGTTGCTGCACAGCTATTTTCAGGTCTCTCCAGAGATGTTCGAGCTCGGGCTCTGACTGGGCCACTCAAGGACATTCAGAGACATGTCCCAAAGCCACTCCTGCGTTGTCTTGGCTGTGTGCTTAGGGTCGTTGTCCTGTTGGTAGGTGAAACTACACCAAAGTCTGAGGTCCTGAGCGCTCTGGAGCAGGTTTTCATCAAGGATCTCTGTACTTTGCTCCATTCATATTTGCCAAAAAGTTCAATCTTGGTTTCATTAGACCAGAGAATCTTGTTTCTCATGGTCTGAGAGTCTTTAGGTGCCTTTTGGCAAACTCGCTTAGAGGAGTGGCTTCCGTCTGGCCACTCTACCATAAAGGCCTGATTGGTGGAGTGTTGCAGAGATAGTTGTCCTTCTGGAAGGTTCTCCCATCTCCACAGAGGAACTCTAGAGCTCTGTCAGCGTGACCATTGGGTTCTTGGTCACCTCCCTGACCAATGCCCTATTCCCCCGATTGCTCAGTTTGGTCGGGCTCTACGAAGAGTCTTGGTGGTTCCAAACTTCATGGATTGGTTTTTGCTCTGACATGCACTGTCAACTGTGGGAACTTATATAGACAGGTGTGTGTCTTTCCAAATAATTTCCAATCAATTTAATTTACTTCAGGTGGACTCCAATAAAGTTGTAAAACATCTCAAGGATGATCAATGGAAACAGGATGCACCTGAGCTCAATTTCGAGTCTAATAGCAAAGGGTCTGAACACATATGTAAATAAGGTATTTCATTTTTATTTTATTTTTAATGTGCATCAATTTCTGAAAACCTGTTTTCGCTTTGTCATAGATTGCTGAGGAATCTGTTTTATTTAATCAATTTTAGAATAAGGCTGTAACGTAACAACATGTGGAAAAAGTCATGGGGTCTGAATACTTTCCAAAGGCGCTGTATGTTTTGGGGGTTTCCAGGTTGCCCTGGTGTGTCCTGGGGCCTACTTTTCCAAGCATAAATCACTCTGCCATTTCCTGGTTGCAAAAATTCTAATTGTTTATGTGACAAAACAAGCAAGTATAGTGTAGAGAATCATCGTACCATGTAAACTGCTGTGTAATATCTTTTCCATAATCAAAAATATTGTATTTTCAGATGTTTGAAGCCTGCGTACAAAACTGAAAGTAAAAGACGCAAAACGAAACTTAATTCCGGGAAGCATAGAAATATTGCACATAGAACAGATCTACTGCATCTTAGACTTGTTTTCATTGAGAATGACAGATCTATAACACATTTCTATGTGTATTTGGTCGGGTCGCCCAAAAAGTTACATAATGCAGCTTTAAACATCACACAGATCTTGATTCATTTGAGTTTTAGAACACACATCGATGCACACAATTAGCTAAATCATGGAATTTCCACACATATTCTTTAGCAAGAACTTATACCATGGCACCATGTAGTCTTAAATACAACTGTAGCCTTGTAACTGGAAATTGCTTTTGTTCAACCATCTATTGGATTGGTAAAACAGAAGCGACAAAAACCTATTGCAGTGGAACTCTCTGTCTGTCTGGAGTAATTGAGACGCTTGCTAGTCCGACCAAATCTACCATGTTCAATTGCATTTTTGTTCCCAAGGAACAATAGAAAAATGTTAGCAACACCATAATGTGACTTTAAAAGTACCACTAATAACATTATAAAATGAGCAAAGAGGGAGCAGGAGGAGAGAGCTTTAACCCAAAATGAGATGAACACACAGAGACACACGGTGCGAAGATATGGCCCTTAAAACCAAATAAGCTTATCAGCTAAGCCGTGGAACCAAGAGGGGGTTTCACGAATAACAGGCTACAATTATGATAAAACTATTTCCACCTAGCATCTTGATGATATCTAAGGACACCTTGCTCTTTAGAGCAGAAATGACTTTCGGTGGAGACATAGCACTGGTTCATGTGGGAAAAATCCTGCCCGAATTAAAAAAATTAATCAGAATCTGCAAACTAAGGTGACATTCTCAAGTACACTGAAAAAAATATAAACGCAACATGTAAAGTGTTGTTCACATGTTTCATGAGCTGAAATAAAAGATCCCAGAAATGTTTCATACACACAAAAAGCTTATTTCTCTCAAATGTTGTGCACAAATGTGTTTACTTCCCTGTTAGTGAGCTTTTCTCCTGTGCCAAGATAATCCATCCACCTGACAGGTGTGGCATATCAAGAAGCTGATTAAACAGCCTGATCATTACACAGGTGCACCTTGTTCTGGGGACAATAAAAGGCCACTCTAAAATGTGCAGTATTGTCACACAACAACACAATGTCACAGATGTCTCAAGTTTTGAGGGAGCGTGCAATTGGCATGCTGATGGCAGGAATGTCCACCAGAGCTGTTGCCAGATAATTTAATGTTAATTTCTCTACCATAATTTAGAGAATTTGGTAGTACGTCCAACCAGCCTCACAACTGCAGGCCACACGTAACCACACCAGCCCAGGACCTCCACATCCGGCTTCTTCACCTGCGGGATCATCTGAGACCAGCCAACAGGACAGCTGATGAAACTGTGGGTTTGCAAAACCGAATAATTTCTGCACAAACTGTCAGAAACCGTCTCAGGGAAGCTCATCTGCGTGCTCGTTGTCCTCAACAAGGTCTTGACCTGACTGCAGTTCGGCGTCGTAACCGACTTCAGTGGGCAAATGCTCACCTTCGATGGCCACTGGCACACTGGAGAAGTGTGCACTTCATGGATGAATCCCGGTTTCAACTGTACGGGACAGATGGTGTCATGTGGGCAAGCGGTTTGCTGATGTCAACATTGTGAACAGAGTGCCCCATGGTGGCGGTGGGGTTACGGTATGGGCAGGCATATGCTATGGAAAACAAACACAATTGCATTTAATCAATGGCAGTTTGATTGCACAGAGATACCGTGACGAGATCCTGAGGCCCATTGTTGTGCCATTCAGCCGCCACCATCACCTCATGTTTCAGGATGATAATACACGGCCCCATGTCGCAAGGATCTGTACACAATTCCTGGAAGCTGAAAATGTCCCAGTTCTTCCATGGCCTGCATACTCACCAGACATGTCACCCATTGAGCAAGTTTGGGATGTTCTGGATCAACGTGTACGACAGCGTGTTCCAGTTCCCGCCAATATCCAGCAACTTCGCACAACCATTGTAGAGGAGTGGGACAACATTCCACAGGCCACAATCAACAGCCTGATCAACCATATGCGAAGGAGATGTTTCGCGCTGCATGAGGCAAATGGTGGTTACACCAGATACTGGTTTTCTGTTCCACACCCCTACTTTTCTAAAAGGTATCTTTGACCAACAGATGCATATCTGTATTCCCAGTCATGTGAAATCCATAGATTAGGGCCTAATTTATTTATTTCAATTGACTGATTTCCTAATATGAACTGTAACTCAGTAAAATCTTTGAAATTGTTGCATGTTGCATTTATATTTTTGTTCAGTGTATTTGTGAAAAGACTTAAAAGCTTTGAAAAATCTAAGTTAATTATTAACAAATTATTGAACATAAGCTGACAAAAGCTTGGTACAAATCAAATCAAATGTTATTTGTCACATGCGCCGAATACAACAGGTTACAGTGACCTTACAGTGAAATGCTTACTTACAAGCCCTTAACCAACAATGCAGTTTTAAGAAAGAATACCCAAAATAAATCACAAAACAATACAATATAAAATAATATGAACGCTCCACTGCTTGTGTCTGTCCTTGTCTAATTGCTTGTGTCATATGAGGACACCAATATTAGATTCCCTACCATCCTCATCTCACACTCTGTAGGAAGATAGCGTGGGGGAGAGATCAGTAGTCAGGTCACAATTCTGAGAAATCCAATGAGCTCAATTGGAGCGTTCTCATCTGGTGGACACCAAAGATATACATGATAACATGATAGAGTGATTCCTGCTGAGTTCCAGCTTTCTGAATGATTCCACCTGCAATTATTTGTTTTCACAGTTCCAGTCCTTGAGAAGTAAAATCATGCTGAGTAATGGTCAATGATTTGGCCTCATGCACATTATGTTCCATCTTTCTCAATGATTCCACCTGCAATATATATTTTTTCACACTTCCTTGATAAGTTAAATCATGCTGTGCAATGATTTGGCCTTATACACATTACATTTAATTAAAACACTATGACATAGTCTGCACTGGTATGATCACCCTTGGACAAATAACTGTCTATGTAGGTCTGAAAAAAACATGTCACCTTCTGGTCTGAAAGTGGTTGTGATGTGCACCACCGCATGAGTAATGCTGTGCGGACTTCATCAGAGGAAGGTGCCAGCGTAAACATGTCACATCTTTTCCCTTCGTCCTCTGATGGCTCACACTGTAGCCCATGTTAAACATAGCCACCAGATAATACACATCCCTAATCTTAGCCTCACCCCAGTGTCAACATAAAGAACTAGCGTCTGATAAGTCACTGTCAAGGACCGACCCTCAATTCACTTCCATTCGCTTCCTGACAGGCTCTCAACGCCTTCTCAGGGCCTATCTGACCATAGCAGATGTGCTCAGGAGCCGGGACGGAAGGCAGCAGTCAATTATTTCTAGTGAAAACCTGTTTTTGTGTCCCGGCCTCTCTTTTCATACTCTATATTACACACATGCAGCATACTGCTGTCTGACACGGCCAGTGACAAAGGGAAATTGGATGGGTTTTCAGTCATTGACAAGGCTCCAAAGAAGTTCACCTATTGCTTTCATGAAAGAATTCCCCCAACCGAATGAACACTCATGTAGGGTTGACTTTGATTGCCTCATGTTGGATTCTGGTTCTGTCAAAATACTGTGGTTTTCACCTCTGTTTTGCCAGTTATGCTGTTTGATGTATACAGTAAGACAGACTACAGGATTGACCAGAAATGCTACATATTCACAATACACCATGTCAACACTGGTCGGCCACCCACTCTCTCTCTCATGACATGGATTATTTTCCAACAGTAGATAAACATGATCTTTCTTCAATCTGGTCTTTCTGATCCTGACCCAGATTCGTTGACTGACTGACTGACTGGCAGCCAAGTCACTAATCTCGTAGTGTTGGCTGGAGTTTCAGAGCATGTCATTGCTTCTCTTCTTATGAGCCATATGGCACAGGTTTGACTCCCACAGCCCCAGTATCTTCAGTCTGCCACCGGGGCCAAGAAGGCTGCTTACTGTATGTGTGGGGTACAGAGATGACATAGTCATTCAAAAATCATGTTAAACACTATTACTGCACACAGAGTGAGTCCATGGAACTTATTATGTGACTTTTTAAGCTAATGTTTAGTCCTGAACGTATTTAGGCTTCAGTTGATATACTTAAAAAGAAATTGGTGCCAATGCAGATGTTTGGGAGTGACAGCCAATATAGCGATTCATACATTGTGCAATGATGTGTCTTATAATGGCATCCAATCTGCAAAGATTGTTATAAATGACATCTAATTCTAGTAAGGTTGTGTTTTGGTGTATGATGTCACCATAGTCTATGATAGGAAGCAGCAGTTGGGTTACTAAGGTCTTTCTAATGGATACAGCAAAACAATTATTAGATCTGAATAGTAACCCAAGATTATAGTTAATTGTTTTTCCAAAACATAATTCAGAATCTCTTCAAACACAGATAATTTATACAATCAACACTTTCAAGCATTTTTCCATTACTTCATTAATATTGAAATAGTAAGCTGTGGAGTTTATTATTTGCCTTGTACCAAACAGCATGATATAGAACTTTGTTTGATTTAAAACCAAATCATCTTGGCGAGTTGCTAGTATGTGTAAAATATTTTAACCTGATGTATAGATCTCTGTATCATCAGTGTGTAAGTGAACATGTGTATTCTGAACAATTAGAGAAAAGAAGGCGGCAATACTGAGCCTTGAGGTACTCCTCTACTGAGTTGTGATTTGCGTCCTATGAAAACACATTGTTTTCACAACATCTACCAGAAAAAGTCTTAAAAAGATATTACAAATACATCAAAACACAATAATGTTGAAGTAAATAACCCTGCCAACTAATATCAACACATATTTAGTTTAGGATAATCTTCTATAAGTTTAAGGAACATTGCCTTGTGTCTTGAAATTCCGTTACGAAAAACCTTTAAGATATTTTCTAATTTCTCTCCCTCATGAGGTAACAAGTAAAGGTAGACCTATCAATAAGGTCGTGTTTTTGCTGATATACAGTGGGGAGAACAAGTCTTTGATACACTGCCGATTTTGCAGGTTTTCCTACTTACAAAGCATGTAGAGGTCTGTAATTTTTATCATAGGTACACTTCAACTGTGAGAGACGGAATCTAAAACAAAAATCCAGAAAATCACATTGTATGATTTTTAAGTAATTAATTTGCATTTTATTGCATGACATAAGTATTTGATACATCAGAAAAGCAGAACTTAATATTTGGTACAGAAACCTTTGTTTGCAATTACAGAGATCATACGTTTCCTGTAGGTCTTGACCAGGTTTGCACACACTGCAGCAGGGATTTTGGCCCACTCCTCCATACAGACCTTCTCCAGATCCTTCAGGTTTCGGGGCTGTCGCTGGGCAATACAGACTTTCAGCTCCCTCCAAAGATTTTCTATTGGGTTCAGGTCCGGAGACTGGCTAGGCCACTACAGGACGTTGAGATGTTTCTTACGGAGCCACTCCTTAGTTGCCCTGGCTGTGTGTTTCGGGTCGTTGTCATGCTGGAAGACCCAGCCACGACCCATCTTCAATGCTCTTACTGAGGGAAGGAGGTTTTTGGCCAAGATCTCGCGATACATGGCCCCATCCATCCTCCCCTCAATACGGTGCAGTCGTCCTGTCCCCTTTGCAGAAAAGCATCCCCAAAGAATGATGTTTCCACCTCCATGCTTCACGGTTGGGATGGTGTTCTTGGGGTTGTACTCATCCTTCTTCTTCCTCCAAACACGGCGAGTGAAGTTTAGACCAAAAAGCTCTATTTTTGTCTCATTGACCACATGACTTTCTCCCATTCCTCCTCTGGATCATCCAGATGGTCATTGGCAAACTTCAGACGGGCCTGGACATGCGCTGGCTTGAGCAGGGGGACCTTGCGTGCGCTGCAAGATTTTAATGCATGACGGCGTAGTGTGTTACTAATGGTTTTCTTTGAAACTGTGGTCCCAGCTCTCTACAGGTCATTGACCAAGTCCTGCCATGTAGTTCTCGGCGGATCCCTCACCTTCCTCATGATCATTGATGCCCCACGAGGTGAGATATTGCATGGAGCCCCAGACCGTCATCTTGAACTTCTTCCATTTTCTAATAATTGCACCAACAGTTGTTGCCTTCTCACCAAGCTGCTTGCCTATTGTCCTGTAGCCCATCCCAGCCTTGTGCAGGTCTACAATTGCAGAGAGGTTGGAGTCTGTTTGATTGAGTGTGTGGACAGGTGTATTTTATACAGGTAACGAGTACAAACAGGTGCAGTTAATACAGGTAATGAGTGGAGAACAGGAGGGCTTCTTAAAGAAAAACTAACAGGTCTGTGAGAGCTGTAATTCTTACTGGTTGGTAGGTGATCAAATACTTATGTCATGCAATAAAATGCAAATTAATTACTTAATCATACAATGTGATTTTCTGGATTTTTGTTTTAGATTCCGTCTCTCACAGTTGAAGTGTACCTATGATAAAAATTACAGACCTCTACATGCTTTGTAAGTAGGAAAATTGTCAGTGTATCAAATACTTGTTCTCTCCACTGTACATTTTGTTTATGAACTATTAAGTGATTAAAACTCCAAATTATATTACAAAATAGGTAACAACATTTCTGCAATAGAATTGGCTACAGTGGCTTGTGAAAGTATTCACCCCCCTTGGCATTTTTCCTATTTTATTGCCTTACAACCTGGAATTGGGGGTTTGTATCATTTGATTTACACAACATGCCTACCACTTTGAAGATGCAAAATAAAATAAAATTTTGAAACAAACAAGAAATAAGACAAAATAACAGAACTTGAGGGTGCATAACTATTCACCCCCCCCCCCCCCCCCCCCCCCCAAAGCTTGGCACATCTAGCCACCGGGATTTTTGCCCATTCTTCAAGGCAAAACTGCTCCAGCTCTTTCAAGTTGGAAGAGTTCTGCTGGTGTACAGCAATCTTTAAGTCATACTACATATTCTCAATTGGATTGAGGGCTGGGCTTTGACTAGGCCATTCCAAACATTTAAATGTGTCCCCTTAAATCACTTGAGTGTTGCTTTAGCAGTATGCTTAGGGTCATTGTCCTGCTGGAAGGTGAACCTCCGTCCCAGTCTCAAATCTCTGGAAGACTGAATCAGGTTTCCCTCAAGAATTTCCCTGTATTTAGTGCCATCCATCATTCCTTCAATTCAACCAGTTTCCCAGTCCTTGCAGATGAAAAAACATACCCACAGCATGATGCTGCCACCACCATGCTTCACTGTGGGGATGGTGTTCTCGGAGTGATGAGAGGTGTTGGGTTGCGCCAGACATAGCGTTTTCCTTGATGGCCAAAAAGCTCAATTTTAGTCTCATCTGACCAGAGTACCTTCTTCCATGTCTTTGGGGAGTCTCCCACATGCCTTTTGGTGAACACAAAACGTGTTTGCCCAGCTCTGTGGAGTGTACGGCTTAAAGTGGCCTTATGGACAGATACTCCAATCTCTGCTGTAGAGCTTTGCAGCTCCTTCAGGGTTATCTTTGGTGTCTTTGTTGCCTCTCTGATTAATGCCCTCCTTGCCTGGTCCGTGAGTTTAGGTGGGTGGCCCTCTCTTGGCAGGTTAGTTGTGGTGCCATATTCTTTCAATTTTTTTTATAATGGATTTAATGGTGCTCCGTAGGATGTTCAAAGTTTCAGATATTTTTTTATAACCCAACCCTGATCTGTACTTCTCCACAACTTTGTTCCTAACCTGTTTGGAGAGCTCCTTGGTCTTCATGGTGGCACTTGCTTGGTGGTGCCCCTTGCTTAGTGGTGTTGCAGACTGGGGCCTTTCAGAACAGGTGTATATATACTGAGATCATGTGACAGATCATGTGACACTTAGATTTCACACAGGTGGACTTTATTTAACTAATTATGTGACTTCTGAAGGTAATTGGTTGCACCAGATCTTTTTTAGGGGCTTCATAGCAAAGGGGGTGAATACATATGCACGCACTGCTTTTTCGTTATTATTATTATTATTAATTTTTTTAAACAAGTTATTTTTTTCATTTCACTTCACCAATTTGGACTATTTTGTGTGTGTCCATTACATGAAATCCAAATAAAAATCAATTTAAATTACAGGTTGTAATGCAACAAAACAGGAAAAACGCCAAGGGGGTTGAATACTTTTGCAAGGCACTGTACATTGGGAAATCATAGTACATTGCTGTACTGTACTGTTAGTGCTGAGCGATTAGTGCTTTTTGAGGTCGGTTCGGTTTCAGTGTGATTATTATGAAGAAATATTAACTGTTTTCAATTTTGATAAATTTGGGTTGAATGCTGTGACACAGAATATAATAATTAATAACAGTCCCATTATGGTACTGCATATCACTTATTAACCATACTTTTTTCACATTTTAATAAAATATTTCAGTTGTTGTGTATATTACATTTGTTTTATTGTATGACTTCATTATTTCATTCCAAGTCATCATCTCATCTCTATAGAGCTGCTGTCTGACAAACCACTATTTTGTAGTTATTCAAGGAAAATAAAGCATACTTTTATGACTGCTGAATACCGACTGTCAATCACTTAGATCATGTATTTTCATGTAGAGTTACCTCGCGAAGCAACAGCTGCTCTCTATATCCCCTCACGATTGTGCATTCTTCTGCCTCTTCTGTAGCAAAATAATAGCAAGTGTGTAGAATAATACCTAAATATACAAAGGAGGATATTGAATATTTCTACCTTTGTGTACCTATTTAGGATACATCACCATGAAGACAATTACATTCATATCCATAATTAAGCATGTGTGTGTAGTACAGATCAGGGACCCATGATGAAATTCCGTTACTGCAATTCTGTTACCGGCTGTAAATGCACTTCACTTACTTTACTTCAATAACCAAAAGAGATATTTTCAAACTCAAGGTGTCATGTCATAGCTGACAGCCCATTCTTTCTGCAGACATCTTTGAATCTTAGTTCAGAGCAGATATTTAACAGAGTTTAAAATCAATTATTTTAGTTTGGCATACATTTTAAGTGAAAAATTTGAGTCTCAACGCAATTCCGTTAGTGTGGCATTGCCCCATAAGAGCTGGAGTCAACCTTGTAGAAACACCACCTCCAGCTACTTGGAGAGAGAGGTGATGCAGTTTGAAGCCAGCTCTCAGGCCAAGATCCCATCATCTCTGAACCAAAAGTATGCTGTCTGACAATGATCTCAGGTCAGGAACCATCAAACTAATATTTCTCCTGAGCAACAATTCACCCCATAATCCTACGGTATGAAAGAATAAGCAATGTGGCAAATGCCACTCTCCAAATTTCTGCCAGAAAAATCCACCATTGCTCAAAGTGCATGCTTTTTTTCACTATTGGAGTGCTACTCCAACATTCAGTTATCTCTTATAGGGAAAGAGGCACTGCCTCTATCAAGAGGCATAAAAAAACACCACCTGATTCATGTTTGGGAAGCTCATCTTACAGGAGTTATCACCCTGTGTCAGCTGGTGCATGCAACGCAGCATGGACCACCAACTCCAAGGTCTATGCTAACATCACTGTCGGGGAGTGGATTTTTGCAACTCACTTAGTTTAGCTATTTACCCAGATTGGAACAGCCAATCCACTTATAGAGGAAAGAGACTACAGGGCTAATTCTCTCTCAGCCAAATAACACCCTAATAATGAAGCAGAGACAATTAAATGCTTAACTGCACATCATAAAACAGTCACAAGACTTCCACTGTTGACGTCTACAGGCCCACTTTATAAAATGGTTTGCTAGGCAGACAAGTGCAGTACAACCTCAAATTACTTGTTAGACCCATGCATTGTATATCAGGAGGAAGTAATGGTGTTGGAGTTTACAGACATAAAAGCTGCCTGACTGGTGAGATGTAATGATGTGCCGACAGACCACAACTAGAACCAGCAATGTTGTATCCTTGTCTACCAAACCATAATATAATCAGGCAGAACAATATTGAATAGTGGCAAGCTTGTGAAATAGAAAGATGCAGTGACCTACATATACGCATTACAAAAACATAAAGTATTTTGCACATTCATCAATACTCTGTAGCTTCATTTGGTAAGGAATACCTGGGATAGGATAAAGTAATCCTTCTACCCCCCCCCCCCCCCAAAAAAAAAATAAAAAAAGTAAAGTGGTTATCCCACTGGCTATAGGGTGAATGCACCAATTTGTAAGTCGCTCTGGATAAGAGCGTCTGCTAAATTACGTAAATGTAAATGATGTTAATGTAAGTTTCTATAACCCCTTTATAAACCACCATCATGTTACCATTCAGACACAGTAGAGGAAGGCTAAATAAAATCAGGAGCTTTGTGACAACATGTTTGTAGCAGTCTATCTGTATGATGGATGATGACTGATCGCTACCCTCTCATCCTCTACCTCTCGCTCCTCTCATACGCTCCACCCACATGAGCAGGAAATGCAGTGCATCTCCAGCTTATTCCTAGATTCTGCTTCCATAGGGGAGGGTTTGTAAACACCACTTCAAAGAGCAGTAACTGAAGTAAACATTGAGCAGGTAATCACCAAGGCGCAGTAGGAATTGTACTGTATATGTAGCTGAAGTACACAGTAACCACGTTTCCATCCACAGTTTTTATGCGAGTCATGCCGTGTAAAAGAATTTCATGACAGGTTTGATGGTGTCACGACTTCCGCTGAGGCTGCCTCCCATCCTTGTTTGGGCAGGTTTCGGCGTTCGTCGTCACCGGCTTACTAGCTACTGCCGATCCCATTCTCATCACTCCACTTGTCATGTCTTGGTCTTGTCAATCACACACACCTGTTGCTCATTCCCCTAATTAGAATGTGTATAAGTGTTAATATGCCATTTAGCATATTAAGTGTTCCCTCTGTTCCCCTTGTCTTTGTGAGTGATTGTTTCATTGTGAGAACGAGTAGCTCGGTTGTTATTGCCAAGGTGGAATATTTCCCTTGTGATAGTTTCGTTTTGACGCTGGGTGCGTTTTATTAATATAAACGGAATAAACTCCGGACTTCGGTGTTTTACCTTCTGCGCCTGACTCCTTCATTCACACCTCATCACAGAATCAGCAGGAGAAGACCGCATGCCTGGAGTTGTGGCAAGGGTCCAGAAGCATTCCTCGATGCTGGCCAGCTTGGGGGAAGCGATGGATCGGGTTCTTCAGGTAGTACAACGCCTGGAGAGGAGAGGACCCGATCTATCGAGACCAGCTGGTCAAACGGATCCAGCCACCTACACCCCAGCCCCTGGAGGGATCCAGATATCCCGGCCACCGGCGTTTGATGGGACGGCAGCGCGATGTAAGGGATTTCTGCTTCAACTAGAGCTGTATTTCTCCAGCATCAGGCCGGCGCCACTGGAGCGGGAGAAGGTATCCGTCCTCGTTTCCTGCCTTTGTGGGAGAGCCCTGGAGTGGGCCAACGCGGTGTGGAACGAGGGAGGTGCCGCGTTGGAGGACTACGGGGAGTTTGCTTGCCTCTTTCGGGCCGTTTTCGATCACCCGCCTAGGGGTCGAGAGGCGGGCGAACGACTGGTCCATCTGAGGCAGGGGACGAGGACCGCACAGGACTACGCACTGGAGTTCCAGACGCTGGCAGCGGGGTCCGGGTGGAACGAGCAGGCCCTGATCGACCATTTCTGGTGCCACCTAAGGGAGGACATCCGATGGGAGCTAGCCTGCCGTGAAGCCATGCTATCGTTCTCCCAACTGGTGGACATGGCCATCCGGCTGGACAATCTGCTAGCAGCCAGAGGACGTCCTGGTAGGGGTCTGCCCGTTCCCACTCCGGACGACTCTGACCACGAGCAGATGGAGCTGGGGGGAGCCGCCGGTCGAGAGGGCGCAGGAGGACAGCGACAGTGCCAATCTGGTGGCACAAAGGGACAATCCACCTCACAGCGCAGTCAACGTTCCTTTGGGTCTGGAGGCGGTAGGCAGGGTACTCATCCATCACCCCAGGTAACGAACACCCAAACTTGTTCAGAGCCCTTTGCGGCGCACTGTACCTTATCTATCTCCTTTCCCGATCACCTGGTAGTTTCCCAGTGTAAGGCGCTAGTCGATTCAGGCGCAGCTGGGAACTTTATGGACAGGGCATTTGCACGCCGTCAAGGCATTTCATTGGTTCCCCTATCCATTCCACTCCCCATCAGAGCACTTGATAGTCGACCATTAGGGTCCGGGTTGGTTAAGGAGGTTACTGTACCAGTCACCATGATTACACAGGAGACGCATGTTGAGCAGATCACTTTCTTGATTATTGAGTCTCCTGCTTACCCTGTAGTCTTAGGTATTCCGTGGTTAGCCCTTCACAACCCCAATTGTTCATGGCCGCAGAGGGTTCTTACGGGATGGTTGCGTGAGTGTCTGGGTAGGTGTCTAGGTGTTTCCGTTGGTGCGACCACGGTGGAAAGTCCAGACTGTACCCCCCACCGTGCGCATTCCCCCCGAATACCATGATCTGGCGCTCGCGTTTTCCAAGACGCAAGTGACTAAATTTCCAACTTATAGGGAGGGGGGATTGCGCGACAAACCTTCTGGTAGACGCTGTACCTCCCAGGAGTCATGTGTATCCCCTATCCCAGGCTGAAACGGAGGCTATGGAAACATAGGTCACCGAGTCCCTGCGCCAGGGGTATATACGTCCCTCCACTGCACCTGCTTCCTCAAGTTTCTTCTTTGTGAAAAAGAAAGATCTCGGTTTACGCCCGTGCATTGATTATTGACCACTGAATAAGGTGACAGTACGATTTAGTTATCCTCTTCCCCTCATTCCTTCAGTGATTGAGTCAATGCATGGGGCCCGTTTTTTCACCAAATTAGACCTCAGGAGTGCCTACAACCTGGTGCGTATTCGGGAAGGGGATGAGTGGAAAACCTCACAACAGCACAACATCGGGGCATTATGAATACCTGGTGATGCCCTACGGTTTGATGAATGCTCCATCGGTTTTCCAGTCCTTTGTGAACGAGGTGTTTTGGGATATGCTTGGTCGCAGTATGGTGGTCTACATCGATGACATCCTGGTGTATTCCGCTACGCGCGCTGAGCATGTGTCCCTGGTTCGCAAGGTACTGGTCCAACTGCTGGAAAATGATATTTATGCCAAGGCAGAGAAGTGTGAGTTTTTCCAGCAGTCAATCTCCTTCCTCAGATACCGCATTACTACCACAGGTGTGGAGATGGAGGGAGATCGCATTTCTGCCGTGCGTAATTGGCCGACTCCAACCACAGTGAAGGAGGTGCAGCGCTTCCTTGGCTTTGCCAACTACTATCAGAGGTTTATTTGGGGGTTTGGCAAGGTTGCAGCTCCCATTACCTCCTTGTTGAAGGGTGGGCCGTCCCGGCTCCGCTGGTCTGCTGAGGCTGATTTGGCCTTCAGTAGATTGCTGGGTCTGTTCACCTCAGCCCCGGTACTGGCTCACCCCAATTCATCACTACCATTCGTAGTGGAGGTGGATGCGTTCGAGGTAGGGATAGGCTCTGTCTTATCCCAACGCTCGTGCATGCCACCCAAGCTCAGCTCGGCGGAACAGAACTACGGCGTTGGTGATCGGGAGCTGCTGGCGGTTGTCTGAGCTTTGACGGTGTGGAGGCATTGGCTCGAAGGGGCGAAACATCCTTTCCTCGTCTGGACAGACCACTGTAACCTGGAGTACATTCGGGCAGCGAGAAGGCTGAATCCTCGCCAGGCCAGGTGGGCCCTCTTCCTCACCCGGTTTGATTTCACACTCTCATACATTCCGGGTACGAAGACGCACTGTCTCAGCTGTATGACACAGAGGAGAGGCCCAGAGACAACACCCCCATACTCCCGGCCTCATGCATTGTGGCGCCGGTAGTATGGGCGATGGACGCGGATATAGCGTAGGCATTACGCACAGATCCATCTCCACCGCAGTGTCCAGCTGGGCTGCAGTACGTGCCTGCGCTTATCCGTGATCGTCTGATCTACTGAGCACACACAACACCCTCCTCTGGTCATCCAGGTATCGGTCTTACAATGCGCTGCCTGACCGAGAAGTACTGGTGGCCTACGTTGGCTAAGGACGTGAGGGTGTATGTTTCCTCCTGCTCAGTGTGTACCCAGAGTAAGGCACCTAGGCACCTCCCAGCGGGTAAGCTACAACCTTTACCAGTTCCACAATGACCATGGTCTCACCTTAGTATTGATTTTCTTACTGAGGAGTCCTGAGGAGGATTAACGAAGTTACATACAGGTTGTTACTCTCCCCTGATTACCGTGTTAACCCCTCTTTTCATGTGTCTCTCCTCAGGCCGGTGGTAGCTGGTCCACTCCAGGAGTCTGTGGTGTTGGCGTTCGTCGTCACCGGCTTACTAGCTACTGCCGATCCCATTCTCATCACTCCACTTGTCATGTCTTGTCTTGTCAATCACACACACCTGTTGCTCATTCCCCTAATTAGTATGTGTATAAGTGTTCCCTCTGTTCCCCTTGTCTTTGTGAGTGATTGTTTCAATGTGAGAGCGAGTAGCTCGGTTGTTATTGCCAAGGTGGAATAGTTCCCTTGTGATAGTTTCGTTTTGGCGCTGGGTGCGTTTTATTTATGTAAACTGAATAAACTCTGGACTTCGGTGTTTTACCTCCTGCACCTGACTCCTTCATTCACACCTCATCACAGATGGAAACATGAAGTGTCAATACAATTTCATAAATACCAAAATACAATTTGTTTGTTCGACATGGTGGGATCTTTTTGCGTCGGTAAAATAAATTATGCGACAATTGCGCAGGAAACTCTTTTATGCTGAAATATTGATAATAAACCATAATGTCAAAGTTAACTTGTAGTCATGAGATGATATGCTACATTGTACTACCACTACGGCGTGGAAAATTATTAAGAGTTAATAGGCTGATAAAATAAGTTTTGATGAACTTCATGATGGGTTAGTTATAAGTGATGGACAGTGATGAGCTAGACTCAAATTTCCAATAAATATCTAGGGTTTTATTTGAATGCTGGTGCTATGATGTTCAATGATTGGCTGCCAATTATCAAATAAAATTATATTGCTCTTATCTCATCATATACAGTGGGGAAAAAAAGTATTTAGTCAGCCACCAATTGTGCAAGTTCTCCCACTTAAAAAGATGAGAGAGGCCTGTAATTTTCATCATAGGTACACGTCAACTATGACAGACACATTGAGAAAAAAAAATCCAGAAAATCCCATTGTAGGATTTTTAATGAATTTATTTGCAAATTATGGTGGAAAATAAGTATTTGGTCACCCACAAACAAGCAAGATTTCTGGCTCTCACAGACCTGTAACTTCTTCTTTAACAGGCTCCTCTGTCCTCCACTCATTACCTGTATTAATGGCACCTGTTTGAACTTGTTATCAGTATAAAAGACACCTGTCCACAACCTCAAACAGTCACACTCCAAACTTCACAATGGCCAAGACCAAAGAGCTGTCAAAGGACACCAAAAACAAAATTGTAGACCTGCACCAGGCTGGGAAGACTGAATCTGCAATAGGTAAGCAGCTTGGTTTGAAGAAATCAACTGTGGGAGCAATTATTAGGAAATGGAAGACATACAAGACCACTGATAATCTCCCTCGATCTGGGGCTCCACACAAGATCTCACCCCGTGGGGTCAAAATGATCACAAGAACGGTGAGCAAAAATCCCAGAACCACACGGGGGGACCTAGTGAATGACCTGCAGAGAGCTGGGACCAAAGTAACAAAGCCAACCATCAGTAACACACTATACGCCGCCAGGGACTCAAATCCTGCAGTGAGAGACGTGTCCCCCTGCTTAAGCAAGTACATGTCCAGGCCCGTCTGTAGTGCATTTGGATGATCCAGAAGAGGATTGGGAGAATGTCATATGGTCAGATGAAACCAAAATATAACTTTTTGGTAAAAACTCAACTCGTCATGTTTGGAGGACAAAGAATGCTGAGTTGCATCCAAAGAACACCATACCTACTGTGAAGCATGGGGTTGGAAACATCATGCTTTGGGGCTGTTTTTCTGCAAAGGGACCAGGACGACTGATCCTTGTAAAGGAAAGAATGAATGGGGCCATGTATCGTGAGATTTTGAGTGAAACCCTCCTTCCATCAGCAAGGGCATTGAAGATGAAACGTGGCTGGGTCTTTCAGCATGACAATGATCCCAAACACACCGCCAGGGCAAAGAAGGAGTGGCTTCGTAAGAAGCATTTGATGGTCCTGGAGTGGCCTAGCCAGTCTCCAGATCTCAACCCCATAGAAAATCTTTGGAGGGAGTTGAAAGTCTGTGTTGCCCAGCGACAGCCCCAAAACATCACTGCTCTAGAGGAGATCTGCATGGAGGAATGGGCCAAAATACCAGCAACAGTGTGTGAAAACCTTGTGAAGACTTACAGAAAACGTTTGACCTGTGTCATTGCCAACAAAGGGTATATAACAAAGTATTGAGAAACTTTTGTTATTGGCCAAATACTTATTTTCCACCATCATATGCCAATAAATTCATAAAAAATCCTACAATGTGATTTTCTGGATTTTTTTCCCTCATTTTGTCTGTCATAGTTGACGTGTACCTATGATGAAAATTACAGGCCTCTCTCATCTTTTTAAGTGGGAGAACTTGCACAATTGGTGGCTGACTAAATACTTTTTTTCCCCACTGTATCCTACCCTGTCCAACTTATCAGCAAACTATAATATAATAATATGCCATTTAGCAGACGCTTTTATCCAAAGCGACTTACAGTCATGCGTGCATACATTTTCTGTGTATGGGTGGTCCCGGGAATTGAACCCACTACCTTGGCGTTACAAGCACCGTGCTCTACCAGCTGAGCTACAGAGGACCACAGAACTGTTGTCTAGAGAGCATGCAACAAAACCAGATTGGGCAAGTTTGCTATTTATCGCAACAGCTTTTGTGACAAAACCATTGGTAGAGTTGAAAATGCGAAGGAAACACATTGAACTTCTGCTTTTTATTTGGTACATGGAAACTTGAGCCCAAAAATGCTTTTTATGTGCATTACGTTATTACGCACAGTATTTTATCCGCAACAAGTCTGTTTGATGGAAATGCATGTTTTTTAATGCAGAATTTAGACTATTCGCATGAAAATCTGTCGCCAATTGGATGGAAACCTAACTATTGATACAAAGCCACTGAAAAAGCATAGGAAAAAACTATGCGCTCATCCCCATTTAAGTCTGATCTTCACTCATTGTCTAATCCCAATTTTTTCGACATACAGTGACATGGTGCTCTATCTGCCGGCAGGACTGTTATGCTCAATCAGTCTAGATCAATCTTGCTGAATCAAGGCTTTGCAAGTGCATTGACTCCACTAAATCATTGTCTTGAGTATGAATAAGTTGCTCTACCTCTCTGCACCTATAGTTACTGCAGAAGATATGTAACCTGTGTTCATTACTCCAACTATGCGCCATTTGTGCACTTTCAAAAGAATAGAGAACAGTGGGGACAAACAGCTCCCTTGGACCATATCCAGATCAGGTTGGCAGCTATGCTTTTTGTCAGAACATGTTGCCAAGGCTCTACGCCAATGTTCCATTTAAAGTGAACCCAACTGCAGAGCATGATAAACAAATCCATTCAGTTTAGTGGCTATGGCTACATAATGAGCGATGACACAGCTCAACGATAAATCACAGAATTAAACCCTCTGCCTATCTGAGCACCAATATTCTGGTCACACAAAAGCACAATTTGCCACAGCCAGGTTTCCTTTCAATGTGGGGAGGGGTGTCACTGACTCTGTCACCAGTTGATCTATGACCCGCGTTCTCCCTTGTTGACTTTATGGAGAGAAACATTGCAATTTTAAGATTAGGATAAAGTGATGTGCATTGCTGTTGCCAGAATATGCTTGCCACCTGCATAATCCACTGAATAATGTTCACTCTGATATTCAACTAGTATCAGACTGCAGGATTCCTCTCTCCCTTCACTTCAGTGATTGGTTTGTAAGCTCTGCGTCAAGGTTATTTGGATATAATATTTTTGAGGACCCAAGCGTCATAAATCTATTCTCTCCCACGCCCAACCTTGAAACAGGCTCCCTAAATATGTAAATAAGGAAGGTCCGCCCCTGGCAGAACTCTTCTCCTCTCTAATTAGTTTAGGACACAGGGGAGACCTACCTGGCTTTCTCACCGCAACAACATCATTGGTCGTGGGATTCCTATCAGCTTTTGTTTTCCCCAAATGTCAGATACATTGTGTTGGGTGTATATTTTATCATCATTCACTGACTTTTGAGTGACATGTGAATAGAAGGTTGACCTTTTCCAAACTTTCTAGAGCTGGATTTCATTCCGTGATTGACGTTTTTAATATTGAGTAGTCTTTATTATTCCCGAGGGGCAATTCATTTTGCAGCATATAGTAAAACCAATAGACACATGATAATAAAAATACACAAAACAATATATACAGCAAAAGTAGACCTCTACATCAGACATGAATAGAGCTCTCAGTCCATACCTAGTGGTCCTCTGTAGCTCAATGGGTAGAGCATGGTGCTTGTAATGCCAGGGTAGTGGGTTCAATCCCCGGGACCACCCATATGTAAAAATGTATGCACACATGACTGTAAGTCACTTTGGATAAAAGCATCTGCTAAATGGCATATTATGTTATTATACCTAAACAGCACAGTAATATATCTTATTGAAAAAGCTAATAGCAGCTGGGATGAAGGAGAGTTTTGACCTATCAGTTTTAGAATTAGGGAGCCTGTATCTCAGAATGTATTGGGCCTTGCAACATCAATATGTACAATATCCCTTACAAGTATTTGAGAAAGTTCTTAGATGAAAGGGTGTGAAGTGAGAACTAGGCTTGTAAACTATAAACAGTATCCTAGTTACATAGCCCAATATTAGACCTCTGATTAATTATTTCATTATTAACTAAGGGTATTCCACAGTGTTATGCTGAGTTTCTCGGTTATCAAGTAATTAAGAATGTAAGGATATACTTAGACACTTAGCTGGGAAGTTCATATAAGATATTTAATATGGTACCATGGTTCGTTATAACAGAAGAAGGACATAGCCCTGCCTCTGGCCATTCCCGAACTCCAGAACAAACTCTCTCTATATATACACTCTGTTACAAGTTTCTTCACGAACATCTGTTACCCCTCAGTGGGCATTACCTTCTTTGATGTTATTACCCTTTACCCCAATTCAGTATATCCTGTCCATCAATAATTCTAAGATCAACATAAGTAATATCCTTTGACATAAGGAATGCAGACTCTGTGGCACCAAGTCATTTATCTACTAACTCTACCTTGGGTCACACAACGCTATGAAATGACTACACACAGCGACTGCATTTGAAAACTCATGGTCCAATGACTGTACCTGCTAGCAGCATGTGTCCCATGTCCGAAGCTACATCCATAATTGGTAGACGGTTCTGATTGGAGAATCGCCATTTGCATCGCCGAGCAGTGAACCAGAAACCATTAAATCCAGTTTTTAGATGCTATCCTCCTACCCAAATCAAACTCTAATATGGATGCCAATGTTTTGTTCTAGTTTTGCATGCACACGTTTCCTTTACTTTCTGTCTGGGGCAGCACGTTTTGAGGGACTCCTTAGCTAACAACAGACAGGTGTGAACCACAGAGAGTTTGAGTGCAAAGTGAAAACAAAAACATTGGCATCCATATTAGATTTTTATTTGGGCAGGGGGTACCATCTAAAAACTGGTTTTAACAGTTTCTTGTTCATGCTCGGCGATGCAAACAGTGATTTTTTGCAAACAGTTATTCTCTTATCAGAACCATCTACCAATTATGGATGAAGGCTTCAGACAAAGGACACATGCTGCTAGCAGGTACAGTCATTGAACCATGAGTTATCTCAAATGCAGTTGCTATGGAATGCCCTTAGACGTTGTCTTATTCATTAATGAAATAATGAATCAGAGGTACAATATTGTGCTACTAGTTACCAAACATTTCTGACCAAAACATGCAGTCAAACCAGGAAATGACTATACGTGTGGCTCGGGAGTGACCGGGGCGGAGACCACAGCCTCAAATTCACCAGCTAGCTAACCATCAACTGTAACAATGTGTTTGAGAGACAACAAGTGATTGTGCAAATGTATTTATGATATCAATAAGCATTGGAGAAGAAATATAGTTTACATGTTGTCAACAATCTAAGCCAACCCCATCTGTTTTGCCCAATGGTTGGCGTGTCAGTTTTGTTGCTAAACAACCAACCCGTCTATACACATCTCAAGGAACCATGGAACCTTGTTGGTTACACAGCAATTTCCAGGTGCTGTGAGTAGACTGTGTTGTTAAAATTCATCAGGCATCACTGCCAATTGGAAAAGTAATTATGCATATGCGTCTGTGTCCACCTGAAATTCCTAAAACCAGCCTCCAAATCACTCACCTCAAAATGTTCATATTTTTTACCTGAGGCTATGGTAATAAGTTGTATATTTCTACTGCCCAATGTTTGGTCATAAGACTTCATTAGAGTCTCATTGGACAATTTTTTTAGGGTATGGATTGAGGGTATTCAGACAATGTTTTGAAAGTCTGCTTTTTAAATGTCTACTACAGTATATGTGAAGGGATGTAGTGCAAACCAGTGGTGAGTTGACCTCAATCTGACCGTAAAGGGCCAAGTCCAGGGGGCACAGAATCACTTACATATTTTTTCATGAAACATTGACTGTTACCAAGTGATAAAAACATTATCACTTTGTGAGGTGGTTATTATTTTTAGCACTATCAAAAAATTATGAAAAAGGCCTATGGGACATTAGTTGAAAACAATATTTTGATGTAATCAAGATGGAAATATGCACTGTGATAAGAAGATGGGATTGCCACTGCACAATTGAGACAGAAAAAATAAATGGTTTGGCCCACAGCCCTATTTTCCTTTAATTCAATTAACAGAGGGAAATGAGTGAAAGGACATCAACAGTCATGCGCTGTGAAGGGCACATTCACTCTGACCCAGTGGCTTTGTCCCTTCCCTCTGCAGCAGCGGCAGCGTCATAAATATTAAACGTCTCTCCAGGGTGGCCCGGACAGCCTGCTTATTAATGCAGCCAGACAGACAAGGCCCTGGACAAGGTGGCAGAATGTGACAAGTGGTCATTAGCTGATTAGTCTTGTAGATCATTTGAGTAGCAGAGGTTAGTCATCAGATCAGGCCTTGGATGCTTTATGTGAACGCACACCCATTCACATACAAGCTGCTGCTTTTCTGTTTATCTTACATCCTGTTGCCTTGTCACTTTACCCCTATACATACAGTTCATTAGGAAAGTAATCAGACCCCTTGACTTTTTCCACAATTTGTTACGTTACAGCCGTATTCTGAAATGGATTTTTTTTGCTCATCAATCTACACACAATCGACTAAGCAAAAACTGGTTTTTAGAAATGTTTGCACATTTATATAAAACATTTAAAATAAAGGGCCTCCCGAGTGGCGCAGCGGTCTAAGGCACTGCATCGCAGTGCTTGAGGCGTCACTACAGACCGGGGTTCGATCCCATGATGTGTCACAACCGGCCATGATCGGGAGACCTACAGGTCAGCGCACATTTGGCCCAGTGTCGTCCGGGTTAGGGGATGGTTTGACCGGGGGGGCTTTACTTGGATCATCACTCTCTAGTGACTCCTTGTGGTGGGCTGGGTGCCTGCAGGCTGACTTCGGTCATCAGTTGAACAGAGTTTCCACCGACACATTGGTGCGGGCGGGTGTTAAGAAGCGCGGTTTGTCGGGTCAAGTTTCGGAGGACATGTGACTCAACCTTCATCTCCCGAGCCCGTTGGGGAGTTGTAGCGATGAGACAAGATCGAAAATTGGGGAAAAAATAACAATACAAACATAAAAAAATATATACAGTGCCTTCGGAAAGTATTCAGACCCCTTGAAATGTTCCACATTTTGTCACGTTACAGCCTTATTCAAAAATTGATTATTGTTTTTATTTCTAAACAATCTACACACAATACCCCAAAATGACGAAGCAAAAACAGGTTTTTAGAAATGTTTGCAAATGTATCACAAATAAAATACTATATAAGTATTCAGACCCTTTACACAGTACTTTGTTGAAGCACCTTTGGCAGCGATTACAGCCTTGAGTCTTCTTGGGTATGACCATCGGGTTCTTGGTCACCTCCCTGACCAAGGCCCTTTTCCCCCAATTGCTTAGTTTGGCCGGGCGGCCAACTCTAGGAAGAGTCTTGGTGGTTCCAAACGTATTCTATTTAAGAATAATGGAGGCCATTTTGTTCCTGGGGACCTTCAATGCTGCAGAAATGTGTTGGTACCCTTCCACAGATCTGTGCTGGAGCTCAATGGACAATTCCTTCAGATTCATAGCTTGGTTTTTGCTCTGACATGCACTTTCAACTGTGGGACCTTATATAGACAGGCGTGTTTCTTTCCAAGTCATGTCCAATCAATTGAATTTACAACAGGTGGACTCCAATCAAGTTGTAGAAACATCTCAAGGATGATCAATGGAAACAGGATGCACCTGAGCTCAATTTCGAGTTTCATAACAAAGGGTCAACCATCTCTGCAGCACTCCACCAATCATGCCTTTATGGTAGTGTGGCTAGACGGAAGCCACTCCTCAGTAAATGGCACATGACAGTCCGCTTGGAGTTTGCCAAAAGGCACCTAAAGACTCTAAGACCATGAGAAACAAGTTTGAACTTTTTGGCCTAAATGCCAAGCGTCACGTCTGGAGGAAACCTGGCACCATCCCTATAGTGAAGCATGGTGGTGGCAGCATCATGCTGTGGGGATGTTCTTCAGTGGCAGGGACTGGGAGACTAGTCAGGATCGAGTGAAAGATGAACGAAGAAAAGTACAGAGAGATATTTAATGAAAACCTGCTCCAGAGCGCTCAGGTCCTCAGACTGGGACGAAGGTTTACCTTGCAACAAGACAACGTCCCTAATCATACAGCCAAGACAACGCAGGAGTAGTTTATGGACAAGTCTCTGAATGTCCTTGAGTGTCCCATCCAGAGCCCGGACTTGAACCCGATCTAACATCTCTGGAGAGACCTGAAAATAGCTGTGCAGCGACGCTCCCCATCCGAACTGACAGAGCTTGAGAGGATCTGCAGAGAAGAATAGGAGAAACTCCCCAAATACAGGTGTGCCAAGCTTGTATCGTCATACCCAAGAGGACTCAAGGCTGTAATCGCTGCCAAAGGCATGTCAACAAAGTACTGAGTAAAGGATCTGAATGCTTATGTAAATGTGTGTTGTCATTAAGGGGTATTGTGTGTAGATTGATGAGGGAAAAAAACTACGATTTAATATATTTTAGAACAAGGCTGTAATGTAACAAAATTTGGAAAAAGTCAAGGGGTCTGAATAATTTCCGAAGGCACTGTATCTACCTCCATCACTCCAGTGTCCCTGTACATTTTACAGTGGAGGAACAAGTATCTGATACACTGCCGATTTTGCAGGTTTTCCTACCTACAAAGCATGTAGAGGTCTGTAATTTTTATCATAGGTACACTTCAACTGTGAGAGACGGAATCTAAAACAAAAATCCAGAAAATCACATTGTATGATTTTTAAGTAATTAATTTGCATTTTATTGCATGACATAAGTATTTGATCACCTACCAACCAGTAAGAATTCCGTCTCTCACAGATCTGTTAGTTTTTCTTTAAGAAGCCCTCCTGTTCTCCACTCATTACCTGTATTAACTGCACCTGTTTGTACTCGTTACCTGTATAAAAGACACCTGTCCACACACTCAATCAAACAGACTCCAACCTCTCTGCAATGGCCTAGACCAGAGAGCTGTGTAAGGACCTCAGGGATAAAATTGTAGACCTGCACAAGGCTGGGATGGGCTACAGGACAATAGGCAAGCAGCTTGGTGAGAAGGCAACAACTGCTGGCGCAATTATTAGAAAATGGAAGAAGTTCAAGATGGCGGTCAATCAGCCTCGGTCTGGGGCTCCATGCAAGATCTCACCTCGTGGGGCATCAATGATCATGAGGAAGGTGAGGGATCAGCCCAGAACTACACGGCAGGACCTGGTCAATGACCTGAAGAGAGCTGGGACCACAGTCTCAAATAAAACCATTAGTAACACACTACGCCGTCATGGATTAAAATCCTGCAGCACATGCAAGGTCCACTTGCTCAAGCCAGCGCATGTCCAGGCCCGTCTGAAGTTTGCCAATGACCATCTGGATGATCCAGAGGAGGAATGGGAGAAGGTCATGTGGTCTGATGAGACAAAAATTGAGCTTTTTGGTCTAAACTCCACTCGCCGTGTTTGGAGGAAGAAGAAGGATGAGTAGAACCCCAAGAACACCATCCCAACCGTGAAGCATGGAGGTGGAAACATCATTCTTTGGGGATGCTTTTCTGCAAAGGGGACAGGATGACTGCACCGTATTGAGGGGAGGATGGCTGGGGCCATGTATCGCGAGATCTTGGCCAACAACCTCCTTCCCTCAGTAAGAGCATTGAAGATGGATCGTGGCTGGGTCTTCCAGTGTGTGCAAACCTGGCGAAGACCTACAGGAAACGTATGATCTCTGTCATTGCAAACAAAGGTTTATGCTTTTCTGATGTATCAAATACTTATGTCATGCAATACAATGCAAATGAATTACTTAAAAATCATACAATGTGATTTTCTGGATTTTTGTTTTAGATTCCGTCTCTCACAGTTAAAAAATAAAAATTACAGACCTCTACATGCTTTGTAAGTAGGAAAACCTGCAAAATCGGCAGTGTATCAAACACTTGTTTTCCCCACTGTACATACGGTATTGGAACTCACCCTGTATATAGCATGCTTACTTACTTATTGTTTTCTTAATATTTCTTCTTATTTCTCGTTTGTTTCTTTTTCTAGTTTAACATTGTTATTCATTATTGCATTGTTGGGTTTTGAGTTTACAAGAAAGGCATTTCACTGTACTTGTATATGTGACATTAAATCTTGAAACTTTATACTATCCCATTAAAGATGTATGTCTCTTGGGAAAAGAAGGTGCTTCCTCTTCAGCGCTCCCTGGGTAGCCTCTCTTCCAGCCTCTTCCTCTGCTCCACTTCTTTTCCATCTGTCCATCCATCACTCTGTTCCCTTCTCTCCTGATTCTCGCTCTCTGCCTCTTACTGTCTGCTTGTCCCTTCTTCTTTATATTACTCTCTTTCTCTGCCTATCTCTTTCGCTCTCTCGCTCTGCCAGACACTCTCGCTGTATACTCCTCTGTTCCTGTCCACTCTTCTTATATCCATTCCTCTGTCTCTCTCTATCTCACCCTTCTTCTGCGAATTGTGGCCAAATGTAGGCCAGTTCCACTTTGGTGATGTTTTCCCTCCTCAGCTGCAACTGAAGGTCCTGATCATGTGATGCACTCTAGCACTGGATGTGAAAGGTTTAATACAACATGCAGAGAGTATTTTCGAAAGCACACAGTGGCACACATGTTTATGACCTTCCCAAGGGTTACGTTCAAGAGATATCACAAATGTGAAATCCACAAATACAATTTTCACTGATGTCTTGTGCCAAGGGTACTCAGTAGGTAAAATATACACACAGAGGCAGTGGCGTGTACTCATAGATGCCAAAGGAAACCAGGCTTCCCCAAAAACTGGACCAAGCAAAAATCAAATAAAAAATAATGTATATTTCGTCTCTCTGTTTCTTAATTTTCTAAATTTGCATGAGGTAAAATGTATCTCACAGGAGAAAGCATCCAACCGAGCGGAACAGCGCCCCGCTTTTGCAGTATGTGTAGCCCATTTATCTGAAGCTGTCTGGTCAAAAACAAAAAGAGTGCGACATTGTTGCTGCCCATAGCATTGAATGCAAGGGAAGCCAGCGAGCATTTGGCCTCCCTTGATGTGTACAAATGTATACAAATAAAATAATAGCCAATCAGTGTTGAGCTAAACTGTGTGAGCTGAACTGTCATTGCCCATGAAAGTAAGTTAGGCTAGCGAGCAAGCATTTTAGCCAGGTAGCCTAAGACAAAAAACTAAAAGGGTGTGCTGTGTGACTGTTTTGGCAACATGAAAGAGAGGAGGATGTCATTGGTGTTTCTCTGCAGGTAGGGTGAGTCAACATGTTTTTTTTTACTTGCATGCACGCACGCACGGACACACACACACTACACACAAACATCGGTCCCATGGACAGCCACATCATATTTAGTTTAAGTTGATTGGACTAAATTGTTTTTGGTATCTTTAGTGGAAGCAGCTCCTGTTTTATTTTCGACTTGCGGTACCTCTCCGTGGTTTTAAATCAGTGGTTGTTTAGTAGTCTGAAAATGTCGGAAACATTAACTTGCTTGACTATGCTGTAGGTCATGTAACTGTTTGTTACATGCTAAATGCTTTGTGGACTTCTCTGGACAGATGTTGCACTCTCGTTTTGTGATGAAACAAAGGTATGGTTGAATTTATTCTGCCACTGTGTCTTCTTATTGTCTCGGCCTTAGGCCTATATATCACGGTGGCATGACATATGAACTAACAGGTTATAGATAAAAAAACACAATTATCACAACACATAGGTTCATATTGCTTTTTTCCCTGGCTTGGCTTCCCCAGTGATTTTACCCTAGCACCACTACTGCACAGAGGTCACATGTCAAGGATGCTAGGGTTTCAACCTGATAAACATGTGACCGATATGCAAAAGAATAAACAATAATCCAATTTACAATTTACAAAAAGGTTATATGCTAATGTATGATTCAACTTCCTTGTTTTGACTCACGTTAGAGTCAAACAGCACCTGTTATATCCTATCCATGTTGTTTATATACAGTATTTACCACAGTGTAAGCCTGTGTAAGGGACGTTATGATAGGAAGGCAAACACAAAACCTTGTCTTGGCATTTTGAACAGCGCTGATAATTTACATCTTAATCCCTCATCATTACTGGAACATTACTCTCAGGTGTTCTGGGTATTGAGTGACTTCCTGTAATTACCTACTCTATCAAACAAATGAGCAGATAGATGGAGAGGAAGAAGGGGAGGCTGAGTGCGATGCGGGGGCAAAGGAAGCATAAGTCTCCTTAATATTGGCCTGGTGGGTAGAGAGCAGCATGGGACTGCTGGCCAGAGAGGGAGTGAAGCAATTTGGCCTTCTACTCTTAATGGTGCCTTGTACAATCCCAGCAAGATAACGTCTGTCTTTCTCCAGGGAGACCTGTCATGGGGACATCAGGAGGAAAGGAAATAGGTTGGCAGAGTTTATATGCTGGGTTCATTTGTGGTGGCAGAGGTCCCCAAAACAAAGACTAGAGAGATCACCATGTGATGCCCACAACGGCGATAAGGTCCTAGACCACTGTCACTTTACCCACAAGCAAGCATACAAGGCCCTCCCTTGTCACCCCTTCGGCAAATCAGATCATGACTCTATGCAGACGCTCAAACAGGAAGTACCGTGATACGCTCCGTTGGGAAATGGTCCTCCGTGCTACAAGACTGCTTTGCTAGCGCTGACTGGAATATGTTCCGGGACTTCATTAGGAAATGCATCGCCGACGTTGTCCCCACAGTGAAGGTTCGCTGCTTCCCATATCAAAAGCCCTTGATTAACACAGAGGTTGGCGCTAAGTTATCAACCCTGAGGCTTCAGATGTCGGATCTTAACTTGATCACTCTTTTGTAGCAGAGAATTTTCCTGATGCAGTTCTGTTTCTCTCCATGTGGGAGCAGTCAAGTCACTGGGATCAGGGCTTGCTTTCAAAATTATGTTCTCTGTCGCTCGCTCAAACGCAAGGCCTGGGTCCTATTACTGCAACAATGTACAAAACATTTATCTGAAATGCAGCCATACAAATCTACAACAGTCGTTTTATATAGCTTAATAACACGATATATATTGGTCTCCACTTGGCTACGAGTGTCTAGTGTATCCTAAGGTTACGAATCAACTCAAAATTGACTTGGCCTGGGGTGGTTTGGCAGTTAGGGCTGCTGCCTTTAGCGCACACATACAGTACCAGTCAAAAGTTTGGACACACCTACTCATTCCAGGGTTTTCTTTATTTTTACTATTTTCTACATTGCAGAATAATAGTGAAGACATCAAAACTATGAAATATCACATATGAAATCATATAGTAACCAAAAAAGTGTTAAACAAATCAAAATATATTTTATATTTGAGATTCTTCAAAGTAGCCACTCTTGGCGTTCTCTCAACCAGCTTCATGAGGTAGTCACCTGGAATGCATTTCAATTAACAGGTGTGCCTTCTTAAAAGTTCATTTGGGGAATGTATTTCCTTCTTAATGCATTTGAGCCAATCAGTTGTGTTGTGACATTGTAGGGGTGGTATACAGACGATAGCCCTATAATGGTAAGTCCATATTATGGCAAGAACAACAAAGAGAAACGACACTCCATAATTACTTTAAGACATGAAGTTCAGTCAACGGAAAATGTCAAGAACTTTAAAGTTTCCACAAGTGCAGTCGCAAAACCCATCAAGCGCTATGATGAAACTGGCTCTCATGAGGACCGCCACAGGATAGGAAGACGCAGAGTTACCTCTGCTGCAGAGGATAAGTTCATTAGAGTTACCAGCCTCAGAAATTGCAGATAAAAGTGCTTCACAGAGTTCAAGCAACAGACACATCTCAACATCAACTGTTCAGAGGAGACCTTCATGGTCGAATTGCTGCAAAGGAACCACTACTAAAGGACACCAATAAATAGAAGAGACTTGCTTGGGCCAAGTAACACGAGCAATTTACATTAGACCGGTGGAAATCTGTCCTTTGGTCTGATGAGTCCAAATTTGAGATTTTTGGTTCCAACCGGCATGTCTTTGTGAAACGCAGAGTAGGTGAACGGATTATCTCTGCATGTGTAGTTCCCACCGTGAAGAATGGAGGAGGAGGTGTGATGGTGTGGGGGCGTGTGGTGTCGGGACAACGATGCTGATGTGCTGTGTAGACAATAAATCCGCTTGACACTGTACTTGATTATAAAGGTTTATTATATCAAAGGTTCCAGCGTCAATTTACAGATTTCTGCAGAAATCCGGAGAACAACTAACCCAATCTAAAATGATTATTCTCCCCCTCCTTTGTTCCAACCATGGTATTTAGTCCTATGTAACATAATATGGGTGGATTTTGATAGACCAATCCCTGACCTTCACATAGCAGACTCTCCTCTGTTTTAGGGGGGCCCTATATTAATGCTTTCCAGATGTTTCCGCAAGCAGAGCCAAGTTCTTGAATGTTCAGATACTACATATTTCCCCCCTTCGAGACTAATTAAGTCTCGAAAACAAAAAGAATAGGATTATGACAAATAACAATTTTTATTACATCAGAATTCTTGTGTAACTTTAGCAATAAAACAAAATTTATGGAGAGTAAACACATTTTTATGTAGGCACATTTTTGTGGAGTGTAAACACATTGTTATGGAGTGTGAACACATTTCTATGGAGTTTGAGAGCAAAAAACCTGTCTGGCAGCTTTCATTCCAAATATCCATCAATCAATCAAGACAGGAAAATTCTCTCACAGCCCCTCTGCCCCAGGCGACAACCTAAGTACTCCAGATCAATTTATAAATCTTTATCAATGCATTTTAAGCTATGATGCAATTGAATACACATGAAAACCTCAGAAAATAAAATACAATCAAAATTGTCCACATTCAGGCTGGTCGACCCATCGGACCCTCCTGTGGATTCTCTCTGTCCCTGCCTAGACCCAATAACCCTAAGCATCCACGAAAAAAAAAAAAAACATCTGAGGTCCCCACATGTACCCAACAACAGAAAACATAGTTCTTCAAAAAATTAATACAGAAAGAATATGACACAAATTATGTATTACACATACAAATATGTCTATATATCATTGCAGACACTGGAATGTAGTCCACTACACTGCATCTTCTCAGCAGTGTCAACTTTCAATGCAACGTCGATGATGGAATCTGAACATTTCCACACCTTCCTTGTTCCACTTCCTCCAGTCCATTCATATTGTCCATGTTTGAGTATTTGAATCCCACTCTACACATCCCCATATACTTCTGGAAGAAATGAAAACACCAACCAGTATCTTTTGCAAAACAACACATGCAAATTAAAACATCAATATCAACAATAATATAAAAATGATATATAAAATGAATCACATTCCATTTCCCCCCTTTGATTCATAAGAAAACACTAAATATCACAACAAATGCAAAGAAATGTGAAAAATTATCACACAATCAGATATTCAAAATTTCCTAGAGTTACTTCAACACTAGTTTTCCTAACATTTTGATCTGACTTTTTCCCCCAATATTTTTTTAGTTTTTATTTTAAAATAAATTTCACTGATTTATCCACAAAACTCTTTCCCATTTTCTGAGGATATTAAATCGGGAAATCCCCACCTGCTTATGACTTCTTTACACAAAAACTTAGCAACCGATTGAGCGTCTTTTCGCTTGGTTGGACAGGTCTCCGGCCATCGTGAAAATCTATCTACAACCACCAGCATGTATCTTTTCCCATCAACTGGTTTTATCAGATCAACAAAGTCGATAACCAACTCACGCATAGGACCTCTCGGTGTAGGAATGTGACCAGGAAGAACAGTCACACCCCTGCGAACATTATTTTTCAGACAGATTGTGCACCTGCCTATGACATAGTCAACCTGTTCAAGCATATATGGTTCCCAAAAACCATACTCCTTTGTGATCTTTCTCCTAACCTCCCCCCTTGCAACATGAGCTAACCCATGTGCTTCCTGAATCATCAGACCTAATAGGTCTAGAGGTGCTACCATCAACCCCTCATGGTTTCTCCAAAGACCAGTAGCATCTTTGACGGCACCTCGGTCTAGCCATAACTGTTTGTCGATCGTAGAAGCAGCTTCCTGCATCAAAATCACATCCTTAAGCGTAATTTTGTCTTCCAAGTCCACTCCATGAGTGACCAGAAAAACTTTGCCTAATTTGTCCGCTCCTGTGACGGCTTTTGAAGCTTCATCAGCAGCTTTGTTCCCTTGTGTGACTTTTGACACATCGGTTTTATGAGCTGCACACTTAGCTATCGCTATCTCTTTAGGCTTCATCATAGCATGCAACAATTTCATTATTTGTGCATGATGTTGTATTGGAGAACCATCCGTTTTCTTAAACCCTCGACCTTTCCACACTGCTCCAAACAAATGACATGCACTATGTGCATATGCAGAATCAGTGTATATCGTCACTCGCTTTTCTTCTGCTAACAAGCACGCTTCTCTTAGCCCCACAAGTTCAGCAAGTTGTGCAGACGCAGGCTGTGGTATTACTTCAGCCTTTTCAACAACAAATCCAGTTCCTTGGGCTTTAACTACTGCATAGCCAGCACACAATTTATCTCCCACACGATAACAAGAACCATCAGTCCAATACTCCAGGTCTGCCTCACGTAATGGAAAGGCTTGCAAATCTGATATAAGCCTCTAGTATTTCTCTGCTTCTTGAACACAATCATGTGGCTCACCATCCTCTGAAGTTGGCAAATTCTCGGCTGGATTCACCGTTTCACACCTCACTAGGGTGACATCTTCCTGCTCTAAGAGCCTATGATAGTCTCTGAGCCTAGGCATAGTCAATGTATATTTCCCATAGTTCAGAAGATTTCTGAGACTATGATGGATAAGAATTGTTACTGGGTAACCCATCGTAACAGGTTATGCTTTGTCATACATTGAATATACTCCCACCATTGCTCTGTAACACAGTGGTAGCCCTAGTTCTTCTTCTGAATAGGCAGTAGAGTAGTAGGAAATAGGTTGAGGATTCGTCCCTGTACCTGTCGGCTGACAAAGAACTGCACATGCATATTTACCTCCAGTAGAAGTAGACACATATAGCAAAACATTCTTAGAGTAGTCTGGTAGTGTGAGTGCAGGTGCCTCCTGTAACCTCTGTTTGATCGTTTCAAATGCCACAAGGCCTTCCTGTGTCCAGGAAAGATTGATATGGAGTTGACCACTCCCAGTATCTTTAACCATAGCTCTCAAAGGTCCCGTGAAACTAGCATAGCTCTCAACCCAAGCTGAAGAATAACCAGCAATACCAAGAAATGTCATCATCTCTCTGACAGTTCTAGGCTTCTGAGCCTTACGAATAGCTTCCAATTGACTGTCCGAAATGCTTCTGTGTCCATGCGTTATTTTCGGACCCAAATAAACAACCTTCTCCTGGCAATATTGCAACTTTTTCTGTGAAACCTTATGCCCCTTTTCTGCCAATACCTGTAGCAATTTAATTGAGTCTTTATGACACGTTTCCTCATTCTGTGAGCAGATAATTATATCATCCACGTACTGAATGACAGTGCTTTGCAATATCTGATCTATCCCTACCAAATCATCCTTCAGTACTTTATTGAAAATGTGCGTGCTATGCTTGTACCCCTGTGGCAAACAACTGTACTCATAGAACTGTCCCTTATATGTGAACCCAAATAAACCCTGACTTTCTACACTAAGTGGAACACTAAAAAATGCACCACATAAGTCTAACACTGTAAAATGTGTCGCATCAGGAGGAATTTGGGCTAACAAGGTATGCGGGTCTGGCACTTCTGCTGGAAAATCAGTTACCACTTAATTCACTGCTCTCAAATCATGAACCATACGATAAGTCTCATCGGGTTTCTTCAAAGGCAACAAAGGTGTGTTACTCTGAGGATTTTTTGTTGTCCTCAACACACCTGCGTTCGAAAGTCCTTCAATTTGTGGTTCGATCCCTTGGATTGCTTCATCTTTCAATGGATACTGATTCTTCCAAGGAGGTCTGGCTCCTGGTCGAAGTTCAACTTTCACCGGTTGGACTGATTTCACAAGTCCAATATCGGTACTGTGTTGAGACCACAAACATTCTGGAACTTGTTGCAACATCTCCTCATTCATAGAGTCTGAATCCATCTTCGCACTGCAAATTGATTCATGTGTCATCCGTACAGCTTGTGGCTGTCCTTGTCCTTGAGCCGAAATCATGATTTTGAGAAATTGCTGATCTTCACTTCTCCAAATCGCCAAATTCTCTTTCATCGGTACAAAAACAGCTTTCTCTGCTTCTGTCATCATTTCTCATATTTGCTTCTGCTCATAGCCTTCAGAAACCAACAAGGTCACATGTGGCACACTCTTCTCAATCTCAAATTCTTCATCCAGATAATCGTCTGTGTTTATCTTCATAGCTGCTCCTTGTGGTCCTAAAATAATGCAACATGAGCTGAGTTGAACTTTCTTTGGTTGATGACTCAACCATTCCTCTGAGTTCGATTGGGCAGCATTCTTGAAATAATTGAGCGTACAATGAAATGGATATTCTGGAAGCCTCGCACCTGGCATGTTTGCCACAATGAATTTCTCCCATATCTTAGCCTGCTTCAAAAAATATGCACTGAGATTTCCAATCCAAAATACTGAAGAAGAATCCATCTCTGTCGTCATCAACAATTGGTAAACCTTTTCTTTTGGCACTTCTACCAGACAGCCGTCTGGCGTACATTTGATTGTACAGTTCAATCTACACAATGCATCTCTTCCCAACAATGCAATAGGTGGGTATTGTAATTTTCTGATTTTATAGCAGAGCTCAATTGGTTCCGTAAGAGGAATCAGCTGTTTCACTCCCTCAAATCCGATTGTCCTAATTAGTTGATTGGACATAGGGAGATGTGTAGCATCTTTAGGCCGAACACAGGTAAAAGCAGCTCCGCTATCCGCCATCACCTCCAATGGTCGGTTGTTTACTTTCACCTCAATTGTTGGATCTTTTTCCGGTCCTGACGCTACCAGCTGACACCCCCCTTTCGGATCTTCTGGGCACCTCTAGAGTCCTTGCTCCGGGCCACTATAAGGGTTCACCGGTCCTCCAGATGATCTTGACTGGCCCCTGTATCTTCCTCTGAAATTCCCTCTGGTGTTTCCTCCTGGCCCATTACACTCACGGGCAAATTGACCAACCTGTCCACAATTATAACACACTTCTGAAGATTGCTGGAAGTATGGCTTAAATCTTCCTCCTCTTCCTTTTCCTAAGCCTTCTCGTCCTCTTCCTCTCCAATTCTGTGTCTGTCCAGAAACTGGCTGTGGATATGAAACAACTGGTCCCACTAGTGGTGGCTGGTACAATTGCGGTTGGACCTGGTTAGGTTGAAGCTGTGGCAGTGATTGTTGATTTGGTGCACACTGATTCTGCATAACCAAAGCCTGTTTCTTCTCCTTCTTATTCTCCACCAGTTGTATTTGATTGAGTTTTCTGACAGTTTCTTGGTCCTGTTCTTTCTGGTTGTGTTCCTTTTTCCGGTACAGATCCACTTGATGGGCTATATGATCTGTATAGACACCTTTTGTCATGCTTCCAAGTCCAACCACCTCTGCCAGTTTGCTCCTTACTGGTGAGGGCAGTGCCATCTGCAGTTTAGCTCGCAAAATTGACTGCTCTCTTTGACTCACATCTGGATCATTTCCGGTAATATTTCTCCACACTTGATGAACTCTTGACATATAGGCTCTCTGATTTTTTTGTTGTCCTAGTGGGTCAATCAGAATGTTGTCAGGATGCACATTTGTTGGAAACGTATCTTTCAGTGCTCTCCACAGCCGATTTCTGCTTGCAGCTAACAATTCAGGATCATTCACCGCAGTCCCCACATATCGATGAAGTCCAGCTCTCTGAAAAATGTCTTCCATACCTGGAATCCCAAGGAGATTAGCCAAAAGTCTCTTAATGTCTCCTATGGCAGACTGTGTTCCCACCGTAATTTCTTCCAACTTTGAAATCCAAGGATATGCTCCATCTTGAAGAGTAGGCAGCTTCTCAAGTATATCTGACATATCGGTATTCTGCAAAGGCTTATACTCCAGGTTCTGTCCTTGAATTATCACTGGCATCATCTTCTTACTTGTGTTCCCTTTTCTTGGCCTCTATGTATTTCCTCTCCAATTTTTGAGATTCTTTTTTCAGCAGTTTCTCCTTCTGTATCTTCAGCTTCTTGAGTTGTTCTTCCAGTTCTCTTACTTCTTCTAAATTATTCGCCTTATCCAAGCATGATATGCATCTGTCTATATCTCTTTCTATTTCTTCTGTGCTAGTCATTGTAGAATAAAATCCTCTTGAACATGAAGCACCTTTAATCTCCAAATCTTTATCGCTGTCTTCATCTTGACTTTCATTAGAGCTCGGATCCTTTGTATCCTTCTCCTTCCAACTTCCATCACCCCTTCTTTCCACTCTGGCCAACCTCTGTCTGATCACAGGGTCATATCCACCCATGATCTCTTCTGAATCACTCTGATCATCATCATCATCATCTTCAAATTCCATCCTCCTGAACCTCACTCTACCCTTAGTTTCCAGACATGTCGTTTTCTTCTTACTTTTGGAGTTTGGATTCATCTTTATGGTCGTTTCTGCTTGTCCTCTCTCTATTATTTGTTCATCTTCATCTCTGATGCAATAATCACCCTCCTGAATGATCATTGGAAGCTGAGGATAGACGTCCTTAAACACTACTTTTTCCTCGTAAGGTGGGGGCCTCTTTGCTGAATCCGTATTTGAGGAAGGTGTATTGACTTCTGCCATTAGTTTTTCTCTTACCTTCGCCTCTTTTGCCATTTTCTCTATACTTCTGTCTCTTTTATCTTTTGTATCTTTTATCAGTTTTTGTCCCTCATTTTCAAACAACTTAAGAACACCCAGCTCTCTTTGTCTCTTTTCTTTACGTTGTTCCCCTTTTTTCCCCTTCTTTTGATCTGCCTTATACGTCGACACAAGCACTTTCATTATCTTGATGACGTCTGGGTTAAGAGTCCCTACCACTGGCCATGGTTGTTCAATGTCAGGCCAACGTTTATTCAATTTTCCAGATAACCTTGCAATACCATTAACTAGAGGATTACTATTTTGTACTACACCAACAGGAGTAATTACTTTCATAGTTTTGATGTCCTTTTTCCCCATTGTAACCACTCTTTTATATTCCTTTATTGTGAATTATTTTATTATCATTTTAAAATAATTAATTTGTAAACACAAAAAACTTTTAGCTACAGTGGGGAAAAAAAGTATTTAGTCAGCCACCAATTGTGGAAGTTCTCCCACTTAAAAAGATGAGAGAGGCCTGTAATTTTCATCATAGGTACACGTCAACTATGACAGACAAATTGAGAAAAAAAATTCTCCAGAAAATCACATTGGAGGATTTTTAATGAATTTATTTGCAAATTATGGTGGAAAATAAGTATTTGGTCACCTAAAAACAAGCAAGATTTCTGGCTCTCACAGACCTGTAACTTCTTCTTTAAGAGGCTCCTCTGTCCTCCACTCGTTACCTGTATTAATGGCACCTGTTTTAACTTGTTATCAGTATAAAAGACACGTCCACAACCTCAAATAGTCACACTCCAAACTCCACTATGGCCAAGACCAAAGAGCTGTCAAAGGACACCAGAAACAAAATTGTAGTCCTTCACCAGGCTGGGAAGACTGAATCTGCAATAGGTAAGCAGCTTGGTTTGAAGAAAAACCTTGTGAAGACTTACAGAAAATGTTTGACCTGTGTCATTGCCAACAAAGGGTATATAACAAAGTATTGAGAAACTTTTGTTATTGACCAAATACTTATTTTCCATGGCTAAAAGCATAAATGTTATCATAGCATGAGTCGACACAGCTGGAACACAGCAGAGACCTCCCCATGTACACACACGCATAGGCTCTCTTTCACACACACACACACACACACACATATTCAAACAAGAATGCATCCGTTCATACAATACTCTAAAGCATGCTTATGTCGCTCCTTTTTTCCTTTATATTCCTTCCTAAATTTCTGCTACCTTGAGTTGCAGATATTCAATGAGAGGCTACATCGAACATATACCTCGTCAACTATATGCCGAGAGGTAACATACAATTGAATGTATATTCCACAATCTCCAGTTCCCAGAACTGACCCGAAAGTCAACCTAGTGACTTTCCTAGGATTTACGGCCCATCTTAATGATCGCCTCGTTTGAGGGCTTCCGTAGATCAGCGACGTCCTAACAGTATACTTTTTCCCTTATTTCCTTGTCTTATACCTTCATTCTATTCCTGGACACTCCTTTAAATGAATTCAAGCCAAATATCCCTGTGCCCAGTGTTATCAATTCCTATAGACACTCCCCCCTGTTTGCGTTGTGTTCAACGCAAACAAATTTAGAAATTTAGAACGGATTGTCATCCCACAGCAAATAACAGCAAGGTGCACACACAAGTCCTTTGACGGTACATCCCCTCAACGCATACACACAGCCACACGAACCAACCAGCGCCCAAATTTGTGAGAAAGCTCACCTTATCTGCCGGCCTCTTGAGCGGGAGTCACTTCGTAGCCCATGAATGGAATGCTGAAGAGACGCAACACGTCCCAAAAATCCTCGTCGCCATTTAATGTGGTGTCAGGACAATGATGCTGATATGCTGTGTAGACAAGAAATCCGCTTGACACTGTACTTGATTATAAAGGTTTAGTATATCAAAGGTTCCAGCGTCAATTTACAGATTTCTGCAGAAATCTGGAGAACAACTAACCCAATCTAAAAATGATTATTCTCCCCCTCCTTTGTTCCAACCATGGTATTTAATCCTATGTAACATAATATGGGTGGATTTTGATAGACCAATCCCTGACCTTCACATAGCAGACTCTCCTCTGTTTTAGGGGGCCCCTATATTAATGCTTTCCAGATGTTTCCGCAAGCGGAGCCAAGTTCTGGAATGTTCAGATACTACAGGCGCTTTGCTGGTGACAATGTCTGTGATTTATTTAGCATTCAAGGCACACTTAACCAGCACGGCTACCACAGCATTCTGCAGTGATACACCATCCCATCTGGTTTGCGCTTAGTGGGACTATCACTTGTTTTTCAACAGGACAATGACCCAACATACCTCCAGGCTGTGTAAGGGCTATTTTACCAAGAAGGAGAGTGATGGAGTGCTGCATCAGATGACCTGGCCTCCACAATCACCCAACCTCAACCCAATTGAGATGGTTCGGGATGAGTCGGACCGCAGAGTGAAGGAACAGCAGCCAACCAGTGCTCAGCATATGTGGGAACTCCTTGAAGACTGTTGGAAAAGCGTTTCAGGTGAAGCTGGTAGAGAGAATGGCAAGAGTGTGCAAAGCTGTCATCAAGGCAAAGGGTGGCTACTTTGAGGAAAATAAAATCTAAAATATATTTTGTGTTATTTCATAGTTTTGATGTCTTCACTATTATTCTACAATGTAGAAAATAGTAAAAATAAAGAAAAACCCTTGAATGAGTAGGTGTGTCCAAACTTTTGACTGGTAGTGTATAGGCCTATCGTATTGTTGTGGGTTTGATTCTGGCCACGCTCTTCTGGCACAAAAAACTAATTTGATTTGATGTAGTTACACATTTCAAATATGGACAGTCCAGTGTTATTTTACCCCAGATGTTGATAAAAAATGACCACACTATTGGATAACATCAGTAGGAAACAAATAAAATGATAACACTCAGTAGGCTACACCAACATTAGTTTCCATACATACAAAGTGTCGGGTAAATTGCCACAGTAGATTTGCCGTAGGCAATAAGGAAATACTTCATTTATATTGTACGGAATGCTTGTCAAATAGATAAATCACCCTTCGTTTGTTAAAAAAGAACTATGTTGTTGAGATGACAATACCAACCAGAGAGCAAACATATCTTGAAAGACTTTGGTTGTAACCAGGACACCAACGTCATTTTTTTGGGAGTGGTAATGAGGTGACCAATAATGGTTGCAATTGAGATCAGCTGCACGGGTGAATTTAGCACGTATTGATGGTTTAACGAGACATCAGCTGGCGATAATAAGGGTGTTGCTGTTTGAGGCAGAACTTTTAGGCAGGATGTCAAAATTGGCATACCAAATCCCATGTATCCTTTGCCGGAGAGGCTATCCCATAACACATTGCTGTGCAGCGAAAATTCTAAACATTTCGGAATTAAATGCCGGACAGAAGTCCCCGCTGGGGATAACATTTTCCAGAAGAATAAGGAATTACGCAAAATGTAAGTATATTGTTTATTTATTCACCAAATTATGTTAAAATGTACATCAAATTACTATCCTATGAATTGTGAATTTAAATGTTGAGTAACTGGTGTTTTTAAGCCCGTTGACACGTCTTTAAATACTGAATTGGTGAACTTGCTAGCCAGCTAAAAAATCAAATTTTTCCCATCGTGTTTCACTCCATTGTATTGGCTTGGCAGGAAAAAACTGTCCTCGTTTGTAAGTAAGACATTTTAACAACATCTGATGAAAAATGTTGCCAGCTGTGTTCTGTTCAATCTAGGCTTGCTATCCAGCCAATTTATTTGTGACCAACCAGCTTGATTCGGTCTTATGTAGCAAAATGATGTTTTTTACATTGGATAAAAGTAGAGACTCAGAGCTAGAAAATGATATATCATACACTACAGTTGAAGTACAATGGGAAAGTAATTCTGCTTTGAAAGTTGATAAACTTCCAACCCCACTTTTGAGAAAATGTTCCTTGAATGTTTTGGTACACCTACTTGAAAGCTCTTCTTTGTTTACACCCATTCAGCATCTTTCACACCCTCTTAAGCCTTAGCCCCATCCATCTCCATAAGGATTCACATGTGAGGCCATGTGCTAAACAGTGAGTACGGTAGTGTACAACCAAAGATTTCAAGACAGTTGTCGCAGTGACATCATTAACGTTCTATTGTCGTCCGACATCAAACTTGTCATTGTCGTTATGAAAAAGTATGAACACAAAAACGACAGGCTGCATGCCTGGTGGTCCAAAATAGCATAACTTATGTATTTTAACACCAATAAACCCATCCGTTTAAAAATGAATGTAGTATATGTCAATCTAGCAAACCAGGCAACTAAAAGCAACTTTCTAAACAATATTTTGGTTCGTTTCTATCTTGTTAGCTAGCTAGCTAACGTTAAATTAGCTGGCTAACCAGTTCAAATAATGACCATATCATATAACTGACAGCGTCTTAACTTTAGCTAATTTGTATTCATTATGACAGGAAAATAAACTCACAACAAGATAATTATTTACAAGTTAATGGTGAGCTAATTACAGAAAATAGCTTATGGTTGTGAGTGTGACGAAATAAAAGAAGGGCATTCTACCAGAGAATCTTTGAACTTGGACACTGTCTCGTTGGCCTAACGTTATATCCTAATTTGACTTTAGTGCAGGTCATGTTGTTCTTCACATTACTGTCTCTGGTAAACACACACTATATCAAATAAAATCAACGTTTATTTGTCACATGCGCAGGCTACAGAAGGTGTAAACGGTACAGTGAAATGGTTACTTGCATAGTGGAGTCTTATGTTTTAACAATGAACCATAATCCCAACTCATAGCATTACTACCCTGCTAAATCTACAGGTAGCCAAAGCTAACCAACTAGCTAGGTTCAATGTTAGCTAGCTAGCTAACATTAGGCTATAACGAGCAATACAAATGGTTCTGAGATACGAATATTATTACTACACAGATCATACACGTAATGTTAGCTAGCGAGCCAGCCAGCCAGCTAATGTTAGTTGGACCATTGGGGTTGGTGTTACTAGTTAAAATTAGCTAAGTTATTCTACTCTTACTGGCAACAACTTGACCAAGCCTAAAAATATGCAAAACTGTTAACAAAGTGATTGCAGATTAATAAAGGTAGTAGTGGCTTCAGCAACTTGAACCAGCACTGAAATTTGAGCAGTGAGGTTACTTTCTCCCACCTTGTTCTAGGTTGAAGGAAATCCCTTTAGATGTAAAGAACTTGTTGTGAACCTCCCAGCCACCAGGATAATCACCATGTCCCAGGATAGTTTTCAGGAGTGTGCAACATCACAATGTTAGATAGAAATAGATGCACCATTGTTATTGTTTATCATGCAGATTTGTCAGGACATTAACTTATGAAGCTCATTCTAAAAAACAGACGCGATTTCTGTTTTAAGGGATTGCATTTATATAATTATATTGGACATGTTATCCTTCATCAGATGCCATTATTTGTTTTGTATCCAATGCATTTAACTTACATTAGGATGAAGTAGCCTAGGCCTTCTAATCTAGTTAGATCGCATAATTTCACCTTTCAATATTAGTTGTCAACGACTATAAAACCATGTTATCTTGAACATCGGCATCATTTAATAATACGCACGGGTGTAATAGTTTTACAAATTAATCACAGTGCAAGCCTACTCATTAGAAGAAAACAGCAGCGCTAATGCATTATTGGTTTCACGTTGAAATACCACTATTCTGGCTATGAATCATTCTTAAACAGTCAGTAAAATCTCAAAAGATCGGCGCCTGTATGATATCATGCCTGCAAGCTTACCTGTCATGTCCACAACAATGGAGCAGCAGACCAAGCAGTTTGCGAGGAGGACCCTATACCGTAGTATAATTATGATGTATAATTAATCAACTTCAATCATTAAGGTGCTGAGGAGATCGATTCTGTTACTTGTTTGTTTATTTGTTATTTGTGTTAGATATTTCCATTTTGGGATAGTTGTTGTCACGGTTTCGGCCGAGGCTGCTCCTCCTCCTTGCTCGGGCAGGCTTCGGCGGTCGTCGTCCCCGGAGTACTAGCTACCACCGTTGTATGTTATCGATGTTTGTTTGGTTTTGTCTTTATTTTACACCTGTTTCCGTTTGGGTTAATTATGTCCCCTATAAGTTTCTCGTTTTGTTAGTCGTGTGTTGTGTGTTATTGTTCGCCTGTCTATTGGTGCTGCTCATATTTCGAATTTTGTATATTCTGATCCGTCGCACTGTTTGTTTCGTGCGCCTAGGATTATAGTGTTTTACGCACTGCTGCGTATCGTTCGCCTCCTGTGTTGTTGAGGCCCAGTGTCTTGTTTATTTTTGTGCAGTAAAGTCGGTTTGACTTAGCTTCTGTGTCTTGCGTGTGACTCCTCCACCACATCCACATCAGCCGGTTCTGACAGTTGTTCACTGAATTGTTAGCAATAGCTTCTCACGCTTTTCCAGTGGCTACAATGTGGCCAAAGACAGTACAGTATGAAGACAGGCAGAACTGCTTCTCCAATAGAAATTCTCGATCACAATTTAGGTGATGTCATGGCGACGTTGGCTAGTTAAACTCATGAGCAGAAACACGTAATCGGTTCAAGCGGTCGTCTCGCGCCGAATTGCGCATGTGCAGGCCATCAAATTGAAGGCACTCCTTCGATATAAAGTTGTTTTTGACAAAAATGTAAAAGTCAGTTTGTCACTTTCACAAGGTTGGAGTATTAACATGTTCTACTACTTAAAGTGATAATCCACCCCACTAATTCCTATGTTTAACAGTGTTAAATAGTGTTAAATAACACAAATATGAAAACAATAATTTTTGTGAACAAACATTTCATTTTATCCTTATAACAAGGTTGGTAGAAACATGGGAAATAGTTTTTGGAAATCTGTTGCAGCTCAAATCTACTAGAAAACCTACAATTCAATGCTTTTTCTCTCTCTGGGCTGCCTGGCTAGAAAACATAGCTACACACAATAATACAAAAGTCAATATCAGCATGTGAAGTAGCTAGCTAGCTGTAAAATTGGCTAAACAAACTACACTATTAATGTAGGAGTCTCTCACGAGTTCAACTTGCAGTTAGTCTCTGCCCAGAGCTTGTGCAGAGTACATTTCTTTCCCACAGAGATACTTTTGAATAGATGGGAAACTCCATTAGAATCATATTAACACCCATTGTGTATGTTGCCCATGCGTCATTAATGGGCCGCGAGTGGCATTCTGTCTGATTCTGGTACAAGGAGAACTCTCCTTCAAGGAGTGAATGGGAATCAATTGGGCGCTAGCTCAGAAACCAAACATTAGCATGACATTTGTGAACAAGAAGTACAACAAAGCAAATATTTTCCAAGATGTGAGATAATTAACTTATTCTCTGTAATCTCGTATAGCTTTGGAATAATGACATTCTCAGACCATTGCACTACTGCAGTTCACAATGCTCTAGCAAGCCGTGAGAATACTTGATGATACTTGATGGTATGAGGTCCATTGGTTTGCAGAACCTTCCCAAAACCATAGCCCCATAGGCACGGTACTGCATTGTATAGCCTACAAACACTGCTTCCAGCTGCCCCCTGGCGGCGATTATACATAAAAAATATTAAAATCCTCCTGCTGCAGGATTCTTTTCCTACTGCGACAAAATCATATTACGATCTGACATCTGTACTGCTGAGGACACGAACAAGTACAAGAAGTCCTGCTATGACCTCCACAGAGCCATCAAACATGCAAAAGGACAATATAGGAACAAGGTGGTGTCTCTGTTACACAGGCTCCAACGCCCGACGCATGTGGCAGGGGCTTCAGTCCATTACGGATAACAAAGGAAACCCAGCCGTGATCTGCCCAACGATCCCTCTACCAGACGAACTCAATGCATTTTATGCACGCGTCGACAAATACAACACCGAGCTGTGCACGAGGGCCCCCCTGACCCAGGGGACTGGGTGACCTCACTCTCCAAGTCCGACGTGAATAATGTTTTTAATCAGGTCAACACTCGCAAGGCATTCTCAGAGCATGCGTAGAACAGCTGGCAGGCATATTCACAGTCATTTTCAACATCTCCTTGTCCCAGTCGGTAACCCCACATGTCTCAAGCTGACCACCATCATTCCTGTTCCCAAGAACTCTAAGGCTACCTGCCACAATGACTACCACCCTGTAGCACTAACATCTGTAGTCATGAAGTGGCACTCCATCATCCCAGACACTCTAGACCCACTCCATTTTGCATACTGCCCCAACGCAATCTCAATTGCACTCCACACTGCCCTCACCCACCTAGATAAGAGGAATATCTATGTGAAAATGGTCTTCATTGACTACAGCTCAGCGTTCAAGATTCCAAGTTGGCGTAGCAGTGTGGTCATGTTCTCTTGTGTGTCCATGTAAATAGCCAGTTTTTTGTATTTGTTTTTTGTATTTTACGTACAGTGGGGAAGAAAAGTATTTAGTCGGCCACCAATTGTGCAAGTTCTCCCACTGAAAAAGATGAGAGAGGCCTGTACTTTTCATCATAGGTGCACGTCAACTATGACAGACAAATTCAGAAAAAGATTTCCAGAAAATCACAGTGTAGGATTTTTAATGAATTTATTAGCAAATTATGGTGGAAAATAAGTATTTGGTCACCTACAAACAAGCAAGATTTCTGGCTCTCACAGACCTGTAACTTCTTCTTAAAGAGGCTCCTCTGTCCTCCACTCGTTACCTGTATTAAGGCACCTGTTTGAACTTGTTATCAGTATAAAAGACACCTGTCCACAACCTCAAACAGTCACACTCCAAACTCCACTATGGCCAAGACCAAAGAGCTGTCAAAGGACACCAGAAACAAAATTGTAGACCTGCACCAGGCTGGGAAGACTGAATCTGCAATAGGTAAGCAGCTTGGTTTGAAGAAATCAACTGTGGGAGCAATTATTAGGAAATGGAAGACATACAAGACCACTGATAATCTCCCTCGATCTGGGGCTCCACGCAAGATCTCACCCTGTGGGGTCAAAATGATCACAAGAACGGTGAGCAAAAATCCCAGAACCACACGGGGGGACCTAGTGAATGACCTGCAGAGAGCTGGGACCAAAGTAACAAAGCCTACCATCAGTAACACACTACGCCGCCAGGGACTCAAATCCTGCAGTGCCAGACGTGTCCCCCTGCTTAAGCCAGTACATGTCCAGGCCCGTCTGAAGTTTGCTAGAGTGCATTTGGATGATCCAGAAGAGGATTGGGAGAATGTCATATGGTCAGATGAAACCAAAATAGAACTTTTTGGTAAAAACTCAACTCGTCGTGTTTGGAGGACAAAGAATGCTGAGTTGCATCCAAAGAACACCATACCTACTGTGAAACATGGGGGTGGAAACATCGTGCTTTGGGGCTGTTTTTCTGCAAAGGGACCAGGACGACTGATCCGTGTAAAGGAAAGAATGAATGGGGCCATGTATCGTGAGATTTTGAGTGAAAACCTCCTTCCATCAGCAAGGGCATTGAAGATGAAACGTGGCTGGGTCTTTCAGCATGACAATGATCCCAAACACACCGCCCAGGCAACGAAGGAGTGGCTTCGTAAGAAGCATTTCAAGGTCCTGGAGTGGCCTAGCCAGTCTCCAGATCTCAACCCCATAGAAAATCTTTGGAGGGAGTTGAAAGTCCGTGTTGCCCAGCGACAGCCCAAACACATCACTGCTCTAGAGGAGATCTGCATGGAGGAATGGGTCAAAATACCAGCAACAGTGTGTGAAAACCTTGTGAAGACTTACAGAAAACGTTTGACCTGTGTCATTGCCAACAACGGGTATATAACAAAGTATTGAGAAACTTTTGTTATTGACCAAATACTTATTTTCCACCATAATTTGCAAATAAATTCATAAAATATCCTACAATGTGATTTTCTGGAAAAAAAATTAGTTGACGTGTACCTATGATGAAAATTACAGGCCTCTCTCATCTTTTTAAGTGGGAGAACTTGCACAATTGGTGGCTGACTAAATACTTTTTTCCCCCACTGTATATATTTCCCTATCACACTTTTCATCCTTCTACTAAATATACTTTCCTGCAACCCGCCTCACTCAATGTAGAACAGATTATATTATTTACTCACCTTTATCTAGAATCTCCAGTTGAAACTAGCCAGCCAGCTAACTAGCTAACTAGCTACTTGCTATTATCCACCATTAACGGTTTTCACCCAGAACATCGGATTTTCTGACGGAATAACTGAATCACTGGACCTTAACACCGGATCGCAACTAGCTAGCCGCAACCGAATGGATGTCGAATGGATGTTGCTGTAGGCTAATCACCACTGCCCCTGAAGCAAGCATCAGTTAGCCTTGAGCTAGCCTCGAGCAGGCCCATATCCCGGCTATCTACCTTTCTGTCTACCGGACGGGAGTAGCCAGCTAACTAGCTACTTGCTATTAGCCACCGTTTTTTCACCATTGTCCGTGGCCTGCACTACCTACCAGCCAGCTCTAGCCTGGACTATTATCGGCCAGTCTGCACTGTCTGCACAGCGCGTTATCGACCCAGAACCTATCGGATTTTCTGCCGGAATCACTGAATCACTGGACCTTTTTACACTGGATAATCGCAACTAGCTAGCTGCAACCAAATTAACATTGTTGTTGGCTAATCAGCCTTGAGCTAGCCTTGAGTCAGGCACATCTCCCGGCTATCTACCTCTCTGTCAACCAAGACGGGACCTCCTAGAGTCAACACGGAGCCCCGCCGATCCATCACGACTGGTCTGCCGACGTAATCGTCTGTGGTTTCAACAGGCTTCCCATTGCGACGACCACGAAGATCCATCTACTAGCCCTGGCCCGCTAGCACACGCAAATGACAGCCGTGTTTCCTGATCGCTGTGCTGTAGTACCAATTCGAACTGCTCTCGGACTCACATATTGCTGTTCACTGGACCTTATGATCACTCTGCTGCACAGCTGATGCATGTTGGACTGTTCCTTTACACGGTACCCTGTCCTGTTTATCTGTTTAGCCTCAGCCCAAACTTTATCGCCATTACCAGTTGTTGTCTTAGCTCTCTCTAATAACACCTGTGATTGCTTTATTCCCCTCTCCCATGTCAATATGCCTTGCCTATTGCTGTTCCAGTTAGTTCTTATTATACAATTTCACTGTAGAACCCCAAGTCCCTCTCAAACTGCCTCAAATAATTCCTTTGTTCCATCCCCCATACACGCCGAGACCGGCTCAATCAGTGCCTCCAGTGATGCTATCTCTTTCATTGTTACCCAACGCTTAGGTTTACCTCCACTGTACTCATATCCTTCCATATCCTTGTCTGTACATAATGCCCTGAATCTTTTCTACAACGCCCGGAAATCTGCCCCCTTTATTCTCTGTACCCAACGCACTAGAAGACCAGCTCTTAAAGCCTTTAGCCGTATCCTTATTCTAGTCCTCCTCTGTTCCTCTGGTGATGTAGAGGCTAACCCAGGCCCTGCAGCCCCCAGTATCACTCCTACTCCCCAGGAGCTATCATTTGTTGACTTCTGTAACCGTAAAAGCCTTGGTTTTCTGCAAGTTAACATCAGAAGCCTCCTTCCTAAGTTTGAGTTATTCACTGCGTTAGCACACTCCGCCAACCCTGATGTTCTAGCTGTGTCTGAATCCTGGCTTAGGAAGGCCACCAAAAATTCTGAAATTTCCATCCCCAACTACAACATTTTCCATCTAGATAGAACTTCCAAAGGGGGTGGAGTTGCAATCTACTGTAGAGAGAGCCTGCAGAGCTCTATCATACTATCCAGGTCTGTTTGAGCTTCTACTTCTAAAAATCCACCTTACCAGAAATAAGTCTCTCACTGTTGCCGCTTGCTACAGACCCCCCTCAGCGCCCAGCTGTGCCCTGGACACCATATGTGAATTGATTGCCCCCCATCTATCCTCAGAGTTCGTACTGCTTGGTGACCTAAATTGGGATATACTTAACACCCCGGCCATTCTACAATCCAAACTAGATGCCCTCAATCTCACACAAATTATCAACGAACCTACCAGGTACAACCCTAAATCCGTAAACATGGTTACCCTCATAGATATCATCCTGACTAACTTACCCTCTAAATACACCTCTGCTGTCTTCAACCAGGATCTCAGCGATCACTGCCTTATTGCCTGCGTCCGTAACGGGTCCGCGGTCAAACGACCACCCCCTCATCACTGTCAAACGCTCCCTAAAACACTTTAGCGAGCAGGCCTTCCTAATTGACCTGGCCCAGGTATCCCGGATGGATATCGATATCATTCCGTCAGTAGAGGATGCCTGGTTGTTCTTTAAAAGTAATTTCCTCTCAATCTTAAATAAACATGCCCCATTCAAAAAATACAGAACTAAGAACAGATATAGCCCCTGGTTCTCCTCAGACTTGACTGCCCTTGACCAGCACAAAAACATCCTGTGGCGTACTGCATTAGCATCGATTAGCCCCCGCGATATGCAACTTTTCAGGGAAGTTAGGAACCAATATACACAAGCAGTTAGGAAAGCAAAGGCTAGCTTTTTCAAACAGAAATTTGCATCCTGTAACTCCAAAAAGTTTTGGGACACGGTAAAGTCCATGGAAAATAAGAGCACCTCCTCCAAGTTGTCCACTGCACTGAGGCTAGGAAACACTATCAACACCGATAAATCTACAATAATCGAGAATTTCAACAAGCATTTTGCTACGGCTGGCCATGCTTTCCACCTGGCTACCACTACCCCGGCCACCAGCTCTGCACCCTCCGCTGCAACTTGCCCATGCCCTCCCCGCTTCTCCTTCACACAAATTCAGACAGCTGATGTTCTGAAAGAGCTGTAAAATCTGGACCCCTACAAATCATCTGGGCTAGACAATCATCTGGACCCTTTCTTTCTAAAACTAGCCGCCAAAATTGTCGCAACCCCTATTACTAGCCTGTTCAACCTCTCTTTCATAACGTCTGATATCCCCAGAGATTGGAAAGCTGCCGCGGTCATCCCCCTCTTCAAAGGTGGTGACACTCTAGATCCAAACTGTAACAGACCTATATCCATCCTGCCCTGTCTTTCGAAAGTTTTTGAAAGCCAAGTTAACAAATAGATCACCGACCATTTCAAATCCCACCATACCTTCTCCGCTATGCAATCCGGTTTCCGAACTGGTCATGGGTGCACCTCAGCCACGCTCAAGGTCCTAAACGATATTATAACCACGATCGATAATAGACAGTACTGTGCAGCCGTCTTCATCGACCTGGCCAAGGCTTTCGACTGTCAACCACCGCATTCTTATTGGCAGACTAAATAGCCTTGCTTTCTCAAATGACTGCCTCGCTTGGTTCACCAACTACTTCTCAGATAGAGTTCAATGTGCCAAATCGGAGGGCCTGTTGTCTGGACCTATGGCAGTCTCTATGGGGGTACCACAGGGTTAAATTCTTGGGCCGATTCTTTTCTCTGTGTATATCAATGATGTCACTCTTGCTGCTGGTGACTCTCAGATCCACCTCTACGCAGACGACACCATTTTGTATACATCTGGCCCTTCATTGGACACTGTGTTAACAAACCTCCAAACGAGCTTCAATGCCATACAACACTCCTTCAGTAGCCTCCAACTGCTCTTAAACACTAGTAAAACGAAATGCATGCTCTTCAATCGAACGCTGCTGGCACCCGCCCACCCGACTAGAATCACTACTCTCGACGGGTCCGACCTAGAGTATGTGGACAACTACAATTACCTAGGTGTCTGGTTAGACTGTAAACTCTCCTTCCAGACTCACATTAAGCATCTCCAATCCAAAGTTAAATCTAGAATCGGCTTCCTATTTCGCAGCAAAGCCCCCTTCACTCATGCTGCCAAACATGCCCTCGTAAAACTGACTATTCTACTGATCCTTGACTTCGGCAATGTCATTTACAAAATAGCCTCCAACACTCTACTCAGCAAATTGGATGTAGTCTATTACAATGCCATTACACGCCCCATATACTACCCACCACTGTGACCTGTACGCTCTTGTTGGCTGGTCCTCACTACATATTCGTCGCCAAACCCACTGGCTCCAGGCCATCTATAAATCAATGCTAGGCAAATCCCCGCCTTATCTTAGCTCATTATAGCAACACCCACCCGTAGTATGCGCTCCAGCAGGTATATCTCACTGGTCATTCCCAAAGTCAACACCTCTTTGGCCGCCATTCATTTACGTTTTACATTTACGTCATTTAGCAGACTCTCTTATCCAGAGCAACTTACAAATTGGTGCATTCACCTTATAGCCAGTGGGATAACCACTTTACAATATGTTTTTTTTTCTTCTTTCTTTGGGATGGGGAAAGGGGGGGTAGAAGCATTACTTTATCCTATCCCAGGTATTCCTTAAAGAGGTATGGTTTCAAGTGTCTCCGGAAGGTGGTGAGTGACTCCGCTGTCCTGGCATCGTGAGGGAGCTTGTTCCACCATTGGGGTGCCAGAGCAGCGAACAGTTTTGACTGGGCTGAGCGGGAACTGTGCTTCCGCAGAGGTAGGGGGGCCAGCAGGCCAGAGGTGGATGAACGCAATGCCCTCGTTTGGGTGTAGGGACTGATGAGAGCCCGAAGGTACGGAGGTGCCGTTCCCCTCACAGCTCCGTAGGCAAACACCATGGTCTTGTAGCAGATGCGAGCTTCAACTCGAAGCCAGTGGAGTGTGCGGAAGAGCGGGGTGACGTGAGAGAACTTGGGAAGGTTGAACACCAGACGGGCTGCGGCATTCTGGATGAGTTGTAGGGGTTTAATGGCACAGGCAGGGAGCCCAGCCAACAGTGAGTTGCAGTAATCCAGACAGGAGATGACAAGTGCCTGGATAAGGACCTGTGCTGCTTCCTGTGTAAGGCAGGGTCGTACTCTCCGAATGTTGTAGAGCATGAACCTACAGGATCGGGTCACCGCCTTGATGTTAGCGGAGAACGACAAGGTGTTGTCCAGGGTCACGCCAAGGCTCTTTGCACTCTGTGAGGAGGACACAACGGAGTTGTCAACAGTGATGGCGAGATCATGGAACGGGCAAACCTTCTCCGAGAGGAAGAGCAGCTCTGTCTTGCCGAGGTTCAGCTTGAGGTGGTGATCCGTCATCCACACTGATATGTCTGCCAGACATGCAGAGATGCGATTCGCCACCTGGTTATCAGAAGGGGGAAAGGAGAAGATTAGTTGTGTGTCGTCTGCGTAGCAATGATAGGAGAGGCCATGTGAGGATATGACAGAGCCAAGTGACTTGGTGTATAGCGAGAATAGGAGAGGGCCTAGAACTGAGCAGTGGGGGACACCAGTGGTGAGAGCACGTGTTGCGGAGATAGATTCTCGCAACGCCACTTGGTAGGAGCGACCGGTCAGGTAGGACTCAGTCCAAGAGTGAGCCGCGCCGGAGTTGCCCTACTCGGACAGGGTGGAGAGGAGGATCTGATGGTTCACAATATCAAAGGCAGCAGACAGGTCTAGAATGACAAGAGCAGAGGAGAGAGAGTTAGCTTTAGCAGTGCGGAGAGCCTCCGTGACACAGAGAAGAGCAGTCTCAGTTGAATGACCAGTCTTGAAACCTGACTGGTTTGGATCAAGAAGGTCATTCTGAGAGAGATAGCAAAAGAGTTGGCTAAATACGGCACGCTCAAGAGTTTTGGAGAGAAAAGAAAGAAGGGATACTGGTCTGTAGTTGTTGACATCGGAGAGATCGAGTGTAGGTTTTTTGAGAAGGGGTGCAACTCTCGCTCTCTTGAAGACGGAAGGGACATAGCCAGTGGTCAAAGATGAGTTGATGAGCGAGGTGAGATAAGGGAGAAGGTCACCGGAGATGGTCTGGAGAAGAGAGGAGGGGATAGGGTCAAGCGGGCAGGTTGTTGGGCGGCCGGCCGTCACAAGTCGCAAGATTTCATCTGGAGAGAGAGGGGAGAAAGAAGTCATAGCATAGGGTAGAGCAGTGTGAGCAGGACCAGCTGTGTCATTTGACTTAACAAACGACGATCGGATATCGTCAACCTTCTTTTTAGCAGGGAGGAGAAGGTGGCAAAGAGCTTCCTAGGGTTAGAGGCAGATGCTTGGAATTTAGAGTGGTAGAAAGTGGCTTTAGCAGCAGAAACAGAGGAAGAAAATGTAGAGAGGAGGCAGTGAAAAGATGCCAGGTCCGCAGGGAGTCTAGTTTTCCTCCATTTCCGCTCAGCTGCCCAGAGCCCTGTTCTGTGAGCTCGCAATGAGTCGTCAAGCCACGGAGCAGGAGGGGAGGACCGAGCCGGCCGGGAGGATAGGGGACATAGAGAGTCAAAGGATGCAGAAAGGGAGGAGAGGAGGGTTGAGGAGGCAGAATCAGGAGATTGGAGGGAGAAGGATTGAGCAGAGGGAAGAGATGATAGTGTTATGTGGGCAGCTTGTCTCTCCCTTTTCTGTTTCCCTTCCTCCTTGTTTTGTCCCCTCTGTGTCTGTTGTATCTGTATGTGTGTTTGTCCCCTTTATGTGGGTGTGTCTGGAGTGGATCAGGGGGCGTGCTCAGGATCTGCCTCTCCTGTGCATCCTATTCTCTAATCAACCTGCACTACTAATTCCGGGGCATGGCTCTCCACCGGCGCCAGATCGTTGTTCTTACCAGAGCGGTAACTTGGCTCACCAGTAAAGTTATTTTGTCTTTGTCTTCAGCCTGGCTCTCCACTCTCCTTAACCTGTCGTTTGTTTTGTCTTTAGTTTCGAACATACCTCCCAACCTGCCTGCCTTCCTGCCTGTCGGTCTGCCTGCCTGCCTGCCTGCCTGCCTGCCTGCCTGCCTGCCTCAGCCTCTCCTTCCTCCGGAGCCGACTAGCCCACTCTGTTCCTTTACTTCAGTTGTTTTTGGACTAAGACAATTTTAACTTTTATTAAATATTTTTGTTTCTTCCACTCCCTTTGTCGTGTTTGTTTCTCTGAGTGCTGGGTTGAACCATAGCCTAACAGAACGATCTGGCCATGGACCCAACAGAGAGACAGCACGGGGCAAACGAAGACAGCTTCCAACAAGCTATCCAGGCTCAAGGAACGTTGCTAGGACAGCATGACCAACTGATTCGGACTCTTTTGGAAAATAATCATCAACTGCTGAACCAGGTGACTCAGTTAACTACACAAGTCTCTAAATTGTCTGTTATCAGTTCTCCATCTCTCTCTGACCCCCAGTTTGATGCACCCCAAGTTGGTTCCTCGGACATGATGCAGGCTTCGTTCCATCGGGAACCCCCTGTCACGTCGCCTGAACCGTTCAATGGAGAATTGGACAAGTGCCGGGGATTTTTGCTTCAGTGTGACTTGATTTTTCGGCAGAGACCACTGTCATTTTCTACTGATTCCTCTAAGGTACATTATGTTCTGGGGCTGTTAAGAGGGAGAGCTCTGGTTTGGGCTGAGGCTGTGTGCTCAAATCAAACTTTGACTGGATTGACTTTCGCTGATTTTTCTGCTAAATTGAAGACTGTTTTTGACCATCCTGACCATGTGGGTAATTCCTCCAAGATACTTTTTAATTTGAGGCAGGGTTCTAACAGTGTGGCTGAGTACTCTATTGAGTTCTGGACTTTGGCAGCGGACTCCAAGTGGAACAATGTGGCACTTCAAGGAGCATTTCTAAACGGTTTGAATGAAGCCATTAAGGATGAACTGGCTGCTCGTGACGAGCCACATGATTTACATTCTCTCGTTTCCCTGTCCATTAAGCTAGACAACCGGTTGCGGGAGAGGCGTCGGGAGAGAGGCGGTCGGCCGCATCTAGGAGGACGAGTTCCCCAGCCTTCAACCACTCGAGTCTCGCCTACCCGGAGCCGGCAGCTTCTTGTTCCTGATTCCATCCCGAGCACAGAGGAGGAACCTATGCAAGTGGGTCGAGCTCGACTACCTCCAGCAGAGCGGCAACGGCGCCTCCAGGCGGGTGAGTGCCTGTACTGTGGAGACGCCACACACATTCTGGCTACATGCCCTAAGCGGCCAAAAGACAAGGCTCGCTCGTAACGGTGGGTCTACTTGCGAGCCCAGAGTTAGATCCTGAACCCATCATTCCCCGATTACAAGTACCTGTAACCTTACGTTTCCAGAGTCATTCCCTGCCACTCTCAGCTCTCATAGACTCAGGTGCAGAAGACAACTTTATTAGCCACCAGTTCGTTACACAAGCTCGTATCCCCATGGAGCCACTACCTACCCCCATTCGGGTCACAGCCCTTGATGGGCGCCTCCTCGCGGAGATAACTCATCAAACCACCCCCGTTTCCCTAGTGATTTCTGGCAATCATTGTGAAAGCATTCAGCTAAGAGTTATGTCTGGCTCAGCTACCTCCCTAATCCTTGGCTTCCCCTGGTTGGCTCTTCACAACCCACAAATTGATTGGACACGTCACACCATTCTCAGTTGGAGCACTAACTGCCATTCAGAGTGCCTTAGGTCAGCGGTTCCCCCCACTAAGTGTAACCCAACTCATCCCTCAGCTCCTCTTGATCTGTCATCTGTCCCCAAAGAATACCATGACTTAGCAGAGGTTTTCAGTAAGGACAAGGCTCTGTCTCTACCACCACATAGGCCTTATGATTGCCCTATTGAACTGCTTCCTGGTGCTCCCTTGCCCTCTAGTCGCTTATACAATCTGTCCCGACCGGAAAGAGAGGCAATGGAGCAGTACATTGGTGATTCTCTGGTCTCGGGCATAATCCGTCCCTCGTCGTCTCCTTTGGGTGCAGGTTTCTTTTTCGTGGAAAAGAAGGACAAGTCGTTACGCCCCTGTATCGATTTCAGGGGTTTAAACAACATAACTGTTAAAAACAAGTATCCCCTTCCACTCATCAACTCTGCTTTTGAACCTCTGCATGGCGCCACAGTTTTCTCCAAGCTCGACCTCAGGAACGCTTATCACCTTGTCCGGATCCGTAAGGGAGATGAGTGGAAAACCGCTTTCAACACTCCACTGGGACATTTTGAGTATTTGGTCATGCCCTTTGGGCTCTCAAACACCCCTGCTGTTTTCCAAGCCATGGTGAACGATGTTCTTAGGGATTTTTTGAACCGTTTTGTCTTTGTATACCTGGATGATATTCTTGTTTTTTCCAAGTCACCCGAGGAGCATGAGTCACACGTCCGTCAAGTCCTTCAACGGCTCTTGGAAAACAAGCTGTACGTCAAAGCAGAGAAGTGTGAGTTCCACAAACAGTCTACATCGTTCCTTGGTTTCATCATTGAGAGCGGGCAGGTGAAGGCGGACCCCGAGAAGATCCGGGCAGTGACGGAATGGCCCATACCCACCACCCGTAAGCAACTTCAACGATTTTTGGGCTTTGCTAACTTCTACCGTAGGTTCATTAAGGGTTTTAGTAAAGTGGTGGCACCCCTTACTAGACTCACATCCCCAAAAGTCCCTTTTCTGTGGTCCCCTGAGGCGGAGCAGGCGGTAGGGGTTTTGAAGGAACTGTTTTCCACCTCCCCTGTGTTGATACACCCCAATACCTCTCTGCAGTTTGTTGTGGAGGTGGACGCGTCGGACTCAGGTGTGGGAGCCGTCCTCTCCCAGCGCTCCCCCACTGACCAAAAGCTTCACCCCTGTGCTTTTTTCTCCAAAAAATTGTCACCCACAGAACGGAATTACGACGTTGGAAACCGAGAACTGCTGGCGGTCAAGCTAGCACTGGAAGAATGGCGGCACTGGCTGGATGGAGCTGAACTGCCGTTTGTGGTCTGGACAGACCACAAGAACTTGGCTTACATCCAAGCCACTAAGAGACTCAACTCACGCCAAGCCAGATGGGCCCTGTTTTTTAGTAGGTTTAACTTTATTCTTACATACAGACCGGGGTCAAGAAATGTTAAACCAGATGCTTTGTCCCGCCAGTTTGCTGACCCTTCGGAGACCAGCGAGCCTGAGGCAGTCCTGCCTTCCTCATGCGTCGTGGCGGCTGTTCAGTGGGAGATCGAGTCTCTTGTGAAGACTGCACTTGCCACGGACCCGGGACCGGGTGATGGACCTCCCAACCTACTCTTTGTTCCCGAGACGGTCCGGTCTCAGGTGTTGCAGTGGATTCACACCTCCCGTTTTGCTGGTCACCCTGGGATGAGACGCACGTTGACGCTGCTTAGGAGACATTTTTGGTGGCCTTCAATGGAGACTGACGTTCGGGCTTTTGTGGCAGCCTGTTCAACCTGTGCTCGGGGCAAAGCCTCCCATCAGTCCCCTTCGGGGCTGCTGCTACCCCTCCCAGTTCCCAGCCGTCCCTGGTCCCACATAGCCATGGATTTTGTCACCGGCCTACCCAAGTCTGAAGGTAATGATACTATACTTACCATTGTGGACAGATTCTCTAAATCTGTTCACTATATAGCATTACCAAAATTACCGTCTGCCAGTGAGACAGCGGACCTCCTAGTCCAACATGTATTCCGTCCCCATGGAATACCTGTGGACATCGTATCTGATAGAGGCCCACAGTTTACTTCCCGTGTTTGGAAGGTTTTCTGTTCTGCTTTGGGTGCTTCCGTTAGTCTGTCCTCAGGGTTTCATCCCCAGACCAACGGTCAAACAGAAAGAGCCAATCAAGACCTCGAAGCAACCCTTCGTTGTGTGGCTGCTCAACATCCATCATCCTGGGCCAAACATCTGCCTTGGATAGAGTACGCCCACAACTCCCTCACCACCTCTGCCACTGGTCTTTCACCCTTCGAAGTTACCATGGGTTATCAACCCCCTCTGTTTCCTGCTCAGGAGAAGGAATTGGCTGTTCCTTCGGTTCAGGAGAACCTCCGCCGCTGCCAGAGAGTGTGGCGCGACGCTCGGGAAGCGTTGCTTCGGACCACCGACAGGAACAAGATGACAGCGGATAGGAGCAGGACTCCCGCACCTGTGTTTCATCCTGGTCAAGAGGTTTGGCTGTCGTCTAAGAACGTACCTCTTCGTACCAAATCACGCAAGCTGTCTCCTCGGTACCTGGGTCCGTTTGTGGTGGAGTCCATCATTAACCCCGCTGCGGTTCGTTTGAAGTTGCCTTCAGCCATGAAGATACACCCTACTTTCCACGTCTCCCAACTGAAACCTGTGTCCTCCAGCCTTTTGTGTCCGCCGGCTGTTCCACCTCCACCTGTTCGTCTCATTGACGACCATCCGGCCTACACCGTCAGTAGGCTACTGGACTCTCGGAGGCGGGGTAGGGGTCTCCAATACCTAGTCGATTGGGAAGGTTATGGACCAGAGGAGAGGTCTTGGGTCCCTAAGCGTTTTGTGTTGGATCCTCAGTTGATCACGGACTTCCATCACGACAACCCTGACAGGCCTGGTGGGTCGCCAGGTGGCGACCATTGAGGGGGGGGTACTGTTATGTGGGCAGCTTGTCTCTCCCTTTTCTGTTTCCCTTCCTCCTTGTTTTGTCCCCTCTGTGTCTGTTGTATCTGTATGTGTGTTTGTCCCCTTTATGTGGGTGTGTCTGGAGTGGATCAGGGGGCGTGCTCAGGATCTGCCTCTCCTGTGCAGCTGCGGGTTGTTTCCAGTGATTCCTGCCTACGCAGCTGCATCCTATTCTCTAATCAACCTGCACTACTAATTCCGGGGCATGGCTCTCCACCGGCGCCAGATCGTTGTTCTTACCAGAGCGGTAACTTGGCTCACCAGTAAAGTTATTTTGTCTTTGTCTTCAGCCTGGCTCTCCACTCTCCTTAACCTGTCGTTTGTTTTGTCTTTAGTTTCGAACATACCTCCCAACCTGCCTGCCTTCCTGCCTGTCGGTCTGCCTGCCTGCCTGCCTGCCTGCCTGCCTCAGCCTCTCCTTCCTCCGGAGCCGACTAGCCCACTCTGTTCCTTTACTTCAGTTGTTTTTGGACTAAGACAATTTTAACTTTTATTAAATATTTTTGTTTCTTCCACTCCCTTTGTCGTGTTTGTTTCTCTGAGTGCTGGGTTGAACCATAGCCTAACAGATAGGATGGAAGTGGAGAGAGCAGCGGGAGAGAGAGAGCTGTTGCGACGGTGCATTACCATCTGAGTAGGGGCAGAGTGAGCAGTGTTGGAGGAGAGCGAGAGAGAAAAGGATACAAAGTAGTGGTCGGAGACATGGAGGGGAGTTGCAGTGAGATTAGTAGAAGAACAGCATCTAGTAAAGATGAGGTCAAGCGTATTGCCTGCCTTGTGAGTACGGGGGACGGTGAGAGGGTGAGGTCAAAAGAGGAGAGGAGTGGAAAGAAGGAGGCAGAGAGAAATGAGTCAAAGGTAGACGTAGGGAGGTTAAAGTCACCCAGAACTGTGAGGGGTGAGCCATCCTCAGGAAAGGAACTTATCAAGGCATCAAGCTCATTGATGAAATCTCCAAGGGAACCTGGAGGGTGATAAATGACAAGGATGTTAAGCTTGAATGGGCTAGTGACTGTGACAGCATGGAATTCAAATGAGGAGATAGACAGATGGGTCAGGGGAAAAAGATAGAATGTCCACTTGGGAGAGATGAGGATTCCTGTGCCACCACCCCGCTGACCAGATGCTCTCGGGGTATGCGAGAACACATGGTCATTCCTTCCAGTTCTCTGCTGCCAATGACTGGAACGAATTGCAAAAATCTCTGAAGCTGGAGATTCTTATCTCCCTCACTAACTTTAAACATCAGTTGTCAGAGCACCTTACCGATCACTGCCTGCACCTGTACACAGCCCATCTGAAATTAGCCCACCCAACTACCTCATCCCCATATTGTTATTTATTTTGCTCATTTGCACCCCAGTATCTCTATTTGCACATCATCTCTTGCACATCTGTCATTCCAGTGTTAATACTAATTGTAATTATTTTGCACTATGGCCTACTTATTGCCTTACCTCCATAACTTGCTACATTTGAACACACTGTATATATATTTTCTGTTGTATTTTTGACTTTATGTTTTGTTTTACCCCATATGTAACTCAGTGTTGTTGTTTTTATCGCACTGCTTTGCTTTATCTTGGCCAGGTCGTAGTTGTAAATGAGAACTTGTTCTCAACTGGCTTACCTGGTTAAATAAAGATAACATAATCCCTTCCAAGCTCGTCACCAAGCTTAGGACCCTGGGACTGAACACCTCTCTCTGCAACTGGATCCTGGACTTCCTGACGGACCAACCCCAGGTGGTGAGGGTAGGCAACATTACCTCCGCCATGCTGAACCTCAACACAGGGGCCCCACAGGGGTGTGCGCTTTGTCCCCTTCTGTACTCCCTGTTCACCCACGACTGCATGGCCACGCATCGACTCCAACAACATCATCAAGTTTGCTGACGACACGATGGTGGAAGGTCTGATCACCGGCGACGATGAGACAGCCTACAGGGAGGAGGTCAGTGACCTGGCAGTGTGGTGCCAGGACAACAACCTCTCGCTCAACGTTAGCAAGATCAAGGACCTGATCGACAGGGCTGCAGTAGAGCGGGTCGAGAGCTTGAAGTTCCTTGTGTCCAAATCAATAAGGACTTAAAATGGTCCATACGTTCACAAACAGTTGTGAAGAAGGCGCGACAGCATGGGCCCTCAAATCCTCAAAAAGTTATACAGCTGCACCATTGAGAGCATCTTGACTGGCTGCATCACAGCTTGGTATGGCAACTGCACTGCCCTCAATCACATGACGCTACAGAAGGTGGTGCGGACAGCCCAGTACATCAATTGGGCCGAGCTCCCTGCCATTCAGGACCTCTTTATCAGGCGGTGTGAAAGGAAGGCCCAGAAAATTGTTAAAGACTCCAGCCACCCAAATCATAGACTGTTCTCTCTGCTTCCGCTCGGCAATGGGTACCGGAGCATCAAGTGTGAGACCAACGGGCTCCTGAACAGCTTCTATCCCCAAGCAATAAGACAAAATGGTCTCTATGCACACTCACACACCCACTCTATGCACATTCTACACACTCATTCACACACCAACACACCTACACACACACTTAATGTGCTTACACACACATAACACTTTTCATACTGACTCTACACCAGAGGTGAAAGTAGATGTAATTTCTTACCAGTACGGGACACACAATCGCCTGCACACACACACACACATATATATATATATTTAAGCCTAGGTGTAATCGTAGAATTACACATAGAATCCCTATTCATTTCAAATATGATCTCTGTGGTTCTAGTAGCCTAGGCATAGTAAAGATTTGTCATACCACTTTCAACATGCAATACGTTTTAACATAGGCGGTGTGTGGGTTTCAAGTTTGGGGAAGCTCATTTTCACCATAACAATGCACTTTTATGATAAAGCATTTGAAGACGTATGTAAGATAGCCTACTATTCCTAATGTGGTGATTAGATTGTATAGCCATAATTTAGACTAATAATTTAACTAAATCACTGTTTCCGAAATAAAGACTGTTGAATGCAATTCGTAGTGGCGTAGAGTATCAGATACATTTTCTCTCCTTTCTTTGCACAGGGAAATGTTGGCCTTTTATGAATAAATGTCATGCTATTCTACCACACTTTATATGACTGGAGACATTAACAGAATCTTTTTTAATACGACAAAAATTACAGGGTAGCGTACTCTGCTGACACGGACAAACAGAGCAATAAAAACTACAATGTCTGATCCATATAGTAGGCCTATGAAAAGGGGAGACACAAATACAATTTGACATCCATCTAACCTGGAGGAGCAAATTATTGTCCAAAACAAACAAAAGTGGCAGTGACCCAATGATAAAGACAGTTAATATGTACACTCACCGGGATATGGCCGATGTTCTGGTGCCAACAAGATAGGCTACTGATCGCTAAATTAAGTTGAGAATTTTGATAGCAAAATATTCTGATTGGAGTCTTTTCATTTTCTTCTCTTTACAGCAATAGCCATTTGCTTTCCAAACTGTGTTTTCGCATATTTTTTAATTTTGCGGTATGCCTGGCTGGGTCTCTCTGCTTTTCACTGACAGTCGCAACTCAACAATCATTTATTTGGTATTTGTTGCGCACGCTGCCCAAATTGTGGGCCCTTCCGACTGTAGGCTATGCGATTTTAAAACAATCCACAGCTTTTTAATTTTAACGAGGATAATGATCCTCTGTGGCCAAATCATGCTTTCTGGTGTAGTAGCCAATTTTTTATGATTTTATTTATTCGTGTATGGACAGGAGAAAGCTAATTAAGCTACATCATTTTGGCAATTTAGTTCAATTTACTTTAGGTCAAGCTTAGCTTTCCCTAGCCTTATGGACACACCGCCTATGCGTTTTAATGTGGCAGAAACACAACCAGTCATGATGTTTTCATCTGATTGTCAAACAATCACTTCAAAAAGGCACTCCTGTAGGCTACCCATGCACGTTCGTCCACTCACAATATATTTCCAGCATCCAAACCCCAACAGTGCACTGTGTACCAGTAATTTGTGGAATGGAAAGAGACATCCATTACAAAACACTTAGGTGTATTGTAGTGACATTCTGTGATTGTCATTAGGCCTACACTTGTAGACTGAATTGCACGGCTCGGTCTCGGCCACTCATCTCCGCCTTGTCTTGATCATCTCCACCTTGGAAAAATGTAAGTTTTCTTATTGAACCAAAATGCAATTTGGAGCATTTACCACCCGGTCAATTCTCAAATTTTTCATGTAGCTGACATGCGGTAACGTTAAATAATGGTGTAATAGAATATAGTTTTCTTGAGATTTTGTTTGAATTGTGACAGGCTCATGTGTTACCTGTAGCCTACAGCATACCCCCACTATTTATTTTGTTAGGATGCTATACCGGACTGTACCGGCTTACTTTCATCCCTGCTCTACACACAGACACACACAGTCACATATAATCATCATATACAGTTGAAGTCGGAAGTTTACATACACTTAGGTTGGAGTCATTAAAACTCATTTTTTTACCACTCTTGTTAACAAACTATCATTTTGGCAAGTCGGTTAGGACTTCTACTTTGTGCATGACACAAGTAATTTTTCTAACAATTGTTTACAGACTGATTATTTCACTTATAATTCACTGTATCACAATTTCAGTGGGTCAGAAGTTTGCATACACTAAGTTGACTGTGCCTTTAAACAGCTTGGAAAATTCCAGGAAATTATGTCATGGCTTTAGAAGCTTCTGATAGGCTAATTGACATCATTTGAGTCAATTGGAGGTGTACCTGGGGATGTATTTCAAGGCCTAGCTTCAAACTCAGTGCCTCTTTGCTTGACATCATGGGAAAATCAAAAGTAATTAGCCAAGACCTCAGGAAAAAAAATTGTAGACCTCCACAATTCTGGTTCATCCTTGGGAGCAATTTCCAAACGGCTGAAGGTACCACGTTCATCTGTACAAACAATAGTACGCAGCTATAAACACCATGGGACCATGCAGCCGTCATACCGCTCAGGAAGGAGATGCGTTCTGTCTCCTAGAGATTAACGTACTTTGGTGAGAAAAGTGCAAATCAATCCCAGAACAACAGCAAAGCATCTTGTGAAGATGCTGGAGGAAACAGGTACAAAAATATCTATATCCACAGTAAAACAAGTCTTGTATCGACATAACCTGAAAGGACGCTCAGCAAGGAAGAAGCCACTGCTCCAAAACCGCCATAAAAAAGCCAGACTACGGTTTGCAACTGCACATGGGGTCAAAGATCGTACTTTTTGGAGAAATGTCCTCTGGTCTGAAAAAAAAATTGAACTGTTTGGCCATAATGACCATCGTTATGTTTGGAGGAAAAAGGGGGTGGCTTGCAAGCCGAAGAACACCATCCCAACCGTGAAGCACGGGGTGGCAGCATCATGCTGTGGGGGTGCTTTGCTGCAGGAGGGACTGGTGCACTTCACAAAATAGATGGCATCATGAGGAAGGAAAATTATGTGGATATATTGAAGTAACATCTCAAGATATCAGTCAGGAAGTTAAAGCTTGGTCGCAAATGGGTCTTCCAAATGGACAATGACCCCAAGCATACTTCCAAAGTTGTGGCAAAATGGCTTAAGGACAACAAAGTCAAGGTATTGGAGTGGCCATCACAAAGCCCTGACCTCAATCCTATAGAAAATGTGTGTACAGAACTGAAAAAGCGTGTGCGAGCAAGAAGGCCTACAAACCTGACTCCGTTACACCAGCTCTGTCAGGAGGAATGGGCCAAAATTCACCCAACTTATTTTGGGAAGCTTGTGGAAGGCTACCCGAAACGTTTGACCCAAGTTAAACAATTTAAAGGCAATGCTACCAAATACTAACTGAGTGTATGTAAACTTCTGACCCACTGGGAATGTGATGAAAGAAATAAAAGCTAAAATAAATAATTCTCTCTACTATTATTCTGACATTTCACATTCTTAAAATAAAGTGGTGATCCTAACTGACATAATACAGGGAATCTTTACTACGATTAAATGTCAGGAATTGTGAAAAACTGAGTTTAAATGTATTTGGCTAAGGTGTATGTAAACTTCCGACTTCAACTGTACGCTGCTGCTACTCTGTTTATCATATATCCTGATGCCTAGTCACCTTACGCTATACATATCTAACCATACCACTCCAGTATCTCTGCACATTGTAAATATGATTTTGGCACTGACCCTGGAACTGACCCTGTATATAGCTTACTTACTTACTTTCTCGTGTTCTTCTTATTTCTATTTCTCGTGTGTTTTTGTTCTACTTTACTTTTTTATTTACATTTTTATAGTACTGCGGTATTGTTGGGAAAGAGCAGGCAAGAAAGGCATTTCACTGTAAGTGCACATGACAATACAAACTTGAAACTTGGGGCCTGAAGGCTCAGTGATGCTGACACAGGCCAATCGTTTCACTGTGACGGGGAAAGGGGAACGTTAGAAGTTTGATTAATTCCTGAAGGGGACATAGCTAGAACCAGGGAGCTAATAGCAGGCTAATGGGCTTGACAGGCTAGTGGGCTCATAGCATTACCAACTATTTTATCTCCATCCGACCCCTTAATGGATTTTGTTGGGCAAAAACAGTCTTTCAGAAATTGTATTACATATCACATTCATTATCCTGGGGTTGATAGGGAGTAATCATATTATGAGTAAGGAGTGTTGCTAGTAATTGTCTGTTAGCTTTTATTTGGGTTCCATTTTGCAACTAATTGCATAGAGGAATAGAGAACAGTTCTGCTGGTGTTTCAGTTGCAAATTGGTTATGGAGCATCTAAAAAGCATGAGTCTGTAAATTAAAAATCAAATTTTTATTCCCTGGCAGTGAACAGCTGTGGAAACAGATGGGGATGGACTGCATGAAGATGTTGACAATGAGTTAGAGGAAAGGCGGGGGGCAGCTATGGATGAACCTCCTAACTCTCTGACCCCAAGTCCATCTCCATCTCATCTCAAATGACTATACTTAGTTGGCTGGTTTATAGCCAGTTTGCTACAGCAGGAAAATAATCCTGGAGCAACAAGACGTGTGAATTATTATGTGGAATGTAATTAATGGAAATCTTTTGTAGGGGTTAATACATTTTTCGTTAGGGCAAATCAAATCTGAAATTTTTAAGTGGAAATTACAAACTTTAGAAGCCTTTTTAAACCTCGAATTCACTACAAGTTTGCATTTCTCAGCAACAAAAGAGTGGCCAAATTAAAGATCCTACATCTGTAGTTGGCTGTCATCACTTCACACATTTGTCTTATGACTTTCTCTACAGCGAATATCAGATACAAACAGAAATGTTTAATGTATCAACTTGACTGACTGGTGGTGCATTTCCTGCATCACCCTCCAAACTATCAAGGGGGGTTGGGAGGGGGAACGTTTATCGTTGCTAATAGGAACCATTTTGATCAATTGAAAGACTCATCTTTTTAAGTGGGAGAACTTGCACAATTGGTGGCTGACTAAATACTTTTTTTCCCCACTGTAAGAGGCGTATCAGTCACACCTAATTCTGTTTTTCTTCTTTACCTCTCTGTTTGGACGAGGGTGGCTTATCCTTGGGGATATGTGGAGGTTGAATTTGTCCACTGAGCAGTCAATGTGGAGCTGGGCTCTGTAATTGGACCTGTCAGTCTATTTCAGGCTGCAGTTCAGAGAGATATTAAAAAAGTCTCCCCCCTTTACTGCTCGGTCATATGACATTAGGCTAGCCAGTGGCTGAGGCACCTCAGAAGCATACACATTCCCAGCCATACAAGCAGCCCGTTGTACAAAACCCAATATCATTATTTCTTTATTTTTCCTCCTCCCGGTTTTGGTGCGTAGTTACAGCTGAACAGATTGAGAGTGGGTAGGGATACTAAGATAGATGGCACGGTAGGCATGCGGTGAATAATGGATGGAATTCAATGCACTTCCTTTCTTCTGCTTACGTCCTTCTGACTCAAAAATATATGACTTTAACATTAAAGATGGAAAGCTACATTGGGTTTTATCCCCTGACATGCATATAAAACAACATATATAAGGAGGAATATAGACATAATCATGCTTCACACATATCATCATAATCAACAGTGACACTCAGACATTATTTCACTAGTGATGTTAGTCATGACATGTGGGATGCAAATACATGGACAATATTAAACATCAGAAAATGATGAGAGCGGAATGTTTCAGCTGGACGTAATGCTCTGTCTGTACACAACCAGACAGATTGAATGTACATCACATTTAAATTAGCTGGGAATGCAATCATCCTCAATCTTGTTCATTCTTAATTTCTGAAATATCACACAGCAGAGAACACAAATAACAGAGAACATAGGGAAATACAATTATATTTTGAATCGGCCATTAGTTTGGTTTCCTTTACAAGTCTCTCTGGCGCCTTGTATTCCAACATGATTACATTTTATCAGGCATTATTTATGGTAATACAGTGAGGCGAAAAAAGTATTTGATCCCCTGCTGATTTTGTACGTTTGCCCACTGACAAAGACATGATCAGTCTATAATTGTAATGGTAGGTTTATTTGAACAGTGAGAGACAGAATAACAACAACAAAAATCCAGAAAAACGCATGTCAAAAATGTTATATATTGATTTGCATTTTAATGAGGGAAATAAGTATTTGACCCCTCTGCAAAACATGACTTAGTACTTGGTGGCAAAACACTTGTTGGCAATCACAGAGGTCAGACGTTTCTTGAAGTTGGCCACCAGGTTTGCACACATCTCAGGAAGGATTTTGTTCCACTCCTCTTTGCAGATCTTCTCCAAGTCATTAAGATTTCGAGCCTGACGTTTGGCAACTCGAACCTTCAGCTCCATCCATAGATTTTCTATGGGATTAAGGTCTGGAGACTGGCTAGGCCACTCCAGGACCTTAATGTGCCTCTTCTTGAGCCACTCCTTTGTTGCCTTGGCCGTGTGTTTTGGGTCATTGTCATGCTGGAATACCCATCCACGACCCATTTTCAATGCCCTGGCTGAGGGAAGGAGGTTCTCACCCAAGATTTGACGGTACATGGCCCCGTCCATCGTCCCTTTGATGCAGTGAAGTTGTCCTGTCCCTTTAGCAGAAAAACACCCCCAAATCATAATGTTTCCACCTCCATGTTTGACGGTGGGGATGGTGTTCTTGGGGTCATAGGCAGCATTCCTCCTCCTCCAAACACGGCGAGTTGAGTTGATGCCAAATAGCTCGATTTTGGTCTCATCTGACCACAACACTTTCACCCAGTTCTCCTCTGAATCATTCAGATGTTCATTTGCAAACTTCAGACGGGCATGTATATGTGCTTTCTTGAGCAGGGGACCTTGCGGGTGCTGCAGGATTTCAGTCCTTCACGGTGTAGTGTGTTACCAATTGTTTTCTTGGTGACTATGGTCCCAGCTGCCTTGAGATCATTGACAAGATCCTCCCGTGTAGTTCTGGGCTGATTCCTCACCGTTTTCATGATCATTGCAACTCCACGAGGTGAGATCTTGCATAGAGCCCTAGGCCGAGGGAGATTGACAGTTATTTTGTGTTTCTTCCATTTGCGAATAATTGCACCAACTGTTGTCACCTTCTCACCAAGCTGCTTGGCGATGGTCTTGTAGCTCATTCCAGCCTTGTGTAGGTCTACAATCTTGTCCCTGACATCCTTGGAGAGCTCTTTTGTCTTGGCCATGGTGGAGAGTTTGGAATCTGATTGATTGATTGCTTCTGTGGGCAGGTGTCTTTTTATACAGGTAACAAGCTGAGATTAGGAGCACTCCCTTTAAGAGTGTGCACTTAATCTCAGCTCGTTACCTGTCTAAAAGACACCTGGGAGCCAGAATTCTTTCTGATTGAGAGGGGGTCAAATACTTATTTTCCTCATTAAAATGCAAATCAATTTATAATATTTTTGACATGCGTTTTTCTGGATTTTTTTGTTGTTATTCTGTCTCTCACTGTTCAAATAAACCTACCATTAAAATTATAGACTGATCATTTCTTTGTCAGTGGGCAGACGTACAAAGTCAGCAGGGGATCAAATACTTTTTTCCCTCACTGTACATGCCCCTTGTGTAGGTTGGCCATGTAAGCCCCCATGTTTAGGATATTGGAGGATTTAGCAACACAATGTTGACATTGTTTTCTAAAATACCCCAGTTTAATAATACCTACAGTGCTGAAGTCAACAGAAAAATTGGTGGCTCGTCATAACAAATAGCAGCACATGATCATTCTGAAAAACAGTGTGTCGATATGTCATGGTATTGCGTTAATAACATGCTATGTAAGACCACAAGAAAATGAAAACCCTCTTTCATCCCCTCTGTGCCCTTCTCTGAGTGACAACTGCAAATAGTAGGGGAGAGGTGGGTGGGAGACCCAGCTGGCAGGGCTGTCCTGGATACCAATCTCCCAGCACTCTGTATCCTCCCAGAGGTCCTCCCTCTGCTGGTGTGAGTGATACTACCCAGCCTCCCACTCAACAGCTGACCAGTAAGCATGTCATTAGTACAGTCCGATTAACATGCTTACCCTCCAAAACGTGGCAATTATTTCATGCTGAAGTTATACAACAGGAGGTTGGTGGCACCTTAATTGGGGAGGATGGGCTCATAGTAATGGCTGGAATGGAACAAATGGAATGGTGGATGCCATGTGTTTGATACCATTCCATTTACTCCATTCCATACATTATTATAAGCCATCCTCCCCTCAGCAGCCTCTTGTGAGTTATGCATACAGTTTATCCTGCTTTGATGGATTGTTGCATGATACAAGCTCAAAACTACAGTTTTGGCATATTTCTATAACACAATAACCAATGTGGTTAATTAAACACATCATATGAATTTAGATAGATTTCAAGAAATATGTAATACGTGACTATTATCATAAAGTAAAAGATTTTCAACTGACCTTCCAGGGGGGGACACTGCAATGATTAAATTTGACCCAGATACAAAGGAAATTGATTTTTTTTATTTAAATAAAGACCGAATTCACACAGCCTGTTCAAACTAATGATGGCCTTGGCATAGTCCTGGCAAAGTTCAACATTATTATTTTATACAAGAAACTGTACAATTTCCTGTCACCTTTTTGAACATGTAATTTGACATGGTAGAAAGTCTCAAAGATGGGTGACAGGAATAAATTCAAAAGTGACAGGAATTAATTCAAAATTCCATTCTGCTCCATCAGGAACTGTTGATTGAATGTGGAGAAGAGGCTTCTCTCTATTTTACACTGTCTTCAATTAACAACCCATCCTTCATATTTCCCTGCACAACCTCCTATCCTACATGCATACTAATAGGCCTTTTCCTCTCCAGAAAGGGACGAGTAACTGCCTAGCAACTCTGCCTCTTTCTGATTGCATTCATTATCAGACTCATTGCTGCACTGCTGCTGTACTGCCCACCATTCACAATAAGAACAAGAAGATATTTAAAGAGGAGTGAATCATTCAGCACATGTCTCAGGATATAAAACAGCGGAAGGTCAATGTGCCAATTTGAGAGCTATCAGTGGAAGCCTCCTGTCAGCCTGCTGAATCTGATCCATTCCGAGTGATGGAATATATTGACAGATGACGTGGGAGATCTTGGTGTACCCATTTTTTGCACCTATCAAATTAAGTCAAGGTGAGAAGTGGTGGAGGATGGCTGTATAACGTTATAGAGTAATCAAATGCTCCTAACACCAACTGTATTTCTGTCTATCATTGTGGGTAATGACTGAGTGTACGTTAAATGAAATTGTATGTAATCTGTTTTGGAATAGGAAGAAGTAAACATGTTGTCAACAATGTGCAATAATAGAACAAGTAAATTGGCAGAACCAAAATAAAAATAAAAACTCAAAATGATTGCCGGGGGCTACAGAGAAGCTGTAGGGAGCTTTGGAGAAACATTGTGAGATTCTAGTTACTTCACAACATATATAGCTCAATTAGCATTCAGAGAGAGACTTAATTAGTATGGATTAGTATAGCACATCAACTAACAAGCTACCTCAGGCTAGTGCATAATGAAGTGTGCTTTTTCATTTACTCTATAGAATGTAAGCTGCATACATGCAACATTTTTCATGAATGCTTCAGAGAGATGCATGAATACAGTGGAAATCCATACGCTATTGAATTATCATTTCAAAAGATCCATGGCCCAATGCCGAAATATCCATTGGGTATGTTGTGTTGTCTTAGGATATACAGTATATTCCACTGCTTCTTTAATTGTTGCCTAATTATGACTCTTACTTTTGGTACTGTGTTGAACTAAGTACAGAGTGATGTATTAACACAATTTTCATCACTCAATCACTTTGCATTATTGGTTTGGACAATGTGGATTGAGCTCTTATAACATTCTGACAGAGAAAAGTGGGAGGGTTTTTATCTTAACTGCAGATGCTCCATTACATGGATTAGCAATGTGGGGAAGAAACAGCAAGGGTGGTCATTATCTGCATTGGGATAATATAATCTAGAGACCAACTGCATGTGTGAATGTCTATCTCTCTGTCTACCTCTCTCTGTGTAATATAATATTTCTGTTTTGCGCTCTATCCCAGACCAACTCAATTAGCATTGATTTGAGGATCGCTAATGCAGTCTCTACTGTGGTATGTCATCAGAATTAAACACAGAGGCCAGGCACATGTACACACACACACACACACACACACGCACGCACACACACAGAATGAAGAGACTTTCCTTTAGCAGGAGCTGTCTGCTAATTATCACTGTCTATACTATAATAGGATGTGTCAGCCAATCAAAGGTAGTTATCAAGTCTAGAAATTGTATTGCTCTCTTGCAGTTAAAGCCTTATTCAGCCCCTCAAATGCTTTAATAATATCCTAAAAACTCCCACAGGTCTCTTCAAGCTCACATTGCTGAAACAACCATGCATCTCTCTTTATGACTAAACATCTGCTGCTCCAACTATCCCATCCAGGCAACACACTCTTCACTGGCAGCGTGTCCTCTCTACCGCTAATGCAACTATGGTTGAGGTAGAAATATACCATCCCATTTGTTTTGTTACTTCATAGCCGTTCCAGAAAGCTGTCCTTGGAAACACTTTACAGTCTGTCAGGGGTTACCTTGGCTTCGCAGCCAGCCCCGGCAGCCTCAGCACAAAGTGCAAATTAAAACATCTCACTGATTCACACCACTGGCAGCGACAGAGCGAGGGGGAGGTCCGCTCGCTTCCTGATGGCAAAGTCATACCCTTGTTCAGCTCCATTTGCCAGGGACACCCTCGTCGACTGGACGCTAACACCGAGTCTGGGCCCGCCTCCGAGGTCAACACTTTTCCACAGCGCTTCCGCATATTTCATTCGCCAACGTAAGGAAAGGACTGGCAGGGTGGGCTCTTACGGCCATACATCGACGTGCCAAGTCTAATCCAGCCCCACAGATCCATCATCTCAGCCAGCCCCGCGGCAGCCCTCGCTGGGGGAGGAAGCTACCCGAGTGCACAGGCTGAATGGAGACGAATGGGCCGTGACAGCACAACTAGCCACAACAAGGAACTTACTGCTCAGAGGATCGCATCGGCCCTGACAACAACATATATCAGAGCGAGTGGAATTAACACGGCGGCGAGCTAACAACGTGTGAGACAAGTATGTCTCCGCACTTAGCTGGAGTTATACAGAGATCTGCTGCACAGGCTATCACTGTCAAGAGTTCCCTAGGATAAAGTGGGATGTGTTCATAAGAAAATATGTTTTGCATGCTATCATAATATAAAATCTATTGAAAATGTTTCGACGCTGGACTGGACAGGCAGGGGACATTCAATGCAGATACAGCAATTTCTTTATGTGTTAGGTTGTGGTAAATAAGACCCTTTGCTATGAGACTCGAAATTGAGCTCAGGTGCATCCTGTTTCCATTTATCATCCTTGAGATGTTTATACAACTTGATTGGAGTCCACCTGTGGTAAATTCAATTGATTTGACATGATTTGGAAAGGCACGCACCTGTCTATATAAGGTCCTACAGTTGACAGTGCATGTCAGAGCAAAAACCAAGCCATGAGGTCGAAGGAATTGTCCGTAGAGCTCAGAGACAGGATTGTGTTGAGGCACAGATCTGGGGAAGGGTACCAAATAAATGTCTGCAGCATTGAATGTCCCCAAGAACACAGTGGCCTCCATCATTCTTAAATGGAAGAAGTTTGAAACCGCCAAGTCTCTTCCTAGAGCTGGCCGCCCGGCCAAACTGAGCAATCGGGGGAAAAGTGCCTTGGTCAGGGAGGTGACCAAGAACCCGATGGTCACTCTGACAGAGCTCCAGAGTTCCTCTGTGGAGATGGGAGAACCTTGCAGAAGGACAACCATCTCTGCAACACTCCACCAATCAGGCCATTATGATAGAGTGGCCAGACGGAATGACCGCCCGCTTGGACTTTGCCAAAAGGCCCCTAAAGAACTCTCAGGCCATGAGAAACAACATTCTCTGGTCTGATGAAACCAAGATTGAACTCTTTGGCCTGAATGCCAAGCATCACATTTGGAGGAAACCTGGCACCATCCCTACGGTGAATCATGGCGGTGGTAGCATCATGCTGTGGGGATGTCTTTCAGCGGCAGGGACTGGGAGACTAGTCAGGATCGAGGGAAAGATGAACCGAGCAAAGTACACAGAATTCCTTGATGAAAACCTCATCAGGACCTCAGACTGGGGTGAAGGTTCACCTTCCAACAGGACAACGACCCTAAGCATACAGCCTAGACAACGCAGGAGTGGCTTCGAGACAAGTGTCTGAATGTCCTTGAGTGGCCCAGCCAGAGCCCGGACTTGAACCCGATCTAACATCTCTGGAGAGTCCTGAAAATAGCTGTGCAGCAGGGCTCCCCATCCAACCTGACAGAGCTTTAAAGGATCTGCAGTGAAGAATGGGAGAAACTCCCCATATACAGGTGTACCAGTCTTGTAGCGTCAGACCCAAGAAGACTCGAGGCTGTAATCGCTGCCAAAGGTGCTTCAACAAAGTACTGAGTAAAGGGTATGAATACTTATGTAAATGTCATAATTCTGTTATTTTTTTGAATAAATGTGCAGAAATGTCTAGTGTGTAGATTGATGAGGGAAAAAAACAATCAATTTTAGAATAAGGCTGTAACGCACCAAAATATGGATAAAGTCAAGGGGTCTGAATACTTTCCGAATGCACTGTGCTTTCATTCAAACACATACGCACGTCAATGAACTTGGTATCCACTGAAAACATAAGCCTTCGCTGGTTTACATAAACAATTTGGAGGACAACGTTGTGAAATGTAATTGTGTGGGCAGCATTTAATTGAGCTTGATAATCCATCTCCCTGATTAACTAATCCTGTTTACCCATGGAGATTTTACAAATAAAGGAAAGATTTAGATCTGAACAGAACCCACATTAACTTGGCAATGAAGGTGGAGGAAAATAACTTGCTGTGCATTTATATGAAACTATAAATAGATCCATGCAGTTTTACAGCTTCTTGAAGGACCATACATGTTGAAAATGTACAAGGAAATATGTCCTTGTCAAAATGTTATGATGTCTACATATGAATCTTGACATTATAAACATGCATTTCATTCAAATATGTCCAAAAGCTTTTAAGTAGACTGTGAGACAAACACATTATTTTTGTAAACAGAACAAAATTCATCATCATGTACAGTGCCTTCAGAAAGTATTCACACCCCTTGACTTTTTCCACATTTTGTTGTGTTACAATCTGAATTTGAGATGTTTTGTCACTGGCCTACACACAGTACCCCATAATGTCAAAGTGGAATAATATTTTAAGACATTTTTACAAATTCATAAAAAATGAAAAGCTGAAATGTCCTGAGTCATTAAGTATTCAACCCCTTTGTTATGACAAGCTTAAATAAGTTCAGCAGTAAACATTTGCTTAACAAGTCACATAATAAGTTGCATGGATCACTCTGTGTGCAATAATAGTGTTCATCATGATTTATTTATGAATACCTCATCTCTGTACCCCACAAATACAATTATCTCTAAGGTCAGTCAGTTAAGCAGTGAATTTCAAACACAGATTCAACCACAAAAACAAGCAAGATTTTGCAATGCTTCGCAAAGAAGGGCACCTATCGGTAGATGAGTACAAATAAAAAAAGCAGACATTGAATATCCCTTTGAGCATGGTGAAGTTATTAATTACACTTTGGATGATGTATCAATACACCCAGTCACTACAAAGATACAGGCGTTCTTCGTAACTCAGTTGCTGGAGAGGAAGGAAACAGCTCAGGGATTTCACCATGAGGCCAATGGTGACAGAAAACTGAGGATGAATCAACAACAGTGTAGTTACTCCACAATACTAACCTAAATGACAGAGTGCAAAGAAGGAAGCTTGTACAGTATACAAATATTCCAAAAATGTCATCCTGTTTGCAATAAGGTACTAAAGTAAAACTGCAAAAAATGTGGCAAAGAAATGAAATGTATGTCCTGAATACAAAGCATTATGTTTGGGGCAAATCCAACACAACATATCACTCAGTATCACTTTTCATATTTTCAAGCATAGTGGTGGCTGCATCATGTTATGGGTATGCTTGTCATCGGCAAGGGAGTTTTTTTAGGATAAAAATAGATGGAATAGAGCTAAGCACAGGCAAAATCCTAGAGGCAATCCTTTTGGTTCTGTTTGCTTTCCAACAGACACTGGGAGACAAATTCACCTTTTAGCAGGACAGTAACCTAAAACACAAGGCCAAATATACACTGGAGTTGCTTAACAAGACGACACTGAATGTTTCTGAGTGGCCTTGTTACAATTTGTTTTAAATCGGCTTGAAAATCTATGGTAAGACTTACAAATGGCTTACACAGAAAGACTCACAGCTTTTTATTTTGCAGGATGAAATCTCGTTAGATGCACCATCTCGTTTTCAAGAGTGTCCAAATGAAAAAAAATGAAAAATAATAATATGGCAACCACTGTCTAATAATAATAATAATAATAATAATAATAATAATAATAATAATAATAATAATAATAATAATAATAATAACAATAATAATGAAATAATAATAATAATACAAATGTACATTAACATAATAAAATAGTTGTCGTACAACTACTAATAGGCCTACAACTAATGAAAACTACTGCTACAACTACTAATACAACTGTACTGAACAAACATATAAACACATAATGCAACAATTTCTAAGATTTTACGTAGTTACAGTTCATATGAGGAAATTAATCAATTGAAATAAATAAATTAGACCCTAATCAATGGGTTTCACATGACTGGGAATACAGATATGCATCTGATGGTCCCAGATACCAAAAAAATAATAAGTAGGGACGTGGATCAGAAAACCAGTCAGGATCTGTTGTGACCACCGTCTCCTTCGCATAGAGTTGATCAGGCTGTTGATTGTGGCCTGTGGAATGTTGTCCCACTCCTCTTCAAAGGCTGTGCGAAGTTACTGGAAATTGGCGGCAACTGGAACATGCTGTCGTACACATCGATCCAGAGCATTCCAAACATGCTCAATGGGTGACAAGTCTGGTGAGTATGCTGGCCATGGAAGAACTGTGAATTGTGTACAGAACCTTGCGACATGGGGCTGTGCATTATCATGCTGAAACATGAGGTGATGGCGTGGATGAATGGCACGACAACGGGCCTCAGGATCTCGTCATGGTATCTCTGTGCATTCAAATTGCCATCGACAAAATGCAATTGTGTTTGTTGTCTGTAGCTTATGCCTGCCAATATCATAACCCCACCGCCAACATGGGGCACTCTGTTCACAACATTAACATCAGCAAACCGCTCGCACAGACAACACCATACACTCTGTCTTTCATCTGCCCGGTGCAGTTGAAACCAGGATTAATCAGTAAGAGCACACTTCTCTAGGGTGTCAGTCGGTTACGACGCCGAACTGCAGTCAGGTCAAGACCCTGATGAGGACGATGAGCATGCAGATGAGCTTCCCTGAGATGTTTTTTGACAGTTTGTGCAGAAATTCTTCGGTTGTGCAAACACACAGTTTCATCAGTTGTCCAGGTGGCTGGTCTAAAAGACAATCCTGCAGTTGAAGAAGCCGGATGTAGAGGTCCTGGGCTGGTGTGGTTACACATGGTCTACAGTTGTGAGGCCGGTTGGACGTACACCCAAATTCTCTAAAATGACGTTGGAGGCGACTTATGGTACAGAAAATAACAATTCTCTAGCAACTGCTCTGGTGGACATTCCTGAAGTCAGCATGCCAATTGCACGCTCCTTAAAAACTTGAGACATCTATGGCATTGTGTTGTTTGACAAAACTACACATTTTAGTGTGCTGTTTAATCAGCTTCTTGATATGCCACACCTGTCAGGTGGATGGATGATCTTGGCAAAGGGGAAATGCTCAGTAACAGGAATGTAAACAAATTTGTGCACACCATTTGAGAGAAATAAGCTTTTTGTGCATATGGAACATTTCAGGGATCTTTTATTTCAGTTAATGAAACATGGGACCAACACTTTACATGTTGCGTTTATATTTTTGTGCCTATACTATATTCATACATATTTACAATTTTTAAAACACATACAGTTTGACCTTAACATTTGAAAAAGGGCTTTCTTAAATTCACTGTGTGATTTCTACAGGTAAATTATTCCTGTCAATTTGGCCTTCGTATCTGAAAGATCTTACTCCAACCTCAGGATATACCCTTGGCATTTGTAATTTCTGCTGTTGTCAAAAGGAGTACTGTGAGTCTTGTAAAGTTAGGTGTTCCTTAATACACACAGGAACATTTTTGTTGATACATTTAGAAATAAATTGGTACCACTGCAGTTGTCTTCTGTTTGGAGGTGACAACCAATTTAGTGATTCATACATTGTGCAATGATGCGTCTTATAATGGCATCCAATAATGAATCTGCAAAGATTGTTATAAATTACATTTAATTCGCAAGGTAAGGTCTTGGTTGTCCTTTGATCAATTAATTCACCAGAGTCTAGGATAGGAAGCAGCAGTTGGGTTACTACAATTTTTACATCTGTATAGTAATCCAATCTTAAAGTTAATAATTTTTCTAATAATGAATATGCTTGCCTAATGAAAATTCAGAATATGTCCTCAAACCCAGATATCTCAAACAATCAACGCTTTCAAGCATTGTTCCATCACTTACGTTCATTCATTTTCATTTTCATTTTTTACAAATGTCTAAAATCATGTTTTCACTTTGTCATTATGTGGTATTGTGTGTAGATGGGTAAGAAAAATAATCAATTTAATCAATTTTGAATTCAGTCTGTAACACAACAAAATGTGGAATAAATCAAGGGGTATGAATACTTTCTGAAGGCAATTTATGTGTCTACTTGATGCAGAAATTGAGATGAGGTCACATGGTAGGTAGATATTAGCATATTGTTTCTTATGAATGCACAGGTATTTATGTTTATTTGTCTTAGACCCAAACACAGATGTTTTCTTCAGCTGTGAAAGTATGAAGCGATACACTGAGACCTCTGCTACCAGTAATAGATTTCCCAACAGTGAGGTCTGTGACCTGTTGTTAAATGTGAACAAACACAGCACAATTGAGTCAAGACCATACATGTAAAACCTCTGGAAGATAGTGGCTGTACAGTAAATGCTGGAGTAGGATCTAGGAATCCCCATCGGTACAAGAGGTTCTACCTCTGGTTATACTCCATTCTTCCTAAGGACAGTCAGTCACTGACAGTCACTCAATTAGCCCATGTCAGCTAAATGCAAATCAAATCAAATTGTATTGGCCACATGCGCCGAATACAACAGGTGCAGACATTATAGTGAAACGCTTACTTACAGCCCTTAACCAACAGTGTATTTATTTTTAATAAAAAAGTAGAATAAACAACAAAAAAGTGTTGAGAAAAAAGAGCAGAAGTAAAATAAAATAACAGTAGGGAGGCTATATATACAGGGGGGTACCGGTGCTATATATACAGGGGGGTACTACCCTCTGTAGTGCCTTGCGGTCGGAGGCCAAGCAGTTGCCATACCAGGCGGTGATGCAACCAGTCAGGATGGTCTCGATGGTGCAGCTGTAGAATTTTTTGAGGATCTGAGGACCCATGCCAACTCTTTTCAGTCTCCTGAGGGGGAATAGGCTTTGTCGTGCCCTCTTCACGACTGTCTTGGTGTGTTTGGAACATGATAGTTCGTTGGTGATGTGGACACCAAGGAACTTGAAGCTCTCAACCTGGTCCACTACAGCCCCGTCGATGAGAATGGGGGCGTGCTCAGTCCTCTTTTTTTTCCTGTAGTCCACAATCATCTCCTTTGTCTTGGTCACGTTGAGGGAGAGGTTGTTATCCTGGCACCACACGGCCAGGTCTCTGACCTCCTCCCTATAGGCTGTCTCATCGTTGTCGGTGATCAGGCCTACCACTATTGTGTCGTCGGCAAACTTAATGATGGTGTTGGAGACGTGCCTGGCCATGCAGTCATGGGTGAACAGGGAGTACAGGAGGGGACTGAGCACGCACCCCTGAGGGGCCCCCGTGTTGAGGATCAGTGTGGCAGATGTGTTGTTACCTATCCTTACCACCTGGGGGCGGCCCGTCAGGAAGTCCAGGATCCAGTTGCAGAGGGAGGTGTTTAGTCCCAGGATCCTTAGCTTAGTGATGAGCTTTGAGGGCACTATGGTGTTGAATGCTGAGCTGTAGTCAATGAATAGCTTTCTCACGTAGGTGTTCCTCTTGTCCAGGTGGGAAAGGGCAGTGTGGAGTGCAATAGAGATTGCATCATCTGTGGATCTGTTGGGGCGATATGCAAATTGGAGTGGGTCTAGGATTTCTGGGATAATGGTGTTGATGTGAGCCATGACCAGCCTTTCAAAGCACTTCATGGCTACAGACGTCAGTGCTACGGGTCGGTAGTCATTTAGGCAGGTTATCTTAGAGTCCTTGGGCACAGGGACTATGGTGGTCTGCTTGAAACATGTTGGTATCACAGACTCAGTCAGGGACATGTTGAAATGTCAGTGAAGACACTTGCCAGTTGGTCAGCACATGCTCGGCCAACTGGCAAGTGTCTTCACTGACATTTTCAACATGTCCCTGACTGAGTCTGTAATACCAACATGTTTCAAGCATGTCAGCTAAATATTTTTAGATTGCTAGGTAATGTAGTTTAGCCAGCTATCATAACTTTGTAATAGCCCTAAAAATTACCAGATTACTGACCGGGCATTCAGGGTATGTGCTCAGGGGCCCTGACCTCCAGGGGGCCCACATAGATTTTTGTTATTTTGGGGGGGCCCACAAAAGGCTAGAGGCGGCACTGGATGGGTAACATTGATAACTCTGAGGATGGCACTTAGTTCAGCTCAACTGACTGCTATTTCTTCCCTCCAATGGTTCCCAATTACAAGAATCTTCTGAGAGAAACCATTTCAGAGTGCGTTCCTGGTCAAGCTGCCAAACCGTCTCACAATAGCCATAAAGCTGACTCATACAAACCAAATGGCTTTCTTCCAAGACATTCACATCGTGTTGTGAGCTTTTGCATTCGATATAATGCAAGATCTCCACTGTCTGACCTAATCTAAACCCTTCCTGTCAGTCAAACTTTGTGTCTACATCATGTTAGCCTTGGATGAGTTCATACACTATTTGTTACAGTACTGTTACTGGAGCGATCATTTGAGGTATGTTTTTACCAGTTGTTAATTACTGTTTTAACCATTGCCTGTACAATTTTTCTGCTTTATTGTCTAAACAATTCACAAAAATTGAAGTGAAAAAAATGCCTCTATGTTCATACCCGCAAAGGCACTTTTTATCTGTAGAACAAAAAATATTCATTCTTATTTAAGGTCTGTTCCTACAGCAAACAATTGTTAGATAATGGTTATTTAACAGTTTTGGCCTCATTTTGACTATCTCTTATTCATCGGGTGCTGACGTGCTGTGAAACAAACGAACACAATTCCCTCTACATTTGACGCTATCAGCAGGTTAAGAGCAAACAATCTCTACGCCAGAATTCTCTCTGAAAGCTGCAGGAATGGATCCTCTGGCATTTCTCCACATTTTTATTTGGCCGCTAATAAGCCACAGAGGCTGGGTGTCGTTCTCCTGCAGCAGTGGCCTCCACCAAACAAGACATCCAGGGCAGACGGGTTTTCTCAGGCTTTTTCCTGCCTCGGCTGGGTAAACACATTAAGGAGAGCTGGGAAGTAAAGGTTAGATACAGCCTTGTTGTGTCTGGCACCAGTGAAATATGTGGAGACCTATATTACCGACATGAATCTCCATCCAGCATGTTGATGGAAGCATCAACCTCTTTAAGATCAGACGAACATCAAGTTGGAGCTGGGATTGTCGATGGGTTTAGACGTGGTAGACCTCATCCAGCAAACTGTTCAATTGAGAAGTAATGCAGAATTGTTCCACTTCCTTTACCCAGCCCACAAATGCAATTTCACTGACCAGCCAGCCTTATGCTTGAGAGTGATCGTTCTTTGCTCAGAGACGTGGTGGTGGCAGACATTTGATGGGTGAACTGTTGCAACTCACTTGTTCCCTCTGCCATTTTCCCATGGTCTGTACATGGTCTCTCTGGGGTAAGGACTGGTTCATCAATATTGACACAGAGGTTTGCATAATTGTGTCTTACAATCACAATGTAACAAACCAGGTATTGGACCAAACTTTTTGAACCCGGCTTGTTGGAGGGATTCAAGATGCACCATTAACTCTTTAAGATGAATGCTTGTCATTAGCTTCAGAAGCTAAAAGAAGTCTCATGACCAAGGGAAATATGACGACAGAAGCACTGTGTACTACTGTTAGAATGTACCCATCCTTTGCCCTCCTCTCTGTAGTAACCCAAGTAGCTGTGTGATCCGAGTCATGGCACCCGGACAAGTTTTGAACATAGTCTGTTCGGTAGTATGTCTCGAGGGTGTTCGCCTGATTTTTGAGGGACACATATAGATACTAATTCACTTCACCGACTACCCAATATAGCGCAGAATTAATCTTTCATAGAATCTGGGTGAAACATTTCTTTTTTTATTCTCCAAATACATGTTTGAGGAAATGAATGGCTAAGCAATTAGAGGAAGAGAAAACTAAGAACATAACAGAAACTCACCCAGTTAGGCCTAATGGCACCACAAGGGATTCCCTCTGCCCATCTGAACAGTAGAAAGCACTAGAAGCATGATATCTCTCATAACGGGGTTGAAGGGGGCTGCTGCAAATATTATCACTTCTGAACGAGTGACAAAGGACATACATGTCTGTGGCTGCATTATTATCATGTTTATGTGGACAGTACAATTATACTCCTCTTGTCAAACGTGAATAATTAGAGATATAAACAGCTAGCCTGAATGACCATAACATCAGATCTGTCTCATTCTCGCGCTCTTTAATTAGGCTGGTCTGCACCACAACCTTCAAGAAGTCTCAGTTAGAATAAATATTATAGTACCAAACCCCAAACTTTAACATTTTGCCAATATATGACCACATATTATATGCCTTGTATGGGATTAACTACCAGTGGAATAATAACTGAATAACCCAAAAATAATGATAGTGCAGAGAATCCTAGCATGCAGAAAGGAAGACAAACTGTCACCGATCCACCACCACACCTGCAAAAATATGCAGCAAATGTTGTCTTTCATCTAGCAGATCGCTTGGACACATACCAATAGATTTACTATGTCGTTTCTAAATTAAACCTGCCCAGGAATTTGAATATCAAGCTCCCTGGTACTATGTATGAATTATGTTCACTTCCCAGCACATACACAAAGACAAAGATATAGACATACATACACATACCGTTTTTGACAAAAATTACACACAGAAGTTTTTATTAAAACAGACAGAAGAAAACAAATCCTATTGGTTTACAGCCAAGATGCAAAGGGTATGAACACATAGGCAGAATATCCTTTATTTTATTTATTTTTTAAAGTTCCATTAGTTGATATCATGAGGGTATTACTTGCTTGCCAGTTAGATCCTGGTACATTAATATGTCTTCATGGAATTCTATAGAAACCAACTGACAGTTACACAAACTAAAAAAAGTTCCTAAATCATTGGTGTGGGCAGTTTTTTTTGCAAGACTAATGCGACTGTTTTCCAATTTAGAGCGCTAAAAAGGTAAATGAGTGAATTTAGTTGAAAATAATTATCTTCAGCTAACTTACTGAGAGCTTCCAGTATATCTCACTGGTCATCCCCAAAGCCAACACCTCCTTTGGCCGCAATTCCTTCCAGTTCTCTGCTGCCAATGACTGGAACAAATTGCAAAAATCTCTGAAGCTGGAGACACTTATCTCCCTCACTAACTTTAAGCATCAGTTGCCAGAGCACCTTACCGATCACTGCACCTGTACACAGCCCATCTGAAATTAGCCCGCCCAACTACCTCATCCCTATATTGTTAATTATTTTGCTCATTTGTACCCCAGTATCTCTATTTGCACATCATCTCTTGCACATCTATCATTCCAGTGTTAATACTAATTGTAATTATTTTGCACTATAGCCTATTTTATTGCCTTACCTCCATAACTTGCTAAATTTGCACACTGTATATTATATGTATTTCTGTTGTATTTTTGACTTTGTTTTGTTTTACCCCATATGTAACTCTGTGTTGTTGTTTTTTATGGTTTACCTGGTTAAATAAAGGTGAAATAAAAATAAAAATAAATATCAGACATACTGTACATGTATGTGGTGGGAGGAATCTAACTTTTCTATTAAATCCTCTCTTCACCCCTGTCGAAACAAGATCCCACTGACTGTTTAGAAACATATGTGAGGAAGGGCACTCTGCTGAACAATAACCCTCAAATAACCCTCAAATGAAACTCTATTATCTGAAAATGTGAACATTCCAAACGCTAGGGAGGCTGCATCCATTCTGGTGCGCTTACCATCTCCCTGGATCTCATTCAGGGGTAGTGCTGTTCACTGCAAAGTCAATCAAAAGGAAAGAAGTGAACAAGCTGCCTTTCCTACCCATCTGAGCAAATGCAAATTACCTCCATCCCATGCATACTGCCAAAATAAGTTCAAAATATGTCGGAACTTTGAAGTTGAATGCTGCCGTCTCTGTGATTGGCAGTGAGTTGGCGGCCAGAGCAGGGAATTTGCTGTAATGCGCTCTCTATAATGCTCTCTTTGGATAGGCTTTTGTTTGGAAACAGGTGTTCGTGACCAAACATATATTATTAGGGTGTCATTTATCCCATTGGGAAAGCCTTGCTAAATATATCACTTGCACAGGTGGAGTGCAATAAGAGGGCCTAACTTGGAGATGACTGAATAGGGGACATGGGCGTTGGTGATAGGCGAACAGAGCTGGTGTGTTCTGTCACCGGTGGCAGTGCTTTCAGGCTCTGAGACAAGCTGTCTGTGACACTCAGGGAGACAAAGCCTTCAGATCCTCCCTGCACAGCACACCTCTCTCAGCATGACATGTTTACACGGAAAAACTAAAAGGAACACAAACACTTTGGAAACTTTTAATCCAATAAGCACCAAACTGAACTTCTTCTACTGAATGACAATTCATTTTATAAACAGTTTGTACTTTTTGAAGATTATACTGGGAAGGAAATGCCTTCCTTCTCATCATCAGCATGATCACAATCATCATCACTATTGTGCAATATTACTGTTTGTCCCTCTTGAGCCACCGTAGCTTCAACATAGACATAACACCTCCTCAAAATAGTCGGAACTAAATCCGTAGCTCCTTGTCCATCAGTCCGGATTGTATAATGCGTGGATATCTGTGTAGAAACTGTCTGAACCAAACATATTATCCAAACTGGCACCTATTACTCAGCTGTGGTAGATAGTGGTAGGTTACGCGATCTGTCTACAATAGCTGGAGCTTGGTGCCAGTTTGGAGAAAGCTTTGGTCCAGACGGTTTCTATACAGATATCCACACATGATATAATCTGGACAGACGGACAAGGAGTTACGGATTATAGACATGCCTTAAGTAACAGGATATTTGAAAACAAGAACCCCTTTAAAATTGTTAGCTGAATATTTTTTGGCCTCCGCACTGTAGCCACCTAGGATGCCAGACACTGATGTGCTGAATCCTATATAGGGCTACCTCAGCCTCTGACCTCTGAGATGTGTGTGGAGTTTTTAGATTGTAACCAGCACTTCTCTACGATGTTACTTACCTGAGGATGAGAACAGTACAATGCATGCTATTGTCCCATCAGGCTGTTTCTGTCATAGTTTACCCTGGCCACCTTATTCAAGAACAATAACAGACTCGTTGTTCACTGTCTGAGCTCACAAGTGACTGATTCTCTGCGCTAAGTCCTCCTATGTGTTGCTTTTGTGAATTTCATGTGTTTTATCCAGAGTTAATCCAGATAATTTAACGCGTTAGACTGAATGCTAATTTAATCGGTGTACCAAATGTTCGAGAAATACAGTAACTTTACATCACAAGGGGGCAGAATTTAAATGTGCTAAGAGCAAACTAATGATGTAAAAGTTTTGTTTTGTTTTGTTTTCCTTCTCCTTTGTGTTCTCGTCAGTATATTATTAAATCAGTGCGATATTTGTTGTTCCAATTGTTTCAACGCACATTCTGTTCTCACCCAATAACATTTACTCAAGGGAGCTCTCATAAAACAAACAAAAGTCAATACGACTCCACATCACAAACATATATACTGCGCCTGCCCCTACATTAATATGTCATGTATTGGATTAATTGCAGGGCCCACTGCACAAATGTTTTCGTCACGGATAAATAAGAGGGAAACATTTATCACAAATGCAGAGATGTAATACCTTCCATAAATGTTTGAGGTGGTGAGAAATGACTAATTCCTCATACGGAATGTTTGAGACAGTGAAAAATCGAGAGCTGGGGACTATAAGGTTATATCTGCAAAAAGAGGATTCTGAGAAAATTGGCTTTAAAGTTCTGAACGCTCATTGCTGACACCATTCAAACCAATCTTTATCTAGTATTATTTTGAACTTAACAACATGAATTGGGGTATTTAGAGTGCTATATAGGTAGAGAAGATTGAACAGAACAAGGCTATGTCAATAACTCAATTTTGACAAAAATGCAGATATAAGCGATAGTCCCAAGCTCTTGAAACACCTTCTTGAACCAACTGCAATTGAACATTATTGGATAATGATGATTCAGGATGAACCATATTTGAAAGAATAGTATGTCTTATGAGCAATTTAAAGATATTTAACATAATAGTCAAATGGAAAAAAATTTGGACAACCTCCAATAGATTGCAAAAATCTTGAACACTTGAGAAAGTGGTCTTGTTTCTCAAATACCCTCCCCACTTTTGCCATTAATTTGTGTACAGTCAGAGAAATTATCGTAAACCAACTGCTAATGCAGCTTTAAACACTGTTTTCACTTCCCATACCTCATTGGAATGTACTTTGATTGCACTCACATACCTATCATTCTCAATCATTTGGTATGCCTATCAAGAAGACACATTTCACAATAATGGTGCTTTGTCTCTGTAGAGATGTGTTTCCAAATGCATTGAGCACAGAAGATGCATATGCTTGTTTAACAATTGCAGAGTATTTCACATGAAAGTGACTGATTGCTTAAAGTTAGGGCCCAGGGGCACAGCTTTCATGATGCACAGTAACTGATGGTAACAGATTGTGTTTTCGGGGACATATACAAAGTGGTCATGCAGGGCCCCTCTAGCTATAGTGTCTACAGAAGGTGTGATTGATGGAGCAAACCCTAAGAGGTAGTGACAGCGTCAAGTCAGGCAGTGACAGTGTCAAGTCAGGAACAAAGCTTCCAACTCACCCACCACCTGAACCAACTCAGACAACAACACGTGTACAGGGATATGTGTACAGAACACTCTCTTCCTAGTCTGGGTACCAGTCATTTTAGCAAACATTCCAGTCCTTGCCACTCCTGTCATTTAACAGACTGGCCTTTCGGCAATCTCAACGTTCAATATGCAGCCGGATTTACGGCGCAGTTGCTGATTGGTGGTTGGAAACAACATTATTTTCCATGACAATGTTGTTTACCCCGCCTGTGGGGAAAACAACCTGTGGTTACCTTGGTTACTAAATTGGCTCACAGAAAATGCAATTTTCTTGTTGTCTGCTTGTTTTATTCAATTACAAAACTACATTTAAGAAAATTACAACATGTCTAAAGATTACTTTTCAACATTGTCTGCTTCCAAGCATTCTCACTACTTAGAAAAACGTAATATTGTAGGGCTTCCTTCGTGCCCTTTTTCATGACAGCACTAACTTTAGCCATGTGAGTGAGAACTAGCTAGCTACCAACCAGAGCATTAAGCTAGTCAAAACCAACAACACAAACAAACGGACTATAAAGCTACAAGTAGTGAGTGGAGTTATAGATGGACTATACTAAACAAGTTAAATGTCTTACCTGTGATTAAATGTTTCCACACACATAGCTACGTGTAGCCTAGTTGGACACCGTGTCCCCACAATTGCCCACTCTTCCACACCAAATAGCCTGAAGCCACAAGGCTCTTCTCGAAGGCTATATTTCCCTACATGGGAGCATTGCAAACCATAGGTCAGGATTTTTGACCTGGTTACATGTACATTGGACAACACAGCAGGTTTTCTGCATGTTTTGTTTTTTCATATAACAAAAAATATATGACAAAGTTGGCTCTTTACAATGGGGGTCAACGGGAAAGTATGTTTGTTTTCTCCAATTTGTGGGCGTGGTCAAGGGAAATTCCTTCTTATGACATGAATACCGACTTGGAGTATATAGAATTTACATTTTAAGAACAACAACAAACAATACCGTTACGACCTGCTGCGGTCATTACCCTTGTCCAAATCAAATTCAAATCAAATTCCCTTGTCTGAAAGCAGTGTCAATGCAAGATCATGTTGTTCAAAGTGGCTAGAGAGGACTCCATAATGAGACAGAGAAATAATGATATGGAAAATATTAGCCTACAAGATTAAATCGAGCTACGTTTGCATTAGTTGCATCCCATTAATGAGAGGAAAGAAACGCAAAACTGGCACCTTCCGTCATTCCTCGCACATATGCTGATCATCATGACTTGCTTAAATGTTTATGACTTTGTTATGCTCATTTCAGTTACATTATTTGTCCATCCTCTCCTATTAAGAGATGAAGTCCAGACAGGCTACTTTAGGAAACTTTCTGAATGGACATAGAGCGAATTAGCAAACTCACTAAAAGGACCCATTAATCAAAGCCCCCGCTGCTCTTCAGACACACACTAATCACATTTCTCCTTTCCTAAAAACATATTCAAAACCTAAGCTCACCTTCAAATCTTGGCTGTAGTCCATCTTGGCTGTAGTCCATGTACCGAATCTAAGTAAATTGAACTTGCCAAAATTATATAACTACTCCTGTCTATACAAAAATTAAATAAAATCCTTCAAAACACGACACCAGAGAGCATTATATAGCCACAGGGGGCCATTAGCTTTTTCTTTATTTATAGCTGTGTAATTCAAACACATTATTTTTTTTTTTTTAGGCGTGAAGATTTCAACATGTCAAGATGATACAAGGCTAAAATTAGCTCAGTGGGGAATTGGGGATTCCCTGCTTTTTGATCAGTTGCCCACTTCAAAAGCCAGGGTTTCATTAAATAGGCCTAGGCACTATACTGTTTTATGCACATTTAATTAAACTTCAATTCAATGGCACAAAACATGTCAGTCTTTTTTTTTTTTCGGGGGGTGGGGGGGGGGGGGTCTTCAATAGCACAGGTGGTGGTCGCCTGAATTCACTGTAGTAGGCTAGGCCTAATATATAGGCTAGCATACGAATGGTGGATTCATAGCCCAGCCTATGAATTAACTTATAACTTAACCTTCTCTGTCTTAACTTTTCCCTTCTTGCAGAATTCATGCATCTCCACTCTCTTCCTTCTAGCTACCGAAAAAGCAGCCTAGCCCAATGTGTGTCCCAGAAGTAGCAATATAGTTTGGTCACTTATTTTGAGCAATAAAAAAGAAATTATATATATATATATATATATATATATATATATATATATATATATATATATATATATATCATATATACAGTGAGGGAAATAACTATTTGACCCCTCTGCAAAATCTGACTTAGTACTTGGTGGCAAAACCCTTGTTGGCAATCACAGAGGTCAGACGTTTCTTGTAGTTGGCTACCAGGTTTGCACACATCTCAGGAGGGATATTGTCCCACTCCTCTTTGCAGATCTTCTCCAAGTCATTAAGGTTTCGAGGCTGACGTTTGGCAACTCGAACCTTTAGCTCACGCCACAGATTTTCTATGGGATTAAGGTCTGGAGACTGGCTAGGCCACTCCAGGACCTTAATGTGCTTCTTCTTGAGCCACTCCTTTGTTGCCTTGGCCGTGTGTTTTGGGTCATTGTCATGCTGGAATATCCATCCACAACCTATTTTCAATGCCCTGGCTGAGGGAAGGAGGTTCTCACACAAGATTTGACGGTACATGGCCCCGTCTATCATCCCTTTGATGCGGTGAAGTTGTCCTGTCCCCTTAGCAGAAAAACACCCCCAAAGCATAATGTTTCCACCTCCATTTTTGACGATGGGGATGGTGTTCTTGGGGTCATAGGCAGCATTCCTCCTCCTCCAAACACGGAAAGTTGAGTTGATGCCAAAGAGCTCCATTTTGGTCTCATCTGACCACAACACTTTCACCCAGTTCTCCTCTGAATCATTCAGATATTCATTGGCAAACTTCAGACGGGCATGTATATGTGCTTTCTTGAGCAGGGGGACCTTGCGGGTGCTGCAGGATTTCAGTCCTTCACGGCATAGTGTGTTACCAATTATTTTCTTGGGACTATGGTCCCAGCTGCTTTGAGATCATTGACAAGATCCTCCCGAGTAGTTCTGGGCTGATTCCTCACTGTTCTCATGATCATTGCAACTCCACGAGGTGAGATCTTGCATGGAGCCCCAGACCGAGGGAGATTGACAGTTCTTTTGTGTTTCTTCCATTTGCGAATAATCACACCAACTGTTGTCACCTTCTCACCAAGCTGCTTGGCAATGGTCTTGTAGCCCATTCCAGCCTTGTGTAGGTCTACAATCTTGTCCCTGACATCCTTGGAGAGCTCTTTTGTCTTGGCCATGGTGGAGAGTTTGGAACCTGATTGATTGATTGCTTCTGTGGACAGATGTCTTTTATACAGGTAACAAGCTAAGATTAGGAGCACTCCCTTTAAGAGTGTGCTCCTAATCTCAGCTCGTTACCTGTATAAAAGAAACCTGGGAGCCAGAAATCTTTCTGATTGAGAGGGGGTCAAATACTTATTTCCCTCATTAAAATGCTAATCAATTTATAACATTTTTGACATGCGTTTTTCTGGATTTTTTTGTTGTTATTCTGTCTCTCACTGTTCAAATAAACCTACCATTACAATTATAGACTGATCATTTCTTTGTCAGTGGGCAAACATACAAAATCAGCAGGGGATCAATTACTTTTTTCCCTCACTGTATATATATCATATATCATACATATTACATATATATATATATATATATATATATATATATATATATATATATATATATACACACCTAGTGTACAAAACACACTATCCATGACATAGACTGACCAGGTGAATCCAGGTGAAAGCTATGATCCATTATTGATGTCACTTGTTAAATCCTCGTCGATCAATGTAGATGAAGGGGGGAGATAGGTTAAAGAAGGATTTTTAAACCTTGAGACAATTGAGACATGGGTTGTGTATGTGTGCCATTCAAAAAAGTTAAGTGCCTTTTGAATGGGTGTGGTACTAGATGCCAGAACTACAACTGTGGGAAGCATTGGAGTCAACATGGGACAGCATCCCTGTGGAACACTTACGACACCTTGTAGAGTCCATTCCTGATCGAATTGAGGCTGTTCTGAGGGCAAAAGGGGGGGGTGCAACTCAATATTAGGAAGGTGTTCCTAATGTTTGGTATACTCAGTGTGTATATATATATATATATATATATAGGGGAAAGAAGCACCCTGCTCTTGCTTGCTGGGTATTAAATAGGCTACAGCGTTCATAATGAACTGGCGGGGAAGTTTGAATGGCCAGAGCTTCTCTGGTGTGATGTGATCACATTGGCTGGTGGTAAAAATGCAGTTAACGGGAATCCTCTGTTCTCCCTGTGCCATATATTTATGTTTACAATGTCATTTTTACATCAATGCCCAATGTTAGAATGTTTCCAATCAAATGTATGAATTAAGTTTTCCTATCAGTCTAATTTGCATAAATATTGTGATTTGAAGATAGCTGTGAGGGTTATCAAATCAGGATCATTAATGATCTCCTCGAGCTCATTAATGATATAATGTTCATATTTGAAGATTGGTGTAAGGCCATGTCTATTTGGCAAATGGCAGGAGTGGCAAGGAGTGTAATGGAATAGCTGAACAGAGGCAACTCTCTTCCAGGCAACTCTCTTCAATGTGTGTGAGCACAACTGAACCATGTTCATATTCAATCAACCACACACATTGGGTTGATACAGACCTAAAAGGTCTAAACCTTAATACTTGAAACCACTATACATTGTGAGGCTCTATTTTTTGTGGAAATATCTGAGGCAATATCAAATCCCCAACTGAAAAACACAAAGCCCAGTCAGAATTGTCTGTGGACATACAAAAGTGTTATTGGATTTGCTTCAATCACTTAACCATCGGGCTGTAAAGTTGAGAAATCAATAGTAAAGGAAAATAATGGTTAAGCTCACCATTCAACCAGTCCTCTTGTCAAGCATAAATCAATCCACTGTACTGACCATAATAATCCTCTCCACTGTAAAACCAAACTATTAGATCAAACTATTTCAGGGACCATTAGCTACCATCATATATGGACTTTGGTTTGATCAAGGGAAATCAGATGTACACCAGTCAACCATTTAACTGACATTCAGGATGTGCACTTTGACCTACTACCCCGTCAACATCCAAACTAAACTAGTCTTCCCATGTAATAGGCTTATTGACATGTTTCCTCAGGACCATTAAACAAGTCTGAGGTCAAACAGTACCCAATCATTGGATCACCGCATGCAATTCCAAATCCATATTTCATATTCAGTACCTTACATCAAGCTGAATGATGGTGTGTCACTGAACTGGAACAGGCATGGCGATATCCCTCTATGCACTGAAGGGAAAGTTTGGGCACTATTATAGTGGATTAAAGCCCTAAGATAAAAATAAGTGTTATTTTTACTGGCACTATATATTTCATGGACATCAGACATGACTAAAGTAAAAAGAAAATACATCTAACCCCCAAAAAAGTATGTTGTTTTGGCATCTAGGAAAAGAAAAGGGTTTGTTGCATTAAGCCCATCTTCAAATGCTTCTGGGAAAAACCTGTAAAAAGAAAAAAGACGCAAAAGGAAGATTCCTCTCAAATGCCCACATGCTGAGAACTTGAAATAGGCTTGTGGGGACAAATGTGCATGTGTAGGACATTTTAATTCTGCTTTTACAATATGTGGTCCACTGTTAAAATGCTAAGCAGTCGAGCAAGTAACAGCTGCACAAATTATACATTATACTTTATATTTAGTATAATGGGATTTGGTGACACAAATGGCCATTTGCAGTGCTTTATTTCCCACTGGGCCAAACTGGTTGAATCAACATTGTTTCAATGCAATTTTTCAATGTATTGTGACGTGGACTCTATGTGGAAAAAACATTGGATTTGATAAAAAGTAATTAACGTAAACTGTTGTTTTGGGAGTGAAATTTCATCAACTGGATTATGTCATCATGGTAACCAATTTCTTTTACATTTTACATTTACGTCATTTAGCAGATAATCTTATCCAGAGCGACTTACACATTTTCAACATAGACAAACCTTGTATAAAATATGTTGAATTTCTACCTTTGATACAATGTCAGATCTTCAACGTTGTATCCATTTACATTTACATAATTTAGCAGACGCTGTTATCCAGAGCGACTTAGAAATTGGTGCATTCAACTTATGATAGCCAGTGGGACAACCACTTTTTTTTTATGGGAGGGGGGTGGGGGAGGGGAGGGGGGTGGGGGAGGGGGGGGGGGTGGGGGGGTAGAAGGATTACTTTAAACTATTCCAGGTATTCCTTAAAGAGATATATCCACAATCAGAAGAAAAAAACAATAGGCTCGGCAGCACCTCCCTCTGGAAAATCTACGACTATACATTTGGTCTCCCATCCAGGGTTTTAACCAAGCCCTGCTTAACCTTGATATTGATATTTGTCACTGACTACTACCAATGTGCTACCATGAGAATGGTTTTTGAGATATGGCTAAATAACTAAATAGATTCACTGTTGTTATCAAAGTCATTCCAAAGGGTAGGTTTAACAGAGCTAATTAAATGTAACCATACTTTAGAAGTCATATATCATCAATGATACTAGACCTATATAACATTTGCGAAGTCATCAACAGCTATTGTTTTAAATTCAACCCAGTGTTCAACTAAAAATAGACTTAAAATAGACAATCATATAGGCCTAGGGGTTTCAAGCTTTGGTTGATTTAAAATGTGATCTTTAAGTTAATAATGAATATGTTGGATTCACGTCTCCATCTCAATCCAAAAATCGTGGTTAAAGAATAGGACTAAATCAAATCAAACTTTAAATGCACTTTAAATAAAGTTTGATTTGATATAGTCCTATTCCTTAACTTCCTATTCCTTAACTTAGATTTTTGGTTGAGATGGAGACGTGAATCCAACATATTAATTATTACTTTGTAGACAAGCTGAATATTTAATTGTGTTTGGTTGTCAAAGCAACCAAATATCATTTGAAGGAGATATTCTGCTTGGATAGTTCCAGAGCCATGCATTTAGAGAGTTGGGCCAATATATGCTATAAAGAGGTCAATGGAACTTGACCAAAACAATGGAAATGCGGGGAAAGATGGCTAATTTTAACCCCCAGCAAAATTAGCATACATTTAGGCTAATGTTTATGTGTATTTCACACTATTATGAGGTAAAAATCGGAGTATAATGCTTGTATGTCATTGTCACCAATCAACTGCATTACAGTTAAAAACGACTTTGTCTACCACCACCAATTTCTCTATGCTACCAGCTTATACGAACAGGAGTTAGCATTTAGCAGTCACTTCTTCTAAACCTGAAAAGGGACTACTTCTAAATGTTATGTAGTGAAAACAGCTAAATATATCCAAATCAGACTTTAGAAACCACATCATGGGCTTGTTACAATACATCAATCATGATGGATTTGACGAATATCCACTTTGTTATATCAGATTTGTTGAATATGCACCAATCCTGCATTCTTCTTCTTTCCCCCATGGTTTGTGTTCCATTGACCTCTTTACAGCATCTATGTGGTTTCTGCATTATGATGCATATACATGACACTTCAACATTCCATGGCAGCCATTAACATAACATGGGAATATTTAAACAATGCTATGTAACTGAATGTCTAGACTGAGCATTATGATGCATTTACATTACACTACAACATTCTATGGCAGCCATGATAGCTCCCCATTAACATTACATGGGGAATATTTCAATAATGCTATGTAACTGATCATCTAGAATTAGAACAATATGAACAATTCTAAAAGTTGGCCTAACTCTAAATATATGGCTCTGGATAGTTCCATCTGTGCCACTGACTTAGTCTGGCTTTAATTCCAGTTTGTCTACAAATGAATAATTTATATGTTGGATTCACGTCTCTATCTCAACCCCAAATCTAAGTTAACAATTAGCACTAAATTAAATCAAACTTTAAATGCACTTCAAATAAAGTTTGTTTTGATTTATTCCTATTCTTTAATTTAGATTTATTAAATTAAAGCCAGACTAAATCAGTGGCACAAAATATACATCTCCTTCAAATGTTGATATTTGCTTGCGTTGACAACTAAACACAATTCAATATCACTTTTGCAATACAGTAAATAGCCTATTAACTTGTCGAAAAGTTAACAAATTATACGTTGGATTCACATCTCCAACTAAACTAAACATGTAAGTTAAAGAATAAGATTAAGCCAGTGGCTCAGATGAAACTATCCAAGCTTTAGATACATCTCCTATAAATATAGATATTTGGTTGCGTTGTCAACCAAACACAATTCAATATTACTTTTGTAATACAAAAGTTAAGGCTATCTTATAAACTATTGTAACAGTATTTATTCACGTCCACGTTTTGAGGTTAGCCTACTGTAACTATAAATGTCTTATTTAATCAAAGAAAGTGTGCATGTTCAACATAGCATGCAAAGGTCGCAGGTCTGTTGAGATCTTCACAAATGCTATAATATTCTGCGCAGAATCTCAAATAGCATCAATCACTTGCACTATGTACTTTTAATGTAATCCTAACTGCTATCCAGGTCATTTGGTTCTGCTATTAGAGCACAGTGATAACACATGAAAATATCTGACATTGTATTCTCATTTGAACTTTGTTGTGCTTTTAAATTGTTGAAAGCGCAGTGGTAACACATTTACAATGGGGAGAACAAGTATTTGATACACTGCCGATTTTGCAGGTTTTCCTACTTACAAGCATGTAGAGGTCTGTAATTTTTATCATAGGTACACTTCAACTGTGAGGGACGGAATCTAAAACAAAAATCCAGAAAATCACATTGTATGATTTTTAAATAATTAATTTGCATTTTAGTGCATGACATAAGTATTTGATCACCTACCAACCAGTAAGAATTCCGGCTCTCACAGACCTGTTAGTTTTTCTTTAAGAAGCCCTCCTGTTCTCCACTCATTACCTGTATTAACTGCACCTGTTTGAACTCGTTACCTGTATAAAAGACACCTGTCCACACACTCAATCAAACAGACTCCAACCTCTCCACAATGGCCAAGACCAGAGAGCTGTGTAAGGACATCAGGGATAAAATTGTAGACCTGCACAAGGCTGGGATGGGCTACAGGACAATAGGCAAGCAGCTTGGTGAGAATGCAACAACTGTTGGAAGAATTTCAAGATGACGGTCAATCACCCTCGGTCTGGGGCTCCTTGCAAGATCTCACCTCGTGGGGCATCAATGATCATGAGGAAGGTGAGGGATCAGCCCAGAACTACACGGCAGGACCTGGTCAATGACCTGAAGAGAGCTGGGACCACAGTCTCAAAGAAAACTATTAGTAACACACTACGCCGTCATGGATTAAAATCCTGCAGCGCACGCAAGGTCCCCCTGCTCAAGCCAGCGCATGTCCAGGCCTGTCTGAAGTTTGCAAATGACCATCTGGATGATCCAGAGGAGGAATGGGAGAAGGTCATGTGGTCTGATGAGACAAAAATAGAGCTTTTTGGTCTAAACTCCACTCGCCGTGTTTGGAGGAAGAAGAAGGATGAGTACAACCCCAAGAACACCATCCCAACCGTGAAGCATGGAGGTGGAAACATCATTCTTTGGGGATGCTTTTCTGCAAAGGGGACAGGACGACTGCACCGTATTGAGGGGAGGATGGATGGGGCCATGTATCGCGAGATCTTGGCCAACAACCTCCTTCCCTCAGTAAGAGCATTGAAGATGGGTCGTGGCTGGGTCTTCCAGCATGACAACGACCCGAAACACAGAGCCAGGGCAACTAAGGAGTGGCTCCGTAAGAAGCATCTCAAGGTCCTGGAGTGGCCTAGCCAGTCTCCAGACCTGAACCCAATAGAAAATCTTTGGAGGGAGCTGAAAGTCCGTATTGCCCAGCGACAGCCCCGAAACCTGAAGGATCTGGAGAAGGTCTGTATGGAGGAGTGGGCCAAAATCCCTGCTGCAGTGTGTGCAAACCTGGTCAAGACCTACAGGAAACGTATGATCTCTGTAATAGCAAACAAAGGTTTCTGTACCAAATATTAAGTTCTGCTTTTCTGATGTATCAAATACTTATGTCATGCAATAAAATGCAAATTAATTACTTAGAAATCATACAATGTGATTTTCTGGATTTTTGTTTTAGATTCCATCTCTCACAGTTGAAGTGTACCTATGATAAAAATTACAGACATCTACATGCTTTGTAAGTAGGAAAACCTGTAAAATTGGAAGTGTATCAAATACTTGTTCTCCCCACTGTAGATGACAACTAAACCAGAAATCTGACATAATTTTTCCATTGGAATTGGGTTGTGCTTTTAGATGGTTGAAAGCATAATGCCGTCACATTAGGAATTCAACAAACTTTTGGTAGTCTTTTTGAGTGGGTGAATTAAGGTTGAAATCTCATTGATCAACTCCTCAACCAAATATTACCCACATTTCCATTTTGAAATGACGTGGTGTGCCCAGTGGGTTGCCTCTTCAATTTGCTATGAACTGCTAGAGGTTAGAGGCAAATGTACTATGTGTATTTACGTAATTGATGACTTGAATGATGCCCAGAATTCTCTGTTTTGTCCTGCGAGGGAAATATGATCCAAAGTGAGTAAATCTGAACTCTGTTTTAGAAGAGACGGATGACTAAACAAAGAGGCAGCTGGATTTTACAATGAAGGCTGGCCCTTGTGCAACAGTGAATTGATTGTTTTCTGGAGCTTTGCTACATTTCCTTTGAACTGAACTGGCTCCCACTGTGTATTCCTGAAGTCAGACTGGATACATTATAGGTCATTTGGAAAATAATTGTTCTTCAGGCTGCTCCTCTGTCCTAGGATGTTTTGGGTTTGGTCAAAATATCAGCGTGATTAGGCGCAGTAAAGTGGTATGGTTTTGACTGATTGATTAAATTATCTCCTTTGCATTTGATTAAAGAATAATTAAATGGAGGGCTAGCACAAGTAGGGCAGAGTTAATCGGTGTGTCAACTGTCTCTCACTCTGTCAATGGGAGTTCACCCAAATTACAAAATGACATATTAGTTTCCTTACCCTGTAAGCAGTCTAAGGACAGTGTATGACAGCAATCCATCCTTTGGTTTAGTTTTCCTGGCACTGTTTCCATATGCTAACGTTTTAGCATTTGTAGCACAAATCCCTTGTTCAAATCATGTTCAAATAATCTATAAGTGACTTTGTTGAGCTTCACAATCATTTTTAGATACGTTCGGATGATTTGGACATGATTTGTGAAAAATGCTAATATCAGTCCCATGTCTTGAATGGGATTTGTGCCAGGGAAACGTTTGCATGTGGAAACGGTGCCAAGGAAACTTAACCAAATCATGGATTGCTGTCATACCTTGTCCATAGACTGCTTACAAGGTAAGGAAACCAATGTATAATTTTGTAATTTGGGTGAACTATCCCTTTATAAAATCTCAGCAAGCTGCTACAGAACACAAAGATGCATGCACACACACACACACACTGATGGGGCAGAGCAAATCCAGCAGTAACAAAGAGGTATAGATATAGCATTTACAGTTCTACAGCTGAAAGACAGTATAGTTATATTTGTGTGTATTCCTATCGAATGACTATAACATAGGCCACATTGCATGATAATACAGGTTCAGGGTGATGTTTATCGGTCTGCATCGTTACATTGGTCTCCCAAGGCTCACAGCCCTCATGTCATTTTATGGTGATTGTTGCCCACTAACAAAAGAAGAGCCGGTAATGACTAATAACAGGTTATTTAGAAAGCTAATTGATATTTCACACTAATTCCAAGCTGGCTGTGCAAACCTCATTTATCAATCCTTGAATTAAACACTGATTTGCATGTAATTTCACCCAGTAGCTGGTGTTTCATTCTTGTCTGTGTGTTGTGCAGTCAGTCTATTGGCATGGCAATGTCTAGCCTAATAACGGAGCTCTCTCTCTCTCTCCCAGGGTGGTAACAGCACGGGGTCCTCTGCATACTGAGAAATCTAGGACAAAGTGGAAGACAGAGGGGATCCACTGCAATAGTTTGCACTCCCAGCCAGTCGTCATATTTGAATTTAACATACTTGTTGTTGTTGATGACAAACCTAGGGTTTAGATAGGATTATTGGTGATAATGCCATGGGTATGTGACTGATTATACAACATAGTGACAAAAACAAGCTGTGTAACTTTTCATCAGTGACAGGTTCCAATAAAGATTGCATGATGATCCCATTCAAATATCCCAACTGATGTTACAGTGCCATGCAAAAGTATTCATCCCCCTTGGCGTTGTTCCTATTTTGTTGCATTACAACCTGTAATTTAAATTGATTTTTATTTGGATTTAATGCAATGGACATACACAAAATAGTCCAAATTGGTGAAGTGAAATGAAAAAAATAACTTTTTTCAAAGAATTCAAAAAAATAAATAATGGAAAAGTGGTGCATGCATATGTATTCACCCCCTTTGCTATGAAGCCCCTAAATAAGATCTGGTGCAACCAATTACCCTCAGAAGTCACATAATTAGTTAAATAAAGTGTATATATACACCTGTTCTGAAAGGCCGCAGAGTCTGCAACACCACTAAGCAAGGAGCACCACCAAGCAAGCGGCACCATGCAGACCAAGGAGCTCTCCAAACAGGTCAGGAACAAAGTTGTGGAGAAGTACAGATCAGGGTTGGGTTATAAAAAAATATCAGAAACTTTGAACATCCCACGGAGCACCGTTAAATCCATTATTAAAAAATGGAAAGAATATGGCACCACAACAAACCTGCCAAGAGAGGGCCGCCCACCAAAACTCACGGACCAGGCAAGGAGGGCATTAATCAGAGAGGCAACAAAGAGACCAAAGATAACCCTGAAGGAGCTGCAAAGCTACACTGCGGAGATTGGAGTATCTGTCCATAGGGCCACTTTAAGCCGTACACTCCACAGAGCTGGGCTTTACGTAAGAGTGGCCAGAAAAAAAGCCATTGCTTAAAGAAAAAAATAAGCAAACACGTTTGGTGTTCGCCAAAAGGCATGTGGGAGACTCCCCAAACATATGGAAGAAGGTACTATGGTCAGATGAGACTAAAATTGAGCTTTTTGGCCATCAAGGAAAACGCTATGTCTGGCACAAACCCAACACCTCTCATCACCCCAAGAACACCATCCCCACAGTGAAGCATGGTGGTGGCAGCATCATGCTGTTTTGATATTTTTCATCGGCAGGGACTGGGAAACTGGTCAGAATTGAAGGAATGATGGATGGCGCTAAATACAGGGAAATTATTGAGGGAAACCTGTTTCAGTCTTCAAGAGATTTGAGACTGGGACAGAGGTTCACCTTCCAGCAGGACAATGACCCTAAGCATACTGCTAAAGCAACACTTGAGTGGTTTAAGGGGAAACATTTAAATGTCTTGGAATATCCTAGTCAAAGCCCAGACCTCAATCCAATTGAACATCTGTGGTATGACTTAAAGATTGCTGTACACCAGCGGAACCCATTCAACTTGAAGGAGCTGGAGCAGTTTTCCCTTGAAGAATGGGCAAAAATCCCAGTGGCTAGATGTGCCAAGCTTATAGAGACATACCCCAAGAGACTTGCAGCTGTAATTGCTGCAAAAGGTGGCTCTACAAAGTATTGACTTTAGGGGGGTGAATAGTTATGCACGCTCAAGTTTTCTGTTTTTTTGTCTTATTTCTTGTTTGTTTCACAATAAAAAATATTTTGCATCTTCAAAGTGGTAGGCATGTTGTGTAAATCAAATGATATTAACCCCCAATTCCAGGTTGTAAGGCAACTGTGGTGGCCGAACATGCTGCAATGACAAGGAATCCGCTGACACTGTACTTGATTATAACTTTTATTACATCATAGATTACAGCATCAATTTACAGACTTCTGCAGAGTCTGGAGAGCCACGAAACCCAATCTCAAATACACTGCTCAAAAAAATAAAGGGAACACTTAAACAACACAATGTAACTCCAAGTCAATCACACTTCTGTGAAATCAAACTGTCCACTTAGGAAGCAACACTGATTGACAATAAATGTCACATGCTGTTGTGCAAATGGAATAGACAACAGGTGGAAATTATAGGCAATTAGCAAGACACCCCCAATAAAGAAATGGTTCTGCAGGTGGTGACCACAGACCACTTCTCAGTTCCTATGATTCCTGGCTGATGTTTTGGTCATTTTTGAATGCTGGCGGTGCTTTCACTCTAGTGGTAGCATGAGACGGAGTCTACAACCCACACAAGTGGCTCAGGTAGTGCAGCTCATCCAGGATGGCACATCAATGCGAGCTGTGGCAAGAAGGTTTGCTGTGTCCGTCAGCGTAGTGTCCAGAGCATGGAGGCGCTACCAGGAGACAGGCCAGTACATCAGGAGACGTGGAGGAGGCCGTAGGAGGGCAACAACCCAGCAGCAGGACTGCTACCTCCACCTTTGTGCAAGGAGGAGCAGGAGGAGCACTGCCAGAGCCCTGCAAAATGACCTTCATTAGGCCACAAATGTGCATGTGTCTGCTCAAACGGTCAGAAACAGACTCCATGAGGGTGGTATGAGGGCCCGACGTCCACAGGTGGGGGTTGTGCTTACAGCCCAACACCGTGCAGGACGTTTGGCATTTGCCAGAGAACACCAAGATTGGCAAATTCGCCACTGGCGCCCTGTGCTCTTCACAGATGAAAGCAGGTTCACACTGAGCACGTGACAGACGTGACAGAGTCTGGAGACGCCGTGGAGAACGTTCTGCTGCCTGCAACATCCTCCAGCATGACCGGTTTGGCGGTGGGTCAGTCATGGTGTGGGGTGGCATTTCTTTGGGGGGCCGCACAGCCCTCCATGTGCTCGCCAGAGGTAGCCTGACTGCCATTAGGTACCGAGATGAGATCCTCAGACCCCTTGTGAGACCATATGCTGGTGCGGTTGGCCCTGGGTTCCTCCTAATGCAAGACAATGCTAGACCTCATGTGGCTGGAGTGTGTCAGCAGTTCCTGCAAGAGGAAGGCATTGATGCTATGGACTGGCCCGCCCGTTCCCCAGACCTGAATCCAATTGAGCACATCTGGGACATCATGTCTCGCTCCATCCACCAACGCCACGTTGCACCACAGACTGTCCAGGAGTTGGAGGATGCTTTAGTCTAGGTCTGGGAGGAGATCCCTCAGGAGACCATCCGCCACCTCATCAGGAGCATGCCCAGGCGTTGTAGGGAGTTCATACAGGCACGTGGAGGCCACACACACTACTGAGCCTCATTTTGACTTGTTTTAAGGACATTACATCAAAGTTGGATCAGCCTGTAGTGTGGTTTTCCACTTTAATTTTGAGGGTGACTCCAAATCCAGACCTCCATGGGTTGATAAATTTGATTTCCATTGATAATTTTTGTGTTATTTTGTTGTCAGCACATTCATCTATGTAAAAAAAAAAAGTATTTAATAAGATTATTTAATTCATTCAGATCTAGGATGTGTTATTTTAGTGTTCCCTTAATTTTTTTGAGCAGTGTATGATATCTCTCGTCTCTTTGTTCAAACATGGTATACATCTTATGTAACACAAAATGTCGTGTTTTGAATAGACCAATCCCTGGCCTCCACTGTTTTAGGGGGCCCCTATAGTAACACTTTCCAGATGTTTCAGCACAGCAGAGCAAAGTTCATTTAACCAACAATATGAAAACCTCAGCCAAAGCTATAAATGTTCAGATACTACACAACAAAATAGGAAAAATGCCATGGGGGGTGAATACTTTCGCAAGCAACTGTATTTCCTAATACAGATGTATACATCTTCTCAAGTGGCTCCTCCAATCCCTGTCGTTGCAAAATGATATTGTGTGTCTTAACCAGCAATTCACAATATAATTCATTGTCTAAAGAAATTCCAATCAATAAGAATCAATTGTGAGACAGTAAATGAAAATGGCTCAGGGACAGTCATATTATATGGGCTTGAGTGAGATGAAATCTGGAAAATTATCCCAAAACCACGCAGTAGCCAGACACCTCAGTAATGGGGGTTAAAGCATAATCTCCACTATAACAGGTCTGTCTTCCTCTTTTCTTCACTTGTCCTAACCTTCACAGCACATTGGTTTGCTCTTTATACTGAGAAGCTTCAATTGCTTTCAATTAAGTACTGCAGTGTGTAGGCTGTAGCCCTGGGCCCCAGATGATGGAGTGATACAAAAAAAAAGACTTGTGCATACTGTACCTAGCAGGAAAGGTGGTCTGATATAATGGAGACTTCGCTGAAAGTTGAATTGTATACCTATGTTATGTAAGTGATGTGAGTTATGCAAAACAATGGATAGTTATATTTAATCGCCACTAGCGGCAGGTAGCCTAGCGGTTAAGCGCTTTGGGCCAGTAACCAATAGGTCGCTGGTTTGAATCCCCGACTAGGTGAAAAATCTGTCTGTGCCCTTGAGCAAGGCACTTAACCCTAATTGTTCCTGTAAGTCGCTCTGGAAAAGAATGTCTGCTAAATGACTAACATATAAATAAAAAAGTGTGATCAACAAGAGAGCATTGTTATTAATAATAATAATAATAATAATAATAAATTATTGACTGGCACATCATCAAGGTACCCAAGACTGATAGGCTAATTATAATTCCTATATTATTAACTGAAAGTTAGCATTTTGCCCAGAGTAAGAATATACTCAAATAACTTCACAAGCTTAATTTCCAAGGCTATCCAAGGCTATGTTTTTCATGTCTGTCATTTTTTATGACCTCTCTTTATCTTTGAGGAAGATGTAAACTGATAGGGATCCATTCCAGGTGACTGGAGGGAGGTGAATACTGTCCTTTGTTAAACGTCTTAAAACAACAGCGAAGTCAAACTCCAAGAATAATTACTTTCAAAGTCCACAGCTTCCAAAAAAAGTGAAAAGTGAAGTACGGTTTTCTCAAATAAGCAAAAGGGGATGCTATATGGGTGGTACAGGACCCACCATCTTGCTCAAACCCTTCAATGAAACTACACAGCTCATGGTCAATGATTGTGATTAAAATCTCATAAAATTGAGCAATGGGATTTTGGCTCAATCCTTTCTTAAACATCCAGTACAGATACAGTTGAATTCGGAAGTTTAAATACACCTTAGCCAAATACATTTATTTTAAGAATGTGAAATGTCAGAATAATAGTAGAGGGATTTATTTAAGCTTTTATTTATTTCATCACATTCCCAGTGGGTCAGAAGTTTACATACACTCAATTAGTATTTGGTAGCATTGCCTTTAAATTGTTTAACTTGGGTCAAACGTTACGGGTAGCCTTCCACAAGCTTCCCACAATAAATTGGGTGAATGTTGGCCCATTCCTCCTGACAGAGCTGGTGTAACGGAGTCAGGTTTGTAGGCCTCTTTGCTCGCACACGCTTTTTCAGTTCTGCCCACACATTTTCTATAGGATTGAGGTCAGGGCTTTGTGATGGCCACTCCAATACCTTGACTTTGTTGTCCTTAAGCCATTTTGCCACAACTTTGGAGGTATGCTTGGGGTCATTGTCCATTTGTAAGACCCATTTGCGACCAAGCTTTAACTTCCTGACTGATGTCTTGAGCTGTTGCTTCAATATATCCACATAATTTTCCTTCCTCATGATGCCATCTATTTTGTGAAGTGCACCAGTCCCTCCTGCAGCAAAGCACCCCCACAGCATGATGCTGCCACCCCTGTGCTTCACGGTTGGGATGGTGTTCTTCGGCTTGCAAGCAACCCCCTTTTTCCTCCAAACATAACGATGGTCATTATGGCCAAACAGTTCTATTTCTGTCTCATCAGACCAGAAGACATTTCCCCAAAAAGCAGTTGCAAACCGTAGTCTGGCTTTTTTATGGCGGTTTTGGAGCAGTGTCTTATTCCTTGCTGAACGGCCTTTCAGGTTATGTCGATATAGTACTTGTTTTACTGTGGATATAGATACTTTTGTATCTGTTTCCTCCAGCATCTTCACAAGGTCCTTTGCTGCTGTTCTGGGATTGATTTGCACTTTTCGCACCAAAGTACGTTCATCTCTAGGAGACAGAACGCTTCTCCTTCCTGACCAGTATGATGGCTGCATGGTCCCATGGTGTTCATACTTGCGTACTATTGTTTGTACAGATGAACGTGGTACCTTCAGGCATTTGGAAATTGCTCCCAAGGATGAACCAGACTTGTGGAGATCTACAATTTTATTTCTGAGGTCTTGGCTGATTTCTTTGGATTTTCCCATGACGTCAAGCAAAGAGGCACTGAGTTTGAAGGTAGGCCTTGAAATACATCCACAGGTACACCTCCAACTGACTCAAATGATGTCAATTAGCCTATCAGAAGCTTCTAAAGCCAAGACATCATTTTCTGGAATTTTCCAGCTGTTTAAAGGCACAGTCAACTTATTGTATGTAAACTTCTGACCCACTGGAATTGTGATACAGTGAATTATAAGTGAAACAATTGTTGGAAAAATTACTTGTGTCATGCACAAAGTAGATGTCCTAACTGACTTGCCAAAATGATAGTTTGTTAACAAGAAATGTGTGGAGTGGTTGAAAAATGAGTTTTAATGACTCCAACCTAAGTGTATGTAAACTTCCGACTTCAACTGTAGTTAAGTGTTACGTGGTACCAATTAGAGCCTATCTAGGGGTATTTGATCATTTTAAGTGAGATTTAATGCAACTCTATGCTCTTTACTTTGGCTGTTCTTGCAGATCACTGATGGGAATCTTGCCTTAATGGCAAGTCGTAAAGCATCCGATGAGACTCTATGCATGCTACATACGTATGAGAAATGGGCACTGCTATGACCTTGCTGACTAGTATCATTTTCAACGGTGATACCTGATAACCAAATTCCCATCATGCAAGTGCTTCACGCCTCATAAAGAAATAGGTGCTTGTGTCTTGGCAGTAATAATGGGGAGCTGTTCAGATGTGATTTGACTCAGTAATGACTCTTCTTTACCTCTGGCGAATAGAAAGAAAAAAAGGTACCAAGCAGGCACAAAACATCTACCAACCCTAACATGTGAAGTGTGGTTTTGTGGATTGCGGGGGCTTTTGGTTGAAAATGAATATGAGGCACATACAGTAAGGTATTAACATACAAGCACATACATCTTTACAACATAATATGTTACTGCTACAAGAAAGAATACATCGTGACATCAAAATACCTGCACATTTGGTTATGTTGTCCCTTTTCATACTCCTGTAAGAGCCTACACAACTAGACTAATTTGGTCTTGTATCCTGCCCCTCTGTGTCATTTGTTGATTTGTGGAGAATGGAACAATTTAGTCATACAGCAGATGATGACTTTGAATAGAAATCCAGATCTTGGCTGAAGCTTTAGCCAAAGGTTACACTTCATGTGATGCATGCCATTATCTTCAGAGACAGTTGGCCACAGAAATGAAAGACTAATAGCTATTAGAATTTCACAGAATGAGGTCCAAATGAGGAAGCAAATGGCCATGAGTCACAATAGGAGTACTGCACACATAGTCTCCCAGCCAGAGTTCCACCTTCCTTAGTCATATCTGTTAAAACAGACCACATACTCCTCTTCATGTGTAGATTGGTTCCCCCATCCACTAAATGTAGTCCTGAACAGCCTGTGTGAAAAGATTGTATGTAATGTGTGCATGAAATGTAGTAGTGAAACACTATCATTGATCAAATAAAATTGCATTCTGGTGGAGGTGAAAATGTCGTACCTGATTTCAAGGCGAGGGTGCACTAATTTGATTTGTCGGCATCCATTTTTTCTCTTTTCATTGCTTCCTCTGCAGCAGACAAGCCCCGGGCAGAAGTTCATTTCTCGAAGCTCATGCGACTACACTACCGGTCAAAAGTTTTAGAACACCTACTCATTCAAGGGTTTTTCTTTATTTTTACTATTTTCTACATTGTAGAATAATAGTGAAGACATCAAAACTATGAAAGAACACATATGGAATCATGTAGTAACCGGAAAAGTGTTAAACAAATCAAAATATATTTTATATTTGAGATTCTTCAAATAGCCACCCTTTGCTCTGATGACAGCTTTGCACACTCTTAGCATTCTCTCAACCAGCTCATGAGGTAGTCACCTGGAATGCATTTCAATTAACAGGTGTGCCTTCTTAAAAGCGAATTCATGGAATTTATTTCCTTCTTAATGCGTTTGAGACAATCAGTTGTGTTGTGACAAGGTGGGGGGGGGGGGTTGGGTGTTATACAGAAGATAGCCCCATTTGGTAAAAGACCAAGTCCATATTATGTCAACAACAGCTCAAATCAGCAAAGAGAAATGACAGTCCATCATTACTTTAAGACATGAAGGTCAGTCAATACGGACTTTGAAAGTTTCTTCAAGTGCCGTCGCAAAAAACATCAAGCAATATGATGAAACCAGCTCCCATGAGGACCGCCACAGGAATGGAAGACCTAGAGTTACCTCTGCTGCAGAGGATAAATTCATTAGAGTTACCAGCCTCAGAAATTGCAGCCCAAATAAATGCTTCACAGAGTTCAAGTAACAGACACATCTCAACATCAACTGTTCAGAGGAGACTGTGTGAATCAGGCCTTCATGGTCGAATTGCTGCAAAGAAACCACTACTGTGATGGAGTGCTGCATCTGATGACCTGGCCTCCACAATCCCCCGACCTCAACCAAATTGAGATTGTTTGGGATGAGTCGGACCACAGAGTGAAGGAAAAGCAGCCAACAAGTGCTCAGCATATATGGGAACTCCTTAAAGACTGTTGGAAAATCATTCCAGGTGAAGCTGGTTGAGAGAATGCCAAGAGTGTGCAAAGCTGTCATCAAGGCAAAGGGTAGCTACAGTATTTTGACACTTTTTTGGCTACTACATGGTTCCATCTGTGTTATTTTATAGTTTTGATGTCTTCACTATTATTCTACAATGTAGAAAATAGTCAAAATAAAGAAAAACCCTTGAATGAGTAGGTGTTCTAAAACGTTTGACTGGTAGTGTACACACACCATTCACATTTTAAGCATGATCTACTTATTCTTTTGAAATTAAATCTCAAACAGAAGATAATCCCTCTTTCTCTGCGGTCTTCCCCCTCCTCTGATTGATGAATAGGTAATACTTCGATGCTCAGTGTGGGAAACCACATAACAATACTTTAATACTTAGCTAGAAATATTTTCAGGGACTACTTTAATTGTTAAAAGGTTATATAAGGTCTGTTGCTTTCAGATACAGCTTAAAATGAACTCTTAATTATTTGGTGAATATGCCAGACTATATTTACCCAACCCTGAAAACTGTCGCTGCTTCCCTAACAGTGTCAGAGAATTTCCCCTAGCTATAGCACATACACTTCCACTGTCATGCTGTGTGCCTGTTGCTAGGTGATGCTCAAATCCCTTGGGGGAGACAGCACACTAACAAAGTAGGAAACAGGGACTTTCTAAACTGTAACGTTGGACTTTAGTTTGGGCCCTGTGCTTGCTGAGGTGCCAAGAAGTGTAATATTAAAAGGACGTTTAAGAGCTGTGGCCTCTAAAATGTATAGTTAGGCCATACAATATTGTTTTGCTTAACTGTTGGAACCATATTGTCAGTGTCCTTGTGATACCCTCTAGAGCCAGTCTTAATAACTGATTGTTGAATGATTCCATTCACAACCCCACTCTTTCCAAAGAGCGCTTTTACCGGCATGTTTTTTACTTTGTCAGGTATCCAAGGTTCTTGAAGTTTAGAGGCCGCAGTTGATGGAATCGAAGGATAAATCTCTCTCCCTCTGCATTGTGTTTGTCGACTCAACATATGGAAGAGATATAACTATGTAGCCTGCATTTTGTCTGGGCCCACAACACTCCCTCAGAAAAGCTGAAACGCTTTTCACGCCCTTGTGCTGCCCCCAGAATAAATTAATGTTTCCTCATGTCCTCAAATCTCAGACAGGCTCTAAAATCACCTATGAAAATGTTAGTGAATGTAATGTTGTCAGACAAAGTACCACAGCAACATTTTTAAAATGTTTATTTTTTATGTTTCTTTCCAAATAGAGTGTTGTCATTTGGATTCAAACTCACTTGACACAGAAGTATCGCTAAAACATACTTAACACAACTATGCACATACATATTTTTCAGAAATCAGTGACCTGGAAAATGACAAGGATTACTGAATAGTATAGATACTACAAGAAGTTTGCATACAGTATATATTTAGTTAGAAGGAGAAAAGTCAAGATATATGGTTTTGCTTCTACCACGACATCATCAATCATTGTGTCAGTATTCCTACATGTGTTTAAATGCAAATGATATCAGGGTCTTTGCCACAGTGATAGATTGAAGGTACTGGACCTTTATGGTGAGGGACAGAATATTGTGTGTTGGGGGTGAAATGAGGCATGACATTGGAAACTTGATTGAGCTACAAAAACAGGACAGAACTAGAAGTTGGAAGTCAAAGGTACCGTCAGGGCACAGATATATATCAAATGAGTGGTCAAGGATGTGACTGGAGATGATGTTGGTCAGTTCTTAAATAATTGCATTCTTACAAATTACCATAATATCTAGCTAGACATGTCAGTTACATAGTAAAATAAATCATAGCGATAAAAAATCATCCAATATAAAAAATAACTTCTTGAAGTTTTGTTGTAGCATATTTATTTGTGATCCATATCAAACTTTTGAAAGAAAATAGATGGGAGAAAGTTTGATGGTCTGTTATGTATTGTGGGGGTACACTAACAGCACTTAGCTGAGGATGCTTGGCTGGGCTTTGGCTGGTCCAGCCTTCTGTCGTCCCCCGAGATAGTGGGGAGGGGCGACAGAGATATGAGGAAGGGAAAAGACAGTAGACAGCGACTGTTCCTAGACTGATGTCTATACTACTTCAACAGAAGCATCCTCTGGAGACCTCTTTATACTGATGGTACTCAATGTTCTGGATCTCTAGCTTTTTAACAATGACAAGGCAGCAAAACTCTCCCATCTGCAGTGTACAAGACACACATTTTACTGTATGCCACACCTTTAGAAATTGCTAATGGACCTATACTGTAATATGTTTATTTTTGTTTGGATAATTCAAAAATGATATGGAAAATACATAATGGTTGTTGTGACCACATAACCACATATTGGGCCCATTATCTCTGTATGACACTATTACACTTTTGGAGCTTTCCCATTTCAAATCCTGCAGTAGGTTTTTGAATATTCAAGAGTAAATAAACCAAAGTCAAGGATGTACATAGTCCCAAGTGTTTCCAGCAAGAAGCATACAAGTGATGCATCTCTTCCTCTGTTGGTGGTTGGTTCATTACTTTCTCCAACTCGTCCCAGTAGGGAAGCCTGAGCACATGGGAGAAAGTTCAAATAGTCATGAAAGATTCATGAAGGAGTGAAATTGTAATTAATCAAGTCCTGTGCCAGAGAGCAACAAAGTCCTTGGCTGAGAGCATGTATCATTGTCTCTACCAGAAAAGTATGTTGTGGATGCCCTGAAGTTATGGGTTTTCCTCTGCTCTCCCTGCAGTAGTCTGGGATAATGAGAAGTGTTTGTTTCTCTGCTCCATTTCTGCTCTAAGCCAGCTGCCGTGGTGGAACTGCTTTTTTTTCTCCCCCTCTCTGCACTGTACTCATTTAAATATCATGCTCCGTTTAAAGTCGGGGATCATTTGCGTGGGGAGCGGAGAAGAGCGGTTACCCAGAGCAGGCAGGGGCTGTGGAAGCTGCTAAATGAGGAAGCTTCACCTGAATTGCTACAGTGGAGTCTTAGCCTCATAAATGGATTAGGGGGCGATGTGGGAAGAAGGGAAGAGCAGTGGGAAACTTCAAAGCTATTTTAAAAAAGACAAGTGTAAGACAAGAAATATTCGCTTGAAAGGAACTCTTTACTGGTTCAAATATCATAGAACTGACATCAGCCATCTTTACGTCAAGCTGCAGCAATTGCTGAGGTGGTGACAGTTGATGGGTGAGGAGGGAGTGGGACAATGCAAATCAGACAGCAACTACTGAGCCAACTGTGGACCTCAGTTTTCCACTGGAAGGTTTGACAAGGGTGAGACACCAGGCTCAAACACATGGACCATTGAATATAAAAACATCTTAGCTTTTTCTTTCTTCTGTACTTAGGGAGGGACATCCCTCCAAGATCTCTCCACACACACACGTTCTATGTACACCAGCCATGTAATTTCAAATAGTACACTGTTGAAAGAAGCTGAATGTCACCTCAGCTACAGACATATATATACAGTGGGGAGAACAAGCATTTGATACACTGACGATTTTCCTACTTACAAAGCATGTAGAGGTATGTAATTTTTATCATATGTACACTTCCACTGTGAGAGACGGAATATAAAACAAAAATCCAGAAAATCACATTGTATGATTTTTAAGTAAGAATTTGCATTTTATTGCATGACATAAGTATTTGATCACCTACCAACCAGTAAGAATTCGGGCTCTCACACACCTGTTAGTTTTTCTTTAAGAAGCCCTCCTGTTCTCCAATCATTACCTGTATTAACTGCACCTGTCCACACACTCAATCAAACAGACTCCAACCTCCCCACAATGGCCAAGACCAGAGAGCTGTGTAAGGACATCAAGGATAAAAGTGTAGACCTGCACAAGGCTGGGATGGGCTACAGGACAATAGGCAAGCAGCTCGGTGAGAAGGCAACAACTGTTGGCGCAATTATTAGAAAATGGAAGAAGTTCAAGATGACGGTCAATCACCCTGGGTCTGGGGCTCCATGCAAGATCTCACCTCGTGGGGCATCAATGATCATGAGGAAGGTGAGGGATCAGCCCAGAACTACACGGCAGGACCTGGTCATTGACCTGAAGAGAGCTGGGACCACAGTCTCAAAGAAAACCATTAGTAACACACTACGCCGTCATGGATTAAAATCCTGCAGCGCACGCAAGGTCCCCCTGCTCAAGCCAGCGCATGTCCAGGCCCGTCTGAAGTTTGCCAATGACCATCTGGATGATCCAGAGGAGGAATGGGAGAAGGTCATGTGGTCTGATGAGACAAAAATAGAGCTTTTTGGTCTAAACTCCACTCGCCGTGTTTGGAGGAAGAAGAAGGATGAGTCAACCCCAAGAACACCATCCCAACCGTGAAGCATGGAGGTGGAAACATCATTCTTTGGGGATGCTTTTCTGCAAAGGGGACAGGAAGACTGCACCGTATTGAGGGGAGGATGGATGGGGCCATGTATCGCGAGATCTTGGCCAACAACCTCCTTCTCTCAGTAAGAGCATTGAAGATGGGTCGTGGCTGGGTCTTCCAGTATGACAACGACCCAAAACACACAGCCAGGGCAACTAAGGAGTGGCTCCGTAAGAAGCATCTCAAGGTCCTGGAGTGGTCTAGCCAGTCTCCAGACCTAAACCCAATAGAAAATCTTTGGAGGGAGCTGAAAGTCCGTATTGCCCAGCGACAGCCCCAAGACCTGAAGGATCTGGAGAAGGTCTGTATGGAAGAGTGGGCCAAAATCCCTGCTGCAGTGTGTGAAAACCTGGTCAAGACCTACAGTAAACGTATTATCTCTGTAATTGCAAACAAAGGCTTCTGTACAAAATGTTAAGTTTTGCTTTTCTGATGTATCAAATACTTATGTCATGCAATAAAATGCAAATTAATTACTTAGAAATCATACAATGTGATTTTCTGGATTTTTGTTTTAGATTCCGTCTCTCACAGTTGAAGTGTACCTATGATAAAAATTACAGACCTCTACGTGCTTTGTAAGTAGGAAAACCTGCAAAATTGGCAGTGTATCAAATATTTGTTCTCCCCACTGTATATACACTGAGGGAAAAAAAGTATTTGATCCCCTGCTGATTTTGTACGTTTGCCCACTGAAAAAGAAATGATCAGTCTATAATTTTAATGGTAGGTTTATTTGAACAGTGAGATACAGAATAACAACACAATACTCCAGAAAAACACATGTAAAAAATGTTATAAATTGATTTGCATTTTAATGAGGGAAATAAGTATTTGACCCCCTCTCAATCAGAAAGATTTCTGGCTCCCAGGTGTCTTTTATACAGGTAACGAGCTGAGATTAGGAGCACACTTAAAGTGCTCCTAATCTAAATTGTTTGTTACCTGTATAAAAGACACCGTCCACAGAAGCAATCAATCAATCAGATTCCAAACTCTCCACCATGGCCAAGACCAAAGAGCTCTCCAAGGATGTCAGGGACAAGATTGTAGACCTAAACAAGGCTGGAATGGGCTACAAGACCATCGCCAAGCAGCTTGGTGAGAAGGTGACAACAGTTGGTGCGATTATTTGCAAATGGAAGAAACACAAAATAAATGTCCATCTCCCTTGGCCTGGGGCTCCATGCAAGATCTCACCTTGTGGAGTTGCAATGATCATGAGAATGGTGAGGAATCAGCCCAGAACTACACGGGAGGATCTTGTCAATGATCTCAAGGAAGCTGGGACCATAGTCACCAAGAAAACAATTGGTAACACACTATGCCGTGAAGGACTGAAATCCTGCAGCGCCCGCAAGGTCCCCCTGCTCAAGAAAGCACATCTACAGGGCCGTCTGAAGTTTGCCAATGAACATCTGAATGATTCAGAGGAGAACTGGGTGAAAATGTTGTGGTCAGATGAGACCAAAATCGAGCTCTTTGGCATCAACTCAACTCGCCGTGTTTGGAGGAGGAGGAATACTGCCTATGACCCCAAGAACACCATCCCCACCGTCAAACATGGAGGTGGAAACATTATGCTTTGGGGGTGTTTTTCTGCTAAGGGGACAGGACAACTTCACCGCATCAAAGGGACGATGGACGGGGCCATGTACCGTCAAATCTTGGGTGAGAACCTCCTTCCCTCAGCCAAGGCATTGAAAATGGGTCGTGAATGGGTATTCCAGCATGACCCAAAACACACGGCCAAGGCAACAAAGGAGTGGCTCATGAAGAGGCACATTAAGGTCCTGGAGTGGCCTAGCCAGTCTCCAGACCTTAATCCCATAGAAAATCTGTGGAGGGAGCTGAAGGTTCGTGTTGCCAAACGTCAGCCTAGAAACCTTAATGACTTGGAGAAGATCTGCATCCCTCCTGAGATGTGTGCAAACCTGGTGGCCAACTACAAGAAACGTCTGACTTCTGTGATTGCCAACAAGGGTTTTGACACCAAGTACTAAGTCATGTTTTGCAGAGGGGTCAAATACATATTTCCCTCATTAAAATGCAAATCAATTCATAAAATTTTTGACATGCGTTTCTCTGGATTTTTTTGTTGTTATTCTGTCTCTCACTGTTCAAATAAACCTACCATTAAAATTATAGACTGATCATGTCTTTGTCAGTGGGCAAACGTACAAAATCAGCAGGGGATCAAATACTTTTTTCCCTCACTATATATGTATATATATATTTTTTATACGACTTTCTTCAACTATAGCTAGGTTCCCATCCAATTGGCGACCGATTTTCATGTGAATATTCAAAAAATGTGCATAAAGAAAATATGCACATTTAGCCACCAATGGAGTGTTTCCACCGAATGGACTTGTTGCAGATCAAAATCATACAAATCAGTGTGTTATGACATACCTCCCACCTAGCAAAATGTAGTTGAAAAGACAACTACGCCCGAAGTCCAATCTACGTTCGGTTTTGATTGAAAGTTTAGAAATTGTCTTTATCTTTTGTGTTGTTGAAAAGACGACTATACAAAGACGCCTGTTTACGTAAGTTTTTTTTTTTAAAGTGAAAGTTGAAAAGACGTACTTTCAGGTCGTTGTTTCAACAACTTGAAAACAACCTAATTTCAACGTATTTGCATACACATGGACAGCATCAAAAATGTGTCCATAAACAATTTTATTTACAATCACACATCACTCAAGTGTTTACACACAGTATTTATTTACAAAATTCAAGTGCTAATTGGCTTTATTCCACTCCTGAAGAGGCAAGACTCCAATCACCTACTCATATTTAAAACATCCAGTGTGACAAAATATACATTTTTAACTATTCCATGCCTCACCATTAACTGAGTTATTGCCAACACAGTTTAACATAGGGGTTTTACATTCAGTTTTGACATTTCATGTAACATTTAGTAATCAGCATTATTTATGCAACCAATTGAGAATGTATTTGTACAATTATATTGTTTACAAACAATGGAGTAAAACAAGCTTATTTTGGGTTGGACATTGCATCCTATTTTTACTCTTTTAATCAATTTAAACGTTTTTCACAAAAGTTTCCCATGTGTATCAAAAATGGTCCACCACCCAAAGGACATCCAGCCAACTTGACACAAGTGTGGGACGCACTAGAGTCATCATGGGCCAGCAGCCCTGTGGATTTTTTTTAAAATATATGTTTTTATTTTATTTAACCTTTATTTAACCAGGTAAGCCAGTTGAGAACAAGTTCTGATTTACAACTGCGACCTGGCCAAGATAAAGCAAAGCAGTGCGATAAAAACAACAACACAGAGTTACATATGGGGTAAAACAAAATATAAAGTCAAAAATACAACAGAAAATATATATGCAGTGTGTGCAAATGTAGCAAGTCATGGAGGTAAGGCAATAAATAGGCTATAGTGCAAAATAATTACAATCAGTATTAACACTGGAATGATAGATGAGCAAGAGATGATGTGCAAATAGAGATACTGGGGTGCAAATGAGCAAAATAAATAACAATATAGGGATGAGGTAGTTGGGTGGGCTAATTTCAGATGGGCTGTGTACAGGTGCAGTGATCGGTAAGGTGCTCTGACAACTGATGCTTCAAGTTAGTGAGGGAGATAAGAGTCTCCAGCTTCAGAGATTTTTGCAATTCGTTCCAGTCATTGGCAGCAGAGAACTGGAAGGAATGGCGGCCAAAGGAGGTGTTGGCTTTGGGAATGACCAGTGAAATATACCTGCTGGAGCGCATACTACAGGTGGGTGTTGCTATGGTGACCAAGATAGCTAAGATAAGGCGGGGATTTGCCTAGCAGTGATTTATAGATTGCCTGAAGCCAGTGGGTTTGACGACGAACATGTAATGAGGACCAGCCAACAAGAGCGTACAGGTCACAATGGTGGGTAGTGTATGGGGCTTTGGAGACAAAACGGATGGCACTGTGATAGACTACATCCAATTTGCTGAGTAGAGTGTTGGAGGCTATTTTGTAAATGACATCGCCGAAGTCAAGGATCGGTAGGATAGTCAGTTTTACGAGGGCATGTTTGGCAGCATAAGTGAAGGAGGCTTTGTTGCGAAATAGGAAGCCGATTCTGGATTTAACTTTGGATTGGACTTAATGTGAGTCTGGAAGGAGAGTTTACAGTCTAACCAGACACCTAGGTATTTGTAGTTGTCCACATACTCTAGGTCAGACCCGTCGAGAGTAGTGATTCTAGTCGGGTGGGCGGGTGCCAGCAGCGTTCGATTGAAAAGCATGCATTTAGTTTTACTAGCGTTTAAGAGCAGTTGGAGGCTACTGAAGGAGTGTTGTATGGCATTGATGCTCGTTTGTAGGTTTGTTAACACAGTGTCCAATGAAGGGCCAGATGTATACAAAATGGTGTTGTCTGCGTAGAGGTGGATCTGAGAGTCACCAGCAGCAAGAGCGACATCATTGACATACACAGAGAAGAGTCGGCCCAAGAATTGAACCCTGTGGCACCCCCATAGAGACTGCCATAGGTCCAGGACAGTTTTTCAGTCCATCCTGTTCTTCTTGTATATTTCAAGGGAACAGCTGTGTGGAGATATGAAGAGAGCAGAGGCTAGCTTGAGCAGAAAGGAGTAACGGAACTGGCGTTATCACTTGTTTGTGCGCTATGACCTCACACACCTGGTACACATAATCAGAAGATGAACACAAGGTAGTTTATGATGCCCCGATCTGCCGGGGAGGGGTGGAACCAGCCATGACTAAGCATTTTTAGGTCTGCTATATCAGACCTCTGTATTTTCTGTATGATTAAGCTCTCAGCCTTATACTTCAGAGTGTGGGGTTGACCAGCTTCATTATTGCAATTCTTATTAAAGGTTGATTGTTTCACGAAATAACAAAGTCTCTCCTTCGTGGTTAAAATTTCCACAACACCTTCCAGCATGAACTGCAGTAGCTCTGACAGGGTAAACAACATGAGAGTCATGATCATTAGGCACCGAACAGAACAAAAGACTTCAACAAGGTGAGACTACATGGACACTTCCCATAACAAAACGCTCATAGTCGTTTTCCTCATTTCTCAAATGAATACAACCAGGAGGCGGACATGTCAGTAAGTACTGTTAACAGCTCTGATCATGTGACATTACTGTGCCATAGTATTGGGGGTGTACCTGAGCGTAGCTCCTGTAGCTCTGCATCACCCAGTAGTTCTGCACACAGCAGCAGAGCCCAGCTCACATAGAGCTGCTGCTCCAGAGGGGGTTGGCCCAGTCCTGGTACAGCGACAGCAGCACCTGGACACACGCACAATCACACACACAATCAACAACATTGTCATAAATACACATACACTACATGACCAAAAGTATGTGGGTACCTGCTTGTCAAATATCTCATTCCAAAATTATGGGCATGAATATGGAGTTGGTCCCCCCTTTTCTGCTATAACAGCCTCCACTCTTCTGGGAAGGCTTTCCACTAGATGTTGGAACATTGCTGTGGGGACATGCTTCCAATCACCCACAAGACCATTAGTGAGGTCGGGCACTGATGTTGGGCGATTAGGCCTGGCTCACAGTTGCCGTTCCAATTCATCCCAAAGGTGTTCTATTGGGTTGAGGTCAGGGCTCTGTGCAGGCCAGTCAAGTTCTTCCACACCGATCTCGACAAACCATTTCTGTATGGACCTCGCTTTGTGCTCGGGGGCACTGTCATGCTGAAACAGGAAATGCCCTTCTCCAAAATGTTGCCACAAAGTTGGAAGCACAGAATCATCTAGAATGTCATTGTATGCTGTAGCGTTAAGATTTAACTTCCCTGGAACTAGGGGCCTAGCCCGAACCATGAAAAACAGCCCCAGAGTATTATTCCTCCTCCACCAAACTTTACAGTTGGCACTATGCATTGGGGCAGGTAGCGTTCTCCTGGCATCCGCCAAACCCAATTCCATAAAGCTTCTACTAAGCCTTGTGGAATTGTTTTAAGAAGGTCATACCAATACCCCTTGAAGTATCCAAAAACGATCTAAAAAAATATTTGATGAAACATTTAATTTGGCCTTACTGGTATTAGCCCATAAAAAATGTATTGAATAACAGATTCACTACATGGATTAACAGATAGTACCCCCAAAAAGAAAGATCAGGGAAAAAAAAGTATTTTACATGTATTTAAACTGACAAATTGTTGTGGAGATTTTTTTTATTATGCCAATTAGATTTCGACCTTAGGGGTTCCTTTAGTTTATTTAGCAAATATTTTCTTCCTAACTTAAAAAAAAGTTGATTGCATCCTGCATTGTTGATTCAGGGCTTATAAGCATTTCAGAGTAAGGTCCATACCTGTTGTATTCAGCGCATGTGATATATAAAAATGTGATTTGATAATCAGAATGTACTATACTGCATTAAATAATTACTACCTTCTGTATGGACATACAAACCTCAGAACCTGACAGGTTCTTTCCAGCGCAGTCTAAGGATGTTTATATAAAAGCCAATGAAATGGACCACTCAAGGACATTCAGAGACTTGTCCCGAAGCCACTCCTGTGATCTCTTGGCTATGTGCTTAGGGTCGTTGTCCTATTGGAAGGTGAACCTTCACCCCAGTCGGTGGTCCTGAGCGCTCTGGAGCAGGTTTTCATTAAGGATCTCTCTATAATTTGCTCCGTTCATCTTTGCCTCGATCCTGACTAGTCTCCCAGTCCCTGCCGCAAAAAAACATCCCCACAGCATGATGCTACCACCGCCATGCTTCAACGTAGGGATGGTGCCAGGTTTCCTCCTTCAGGCCAAAGAGTTCAATCTTGGTTTCATCAGACAAGAGAACCTTGTTTCTCATGGTCTGAGAGTCTTTAGGTGCGCTTTGGCAAACTCCAAGCAGGCTGTCATGTGCCTTCTACTGAGGTGTGGCTTCCATCTGGCCACTCTACCATAAAGGACTAATTGCTGGAGTGCTGCAGAGATGGTTGTCCTTCTGGAAGGTTCTTCCATCTTCACAGAGGAACTCTAGAGCTCTGTCAGAGTGACCATCGAGTTCTTGGTCACCTCCCTGACCAAGTCCCTTCTCCCCCGATTGCTCAGTTTGGCAGGGCGGCCAGCTCTAGGAAGAGTCTTGGTGGTTCCAAACTTCTTCCATTTAAGAATGATGGAGGCCACTGTCTTCCTAGGGACCTTCAATGCTGAATGAATGTTTTGGTACCCTTCCCCAGATCTGTGCCTTGACACAATCCTGTATCGGTGCTCTACGGACAATT